>NC_086448.1:53218561-53592936 GCF_028390025.1 Pseudophryne corroboree
GGCTTGGTCGGATTTCCTGACTGAAAATATTGATACCCTTGACAGGAACAATATTTTATTGACTATAGAGCATTTTAAGGATGCATTTCTATATATGCGAGATGCGCAGAGGGATATTTGCATTCTGGCATCAAGAGTAGATGTGATGCCCATATCTGCCAGACGATGTTTATAGACACGACAGTGGTCAGGTGATGCAGATTCCAGACGGCACATGGAAGTATTGCCGTATAAAGGGGCGGTCCATCGGACCTGGTGGCCATGGCAACAGCTGGAAAATCCACTTTTGTTACCCCAAGTCACATCTCGGCAGAAAAGGACACAGTCTTTTCAGTCTCAGTCCTTTCGTACCCATAAAGGCAGGCGGGCAAAAGGCCAGTCATATCTGCCCAGGGTTAGAGGAAAGGGAAGAAGACTGCAGCAGGCAGCCCATTCCCAGGAACAGAAGTCCTCCACAGCTTCTGCCAAGTCCGCAGCATGACGCTGGGGCCATACAAGCGGACTCAGGTGCGGTGGGGGGTCATCTCAAGAGTTTCAGCACGCAGTGGGCTCACTCGCAAGTGGACTCCTGGATCCTACACGTAGTATCCCAGGTGTACATTGGAAATTCGAGACGTCTTCCCCTCACAAGTTCCTGAAGTCTGCTTTACCAACGTCTCCCTCCGACAGGGAGGCAGTATTGGAAAAAAAAAATAAAAAAAATTCACAGGCTGTATTCCCAGCAGGTGATAATCAAAGTACCCCTCCTACAACAAGGGAAGGGGTATTATTCCACACTATATTGTGGTACTGAAGCCAAACGGCTCGGTGAGATCTAAAAGATTTGAACAATTACATACAAGGGTTCAAATCAAGATGGAGTCACTCAGAGCAGTGATAGCGAACCAGGACGATATGGTGTCACTGGATATCAGGGACGCTTACCTACATGTCCAAATTTTGCCCTTCTCACCAAGGGTATCTCAGGTTCGTGGTACAGAACTGTCACTATCAGTTCAGACGCTGCCGTTTGGATTGTCCACGGCACCCCGGGTCTTTACCATGGTAATGGCCGAAATGATGATTCTTCCTAAAAGAAATATGGACGCTTTCCTGATAAGGGCAAGGTCCAGAGAACAGTTGACGGTCGGAGTAGCACTATCTCAAGTAGTTCTACGACAGCACGAGTGGATTCTAAATATTCCAAAATCGCAGCTTTTTCCGACGACACGTCTAATGTTCCTAGGAATGATTCTGGACACAGTCCAGAAAAGGATGTTTTCTCCCGGAGAAGAAGACCAGGGAGTTATCCGAGCTAGTCAGGAACCTCCTAAAACCAGGAAAAGTATCAGTGCATCATTGCACAAGGGTCCTGTGAAAAATGGTGGTTTCTTACAAAGCGATCCCATTCGGTAGATTTCACGCAAGAACCTTTCAGTGGAATCTGCTGGGAAAATGGTCCGGATCGCATCTTCAGATGCATCAGCGGACAACCCTGTCTCCAAGGACAAGGGTGTTTTCTTCTGCGGTGGCTGCAGAGTGCTCATCTATGAAAGGGCCGCAGATTCGACATTCAGGACTGGGTCCTGGTGACCACGGATGCCAGCCTGAGTGGCTGGGGAGCAGTCACACAAGGAAAAAATTTCCAGGGAGTGTGATCAAGTCTGGAGACTTCTCTCCACATAAATATACTGGAGCTAAGGGCAATTTACAAGGCTCTAAGCTTAGCAAGACCTCTGCTTCAAGGTCAGCCGGTATTGATCCAGTGGGACAACATCACGGCAGTCGCCCACGTAAACAGACAGGGCGGCACATGAAGCAGGAGGGAAATGGCAGAAACTCCAAGGATTCTTCGCTGGGCGAAAAATCATGTGATAACACTCTCAGCAGTGTTAATTCCGGGAGTGGAAAACTGGGAAGCAAACTTCCTCAGCAGGCATAACCTCCACCCGGGAGAGTGGGGACTTCAGCGGGAAGTCTTCCACATGATTGTAAACCGTTGGGAAAAACCAAAGGTGGACATGATGGCGTCCCGCCTGAACAAAAAACTAGACAAATATTGCGCCAGGTCAAGGGACCCTCAGGCAATAGCGGTGGACGCTCTGGTAACACTGTGGGTGTACCAGTCAGGGTATGTGTTCCCTCCTATGCATCTCATACCAAAAGTACTGAGAATCATAAGAAGGAGACGAGTAAGAACGATACTCGTGGTTCCGGATGGGTCAAGAAGGACTTGGTACCCGGAACTTCAAGAGATGCTCACGGAAGAACCGTGGCCTCTACCTTTAAGAAAGGACCTGCTCCAGCAGGGGCCTTGTCTGTTCCAAGACTTACCGCGGCTGCGTTTGACGGCATGGCAGTTGAACGCCGGATCCTGAAAGGGCATTCCAGATGAAGTCATCCCTACACTGGTCGAAGCCAGGAAGGATGTAACCGCAAAACATTTTCACCGCATTTGGCGAAAATATGTTGCGTGGTGTGAGGCCAAGAAGGTCCCTACAGAGGAATTCCAACTGGGTCGTTTCCTACATTTCCTGAAAACAGGACTGTCTATGGGCCTAAAATTAGGGTCCATTAAGGTTCAAATTTCGACCCTGTCAAATTTCTTCCAGAAAGAACTGGCTTCAGTGCCTGAAGTTCAGACGTTTGTAAAAGGGGTACTGCATATACAGCCTCCTTTTGTGCCCCCAGTGGCACCTTGGGATCTCAATGTTGTTTTGAGTTTCCTAAAGTCACATTGGTTTGATCCACTCACCACTGTGGAATTAAAATATTTCACATGGAAGGTGAAGATTCTATTAGCCCTGGCTTCAGCCAGGCGTGTGTCAGAATGGGCGGCTTTATCATATAAAAGCCCTTACTTAATTTTTCATTCTGACAGGGCAGAATTGAGGACTCGTCCTCAATTTCTCCTTAAGGTGTTTTCTGTTTTTCACATGAACCAACCTATTGTGGTACCTGCGGCTACTAGGGACTTGGAGGACTCCAAGTTACTTGACGTTGTCAGGGCCATGAAAATATATGTTTCCAGGACGACTGGAGTCGGAAAATCTGACTCGCTGTTTAGCCTGTATGCACCCAACAAGATGGGTGTTCCTGCTTCTAAGCAGACGATTGCTCGCTGGATCTGTAGTACAATTCAGCTTGCACATTCTGTGGCAGGCTTGCCAAAGCCAAAATCAGTAAAAGCCCATTCCACAAGGAAGTGGGCTCATCTTAGGCGGCTGCCCGAGGGGTCTCGGCTTTACAACTTTGCCGAGCTGCTACTTGGTCAGGGGCACACCCTGAGTGAGGAGGACCTGGAGTTCTCTCATTCGGTGCTGCAGAGTCATCCGCACTCTCCCGCCCGTTTGGGAGCTTTGGTATAATCCCCATGGTCCTGACGGAGTCCCCAGCATCCACTTAGGACGTTAGAGAAAATAAGAATTTACTTACCGATAATTCTATTTCTCGTAGTCCGTAGTGGATGCTGGGCGCCCATCCCAAGTGCGGATTGTCTGCAATACTTGTACATAGTTATTGTTACAAAAATCGGGTTATTCTTGTTGTGAGCCATCTTTTCAGAGGCTCCTTCGTTGTTATCATACTGTTAACTGGGTTCAGATCACAGGTTGTACGGTGTGATTGGTGTGGCTGGTATGAGTCTTACCCGGGATTCAATATCCTTCCTTATTATGCACGCTCGTCCGGGCACAGTATCCTAACTGAGGCTTGGAGGAGGGTCATAGGGGGAGGAGCCAGTGCACACCACCTGATCCTAAAGCTTTTATTATTGTGCCCTGTCTCCTGCGGAGCCGCTAAACCCCATGGTCCTGACGGAGTCCCCAGCATCCACTACGGACTACGAGAAATAGAATTATCGGTAAGTAAATTCTTATTTTTTATTATTTTAATAATTCCCCCCCCCCCCCCCCCCCCCTGTGGCTGCGTGTGAGGGACATGTGGGAGGCAGCGGGAGAGGTGCCTCCCGCTGCTAACATTAAAGTCCCAGCAGCGGGGGGCGGTCAGGGGGCAGGGTGCAGCAATGGGCTGTGAAAGCCCATTGCAAACGCATGGGGAGGCGGCACCTTTACTGATGCCTTAATGACTGGGGCGTGCATTCAACTCCGATGAATGCACGCCCCTGTCAGACCCCCAGATTTGATTGGCCCAGCGGATCCAGTGCTGGATCCGCTGTCCAATCCCCCCCGTCCCCGGCTGCAGCAGGCGCCGTGGGCTGTGTGGGCGCCCGCTGCAGCCGGCGTCGCTGAATGACGCTAGAGGTCATAATTGACCCCTAGTGTCTGAGTGGCGCTGAGGAGCCGGCGGCCGGAGACGGAAGACAGTGCAGCAGGAGCGGTAAGTATGTGTGTGTGTGTGGTTTTTTCTCTAACGTCCTAGAGGATGCTGGGGACTTCGTAAGGACCATGGGGATAGACGGGCTCCGCAGGAGACATGGGCACTTTAAGAAAGACTTTGACTCTGCACTGGCTCCTCCCTCTATGCCCCTCCTCCAGACCTCAGTTTGATACTGTGCCCAGAGGAGATGGGTGCACTGCAGGGAGCTCTCCTGAGTTTCCTGTAAAGAAAGTATTTTAGTTAGGTTTTTTTATTTTCAGGGAGACTGCTGGCATCAGACTCCCTGCATCGAGGGACTGAGGAAAGAGAAACAGCCCTACTTCTCTGAGTTTCAAGGTCCTGTTTCTTAGGCTACTGGACACCATTAGCTCCAGAGGGATTGGTACGCAGGTTTCATCCTCGCCGTCCGTCCCAGAGCCGCGCCGCCGTCCTCCTCACAGAGCCGGAAGATAGAAGCCGGGTGAGTATGAGAAGAAAAGAAGACTTCAGAGGCGGCAGAAGACATCTGATCTTCATAGAGGTAACGCACAGCGGTGAAGCTGTGCGCCATTGCTCCCATTCACCTCACACACATTAGTCACTATATGGGTGCAGGGCGCAGGGGGGGCGCCCTGGGCAGCAATATAAACCTCTCTAATGGCAAAAGTACCTATATACATGTACAGCTGGGCACTGTACATGTATATAAAGAGCCCCCGCCATGTTTTGAAGTATTTTGAGCGGGACAGAAGCCCGCCGCCGAGGGGGCGGGGCTTCTCCCTCAGCACTCACCAGCGCCATTTTCTCCACAGCACAGCGCTGAGAGGAAGCTCCCCGGACTCTCCCCTGCTTACTGACGGTGACAGTGGGTTTTTCAAGAGGGGGGGGGGCACATAATTGGCGTATGTAAAGTTATAACAGCGTTACTGGGTAAACATTTTGTGTTTTTTCCTGGGTCACATAGCGCTGGGGTGTGTGCTGGCATACTCTCTCTCTGTCTCTCCAAAGGGCCTGGTGGGGAACCTGTCTTCAGAAAAGAGCTTCCCTGTGTGTGTGGGGTGTGTCGGTACGCGTGTGTCGACATGTATGAGGTTGAAGGCTCACCTAAGGAGGAGGTGGAGTGTATGAATGTAAGGTCTCCGTCGGCAGCGCTGACACCTGACTGGATGGATATGTGGAATGTCTTAAGTGCAAATGTGAATTTATTGCACAAACGATTAGACAAAGCTGAAAAGCTGAGGCTAGGGAACAGTCAGGAAGTCAAACCATGCCTGTCTCAATGTCGCCGGGACCTTCGGGGTCTCAGAAGCGCACACTTTTCCAAATAGTTGACACAGGTACCGACACGGATTCAGACTCGTGTCGACTACGATGAGGCAAAATTACAGCCAAGAGTGGCTAAGGGTATTCGATATATGATTATTGCAATAAAAGAGGTTTGCATATCACAGAGAAACCCCCTGTGCCTGACACGAGGGTATACCTGTATAAAGGTAAAAAGCCTGAGGTCACCTTTCCATCCTCACATGAGCTGAACGAATTATGCGAAAAGGCTTGGGAAACCCTAGACAAGAGACTGCAGGTTCCCAGAATGATTCTTATGGCGTATCCTTTCCCGCAAAAGGATAGAATACGATGGGAATCCTCTCCTAAGGTGGACAAGGCATTGACACGCTTATCAAAAAAGATAGCGTTGCCATCCCAAGATACGGCTACTCTCAAGGATTCTGCTGATCGCAAGCAGGAGGTTACCATGAAGTCCATTTATGCACATTCTGGTACATTACTTCGACCGGCAATGGCGTCGGCCTGGGTTTGTAGTCAGGGCCGGTGCAAGGTTTCTTGACACCCTAGGCAAATTTTCTGCCTACTGCCCCCCAACACCATCAAGTACTCACTTTCCCAGTCACTAAGGTGAAAGTACATAGTCGGCGTCTTATATGTTTTCCCAGCCGTCTGACTGCATTGAGTACAACAAGGATGTATCTCTCAAAGACATCCTTAATTAATTGATGGGTACACCTAGTGGCACCCCGTTCCCAGATCCTGGCACCCTACCCAGCTGCCTATCTCTTTCTATATCATTCGTCTCTCATACATACATACATACATACATACATACATACATATCCACAGGGGCGGATAGGGATACAAAACCAGCCCGGGAAATTTCTGGAAGTAGGCCTAAATAGGGGGCGGGGGTCAGGGCAGCTGAGAGCGGATTTGGATCGACGTACTGGTGGGGTGTGGCAAAATATGGAGAGGCATGGCCACCCCCTTAAAAAAAAATTACTATCCATCTGACCCCCTCTGCAACTAACACAGGCCACTACTGTATGTGCAAGGGGACAGTGTCATAACTAGGCATTTTAGCGCTGTGTGGAAGAAACGGCACTGGTGCCCCCCTTACATAAAATAAGGGCAAAAAATTAGGGGCGTGGCTTCATTGGGAAGGAGTGTGGCCACAAAATAATACCAATTCATACTACCGTGCACAGTAGTCTCCATTATTCAAATTACGCCGCACAGTAACACCACTACACCAGGTAGAGCCCCTTTACACATTAGCCAGTCCCCCTTTTTACACATTACGGCAGCCAGTTCCCCTTTTTACACATTACGGCAGACAGCGTCCCCCTTTTTACACATGGCAGCCAGCGTCCCCCTTTTTACACATTACGGCAGACAGCGTCCACTTTTTACACATTACGGCAGCCAGCGTCCCCCTTTTTACACATTACGGCAGCCAGTCCCCCTTTTTACACATTACGGCAGACAGAGTCCCCCTTTTTACACATCACGGCAGCCAGCGTCCCCCTTTTTACACATTACAGCAGACAGCGTCCCCTTTTTATGCATTACGCAGCCAGCGTCCCCCTTTTTACACATTACAGCAGACAGCGTCCCCTTTTTATGCATTACGCAGCCAGCGTCCCCCTTTTTACACATTACGGCAGACAGCGTCCCCTTTTTACACATTACCGCAGACAACGTCCCCTTTTTACACATTACGGCAGACAGCGTCCCCTTTTAACACATTACGGCAGACAGCGTCCCCTTTTAACACATTACGGCAGCCAGCGTCCCCGTTTTTACGCATTACGGCAGCCAGCGTCCCCCTTTTTACACATTACGGCA
Source organism: Pseudophryne corroboree (assembly GCF_028390025.1). Lineage (NCBI taxonomy): Eukaryota > Metazoa > Chordata > Amphibia > Anura > Myobatrachidae > Pseudophryne > Pseudophryne corroboree. The sequence continues at coordinate 53,225,996 of NC_086448.1, forward strand.
GACAGCGTCCCCTTTTTACACATTACGGCAGACAACGTCCCCTTTTTACACATTATGGCAGACAGCGTCCCCTTTTAACACATTACGGCAGACAGCGTCCCCTTTTAACACATTACGGCAGCCAGCGTCCCCCTTTGTACACATTACGGCAGACAGCGTCCCCCTTTTTACACATTACGGCAGACAGCGTCCCCCTTTTTACACATTACGGCAGACAGCGTCCCCCTTTGTGTGAGGAGGGTAGGGCTGTGTGTGTGGATCTGAGTGAGGAGCTGTGTATTTACCTTTAGTTGAATGGCTGTGGCTGGGGGTGGTTCCTCCATGGTGGCCGATTCCTATTGAAAGTGGCTGCAGGAGATGGCAATTTGGTGGCCTGGCCCTTGTTCAGCGTGATGGATGGGCTGAGGCAGACACCGGCCGCGTTTCTCTCCCTGGGGCCCTCCTCTATTTTCCTACACGCAGCACAGACAGACACTAAGCCTATATTCATCCATACACTACCTCCATACATGCACACATATATACATCTATACACTACCTCCATACATACATCCATACACTGCTGTATATAGATGTATACATATATACATCTCTACATCCATACACAGCCTCCATACATACATACACACATATATACATCCATATACTAGCTCCGTACGTACGTACATACATACACTAGAGATGAGCGGGTTCGGTTCCTCGGAATCCGAATCCCCCCGAACTTCAGCCTTTTTACACGGGTCCGAGGCAGGTTCGAACCTTCCCGCCTTGCTCGGCTAACCCGAGCGCGCCCGAACGTCATCATCCCGCTGTCGGATTCTCGCGAGGCTCGAATTCTATCGCGAGACTCGGATTCTATATAAGGAGCCGCGCGTCGTCGCCATTTTCACACGTGCATTGAGATTGATAGGGAGAGGACGTGGCTGGCGTCCTCTCCGTTTATAGAGAAGAGAGTAGAGAGTTAGAGACACTATTTAGTATTTACTAATTTTGGGGAGCATATTAGGACTGGAGTACTACTACTTGCTGATAGTGTGACCATTGACCACCAGTTTAATTAATCCGTTCTCTGCCTGAAAAAAAACGATACACAGTGTGACACAGTCACATACCATATCTGTGCTCAGCCTCAGTGTGCTGCATCATCATATGTAATACTGTATATCTGACTGTGCTGAGTGCTCACTGCTCACACAGCTTAATTGTGGGGGAGACTGGGGAGCAGTTAGAGCAGGAGTACATAAATAATATATTTTAAGTACAGTGCACACTTTTGCTGCCAGAGTGCCACACTGCCAGTGTGACTGACCAGTGACCACACTGACCACCAGTATATTGTGATTGTCTGCTTAGGACGGAGTACTACTTGCTGATAGTGTGACCAGTGACCACCACCAGTTTAATTAATCCGTTCTCTGCCTGAAAAAAAAACGATACACAGTGTGACACAGTCACATACCATATCTGTGCTCAGCCCAGTGTGCTGCATCATATGTAATACTGTATATCATTATCTGACTGTGCTGAGTGCTCACTGCTCACACAGCTTAATTGTGGGGGAGACTGGGGAGCAGTTATAGCAGGAGTACATATTTTAAGTACAGTGCACACTTTTGCTGCCAGAGTGCCACTGCCAGTGTGACTGACCAGTGACCACTGACCACCAGTATATTGTGATTGTCTGCTGACCACCAGTATATTGTGATTGTCTGCCTGAAAAAGTTAAACACTCGTCGTGTGGTGTTTTTATAAACGCATTCTGCAGACAGTGTCCACTGTCCAGCAGGTCCGTCATTACATAATATATACCTGTCCGGCTGCAGTACTAGTGTGATATATATATATATATATATTTTAATTTTATCTCATTATCATCCAGTCTATATTAGCAGCAGACACAGTACGGTAGTCCACGGCTGTAGCTACCTCTGTGTCGGCAGTCGCTCGTCCATCCATAATTGTATACCACCTACCCGTGGTTTTTTTTTCTATCTTCTTGATACTAGTAGCTTACTTTAGGAGTCTGCAGTGCTGACAGACAGTGTCCAGCAGGTCCGTCATTACATAATATATATACCTGTCCGGCTGCAGTACTAGTGTGATATATATATATATATATATATTTTATTTTTATCTCATTATCATCCAGTCTATATTAGCAGCAGACACAGTACGGTAGTCCACGGCTGTAGCTACCTCTGTGTCGGCAGTCGCTCGTCCATCCATAATTGTATACCACCTACCCGTGGTTTTTTTTTCTATCTTCTTGATACTAGTAGCTTACTTTAGGAGACTGCAGTGCTGACAGACAGTGTCCAGCAGGTCCGTCATTACATAATACAGGTATATATACCTGTCCGGCTGCAGTACTAGTGTGATATATATATATATTTTATTTTTATCTCATTATCATCCAGTCTATATTAGCAGCAGACACAGTACGGTAGTCCACGGCTGTAGCTACCTCTGTGTCGGCAGTCGCTCGTCCATCCATAATTGTATACCACCTACCCGTGTTTTTTTTTTACTATCTTCTTGATACTAGTAGCTTACTTTAGGAGTCTGCAGTGCTGACAGACAGTGTCCAGCAGGTCCGTCATTACATAATATATATACCTGTCCGGCTGCAGTACTAGTGTGATATATATATATATTTTAATTTTATCTCATTATCATCCAGTCTATATTAGCAGCAGACACAGTACGGTAGTCCACGGCTGTAGCTACCTCTGTGTCGGCAGTCGCTCGTCCATCCATAATTGTATACTAGTATCCATCCATCTCCATTGTTTACCTGAGGTGCCTTTTAGTTGTGCCTATTAAAATATGGAGAACAAAAATGTTGAGGTTCCAAAAATAGGGAAAGATCAAGATCGACTTCCACCTCGTGCTGAAGCTGCTGCCACTAGTCATGGCCGAGACGATGAAATTCCATCAACGTCGTCTGCCAAGGCCGATGCCCAATGTCATAGTACAGAGCATGTAAAATCCAAAACACCAAATATCCGTAAAAAAAGGACTCAAAAATCTAAAATAAAATTGTCGGAGGAGAAGCGTAAACTTGCCAATATGCCATTTACCACACGGAGTGGCAAGGAACGGCTGAGGCCCTGGCCTATGTTCATGGCTAGTGGTTCAGCTTCACATGAGGATGGAAGCACTCAGCCTCTCGCTAGAAAAATGAAAAGACTCAAGCTGGCAAAAGCACAGCAAAGAACTGTGCGTTCTTCGAAATCCACAAGGAGAGTCCAATTGTGTCGGTTGCGATGCCTGACCTTCCCAACACTGGACGTGAAGAGCATGCGCCTTCCACCATTTGCACGCCCCCTGCAAGTGCTGGAAGGAGCACCCGCAGTCCAGTTCCTGATAGTCAGATTGAAGATGTCAGTGTTGAAGTACACCAGGATGAGGAGGATATGGGTGTTGCTGGCGCTGGGGAGGAAATTGACAAGGAGGATTCTGATGGTGAGGTGGTTTGTTTAAGTCAGGCACCCGGGGAGACACCTGTTGTCCGTGGGAGGAATATGGCCATTGACATGCCTGGTGAAAATACCAAAAAAATCATCTCTTCGGTGTGGAAGTATTTCAACAGAAATGCGGACAACATTTGTCAAGCCGTGTGTTGCCTTTGTCAAGCTGTAATAAGTAGGGGTAAGGACGTTAACCACCTCGGAACATCCTCCCTTATACGTCACCTGCAGCGCATTCATAATAAGTCAGTGACAAGTTAAAAAACTTTGGGCGACAGCGGAAGCAGTCCACTGACCAGTAAATCCCTTCCTCTTGTAACCAAGCTCACGCAAACCACCCCACCAACTCCCTCAGTGTCAATTTCCTCCTTCCCCAGGAATGCCAATTGTCCTGCAGGCCATGTCACTGGCAATTCTGACGAGTCCTCTCCTGCCTGGGATTCCTCCGATGCATCCTTGCGTGTAACGCCTACTGCTGCTGGCGCTGCTGTTGTTGCTGCTGGGAGTCGATGGTCATCCCAGCGGGGAAGTCGTAAGACCACTTTTACTACTTCCACCAAGCAATTGACTGTCCAACAGTCCTTTGCGAGGAAGATGAAATATCACAGCAGTCATCCTGCTGCAAAGCGGATAACTGAGGCCTTGGCATCCTGGGTGGTGAGAAACGTGGTTCCGGTATCCATCATTACTGCAGAGCCAACTAGAGACTTGTTGGAGGTACTGTGTCCCCGGTACCAAATACCATCTAGGTTCCATTTCTCTAGGCAGGCGATACCGAAAATGTACACAGACCTCAGAAAAAGAGTCACCAGTGTCCTAAAAAATGCAGCTATACCCAATGTCCACTTAACCACGGACATGTGGACAAGTGGAGCAGGGCAGGGTCAGGACTATATGACTGTGACAGCCCACTGGGAAGATGTATGGACTCCCGCCGCAAGAACAGCAGCGGCGGCACCAGTAGCAGCTTCTCGCAAACGCCAACTCTTTCCTAGGCAGGCTACGCTTTGTATCACCGGTTTCCAGAATACGCACACAGCTGAAAACCTCTTACGGCAACTGAGGAAGATCATCGCGGAATGGCTTACCCCAATTGGACTCTCCTGTGGATTTGTGGCATCGGACAACGCCAGCAATATTGTGTGTGCATTAAATATGGGCAAATTCCAGCACGTCCCATGTTTTGCACATACCTTGAATTTGGTGGTGCAGAATTATTTAAAAAACGAGAGGGGCGTGCAAGAGATGCTGTCGGTGGCCAGAAGAATTGCGGGACACTTTCGGCGTACAGGCACCACGTACAGAAGACTGGAGCACCACCAAAAACGCCTGAACCTGCCCTGCCATCATCTGAAGCAAGAAGTGGTAACGAGGAGGTTGGAGGAGCAGCAAAAGGCCATTCAAGCCTATACAATTGAGCACGATATAGGAGGTGGAATGCACCTGTCTCAAGCGCAGTGGAGAATGATTTCAACGTTGTGCAAGGTTCTGCTGCCCTTTGAACTTGCCACACGTGAAGTCAGTTCAGACACTGCCAGCCTGAGTCAGGTCATTCCCCTCATCAGGCTTTTGCAGAAGAAGCTGGAGACATTGAAGGAGGAGCTAACACAGAGCGATTCCGCTGGGCATGTGGGACTTGTGGATGGAGCCCTTAATTCGCTTAACAAGGATTCACGGGTGGTCAATCTGTTGAAATCAGAGCACTACATTTTGGCCACCGTGCTCGATCCTAGATTTAAAACCTACCTTGGATCTCTCTTTCCGGCAGACACAAGTCTGCTGGGGTTCAAAGACCTGCTGGTGAGAAAATTGTCAAGTCAAGCGGAACGCGACCTGTCAACATCTCCTCCTTCACATTCTCCCGCAACTGGGGGTGCGAGGAAAAGGCTCAGAATTCCGAGCCCACCCGCTGGCGGTGATGCAGGGCAGTCTGGAGCGACTGCTGATGCTGACATCTGGTCCGGACTGAAGGACCTGCCAACGATTACGGACATGTCGTCTACTGGCACTGCATATGATTCTCTCACCATTGAAAGAATGGTGGAGGATTATATGAGTGACCGCATCCAAGTAGGCACGTCAGACAGTCCGTACTTATACTGGCAGGAAAAAGAGGCAATTTGGAGGCCCTTGCACAAACTGGCTTTATTCTACCTAAGTTGCCCTCCCACAAGTGTGTACTCCGAAAGAGTGTTTAGTGCCGCCGCTCACCTTGTCAGCAATCGGCGTACGAGGTTACTTCCAGAAAATGTGGAGAAGATGATGTTCATTAAAATGAATTATAATCAATTCCTCCGTGGAGACATTGACCAGCAGCAATTGCCTCCACAAAGTACACAGGGAGCTGAGATGGTGGATTCCAGTGGGGACGAATTGATAATCTGTGAGGAGGGGGATGTACACGGTGATATATCGGAGGATGATGATGAGGTGGACATCTTGCCTCTGTAGAGCCAGTTTGTGCAAGGAGAGATTAATTGCTTCTTTTTTGGTGGGGGTCCAAACCAACCCGTCATTTCAGTCACAGTCGTGTGGCAGACCCTGTCACTGAAATGATGGGTTGGTTAAAGTGTGCATGTCCTGTTTATACAACATAAGGGTGGGTGGGAGGGCCCAAGGACAATTCCATCTTGCACCTCTTCTTTTTTCTTTCATTTTTCTTTGCGTCATGTGCTGTTTGGGGAGTGTTTTTTGGAAGGGCCATCCTGCGTGACACTGCAGTGCCACTCCTAGATGGGCCAGGTGTTTGTGTCGGCCACTAGGGTCGCTTAGCTTACTCACACAGCTACCTCATTGCGCCTCTTTTTTTCTTTGCGTCATGTGCTGTTTGGGGAGTGTTTTTTGGAAGGGCCATCCTGCGTGACACTGCAGTGCCACTCCTTGATGGGCCAGGTGTTTGTGTCGGCCACTAGGGTCGCTTAGCTTACTCACACAGCTACCTCATTGCGCCTCTTTTTTTCTTTGCGTCATGTGCTGTTTGGGGAGTGTTTTTTGGAAGGGCCATCCTGCGTGACACTGCAGTGCCACTCCTAGATGGGCCAGGTGTTTGTGTCGGCCACTAGGGTCGCTTAGCTTACTCACACAGCTACCTCATTGCGCCTCTTTTTTTCTTTGCGTCATGTGCTGTTTGGGGAGTGTTTTTTGGAAGGGCCATCCTGCGTGACACTGCAGTGCCACTCCTAGATGGGCCAGGTGTTTGTGTCGGCCACTAGGGTCGCTTATCTTACTCACACAGCTACCTCATTGCGCCTCTTTTTTTCTTTGCGTCATGTGCTGTTTGGGGAGTGTTTTTTGGAAGGGCCATCCTGCGTGACACTGCAGTGCCACTCCTAGATGGGCCAGGTGTTTGTGTCGGCCACTTGGGTCGCTTAGCTTAGTCATTCAGCGACCTCGGTGCAAATTTTAGGACTAAAAATAATATTGTGAGGTGTGAGGTGTTCAGAATAGACTGAAAATGAGTGGAAATTATGGTTTTTGAGGTTAATAATACTTTGGGATCAAAATGACCCCCAAATTCTATGATTTAAGCTGTTTTTTAGGGTTTTTTGAAAAAAAACACCCGAATCCAAAACACACCCGAATCCGACAAAAAAAATTCGGTGAGGTTATGCCAAAACGCGGTCGAACCCAAAACACGGCCGCGGAACCGAACCCAAAACCAAAACACAAAACCCGAAAAATTTCAAGTGCACATCTCTAACATACACACATATATACATACATACACTACCTTCGTACATACACATATATACATCCATATACTCCCTCTATACATACACACATATATACATCCATATACACTGCCTCTATACATATATACACACTGTCTCCATACATACACACATATATACATCCATCCATACATACATACATGTATATACATACTGTCTCCATACAGACACACATATATACATCCATCCATCCATCCATCCATACATACATACATACATGTATATACATACTGTCTCCATACATACACACATATATACATCCATACAGTACCTCCATACATACACATATATACAGCCATACACTGCCTCCATACATACACACATATATTCAGCCATACACTGCCTCCATACATACACACATATATAAAGCCATACACTGCCTCCATACATACACACATATATAAAGCCATACACTGCCTCCATACATACACACATATATACAGCCATACACTGCCTCCTTACATACACACATATATACAGCCATACACTGCCTCCATACATACACACATATATACAGCCATACACTGCCTCCGTACATGCACACTGTCTCCATACATATACACATATATACATCTGCGGGTAACAGGCGGCAGGTGCAGAGTTGCCGCGGGGGGGGTTACAAGATGCAGGAGCCGAGTGGGAGCGGGTAGCAGGCCGCGGGAGCAGAGTCGGGGGGGGGGGGGGGGTGTGACAAGAAGCGGCATGCGGGAGTGCAATTATGGAGGGGGGAGCATGTTACCCGCTCTCCCAGTTGCAGGGGGAGCAGGTAACATGTTGGAGACCAAACGCACCAGGGGGAAGAGGGAAAAATGATGCGGGTGCTCCTGCCATGCGGGAGACTGATCGAGGGGGGGAGCTGGTAACAAGATAAAGGAAGGGGGGGGGGGGGGGTGAGGCAACATGTGAGAGTCCAATTGCGGGTGGGGGGAGTCTAGTAACAAGATGAAGGAGGGGGGGTAACATGTGGGAGCCCAATTGGGGGGGGATCTAGTAACAAGATGCTGTGGGGGGGGAGGCAACATGTGGGAGTCGAATTGCGGGGGGGGGGGGGTCTAGTAATAAGATGCAGGGGGGGATGCAACTTGAGGGAGCCAAATTGTGGGAGGGGGGGGAGTAACAAGATGCGGGAGGGGGGGGGGCAACACGTGGGAGCCAAATTGCGGGGGAATTTGGTAATAAGATGCAGGGGGGGCAACATGTGGGAGCTGAATTGCGGGCTGGGGGGGAATCTAGTAATAAGATGCAGGGGGGAGGGGGAGGCAACATGTGGGAGCCGAATTGCGCGGAGGGGGGGGGAATAGTAATAAGATGCAGGGGGGGGCAACGACTTGCGGGGGGAAGAGGAACTGCTAGTAACCAGATGCAGGGGGGATGGTGGGGGTGGCGAATAGCCATGGGGGGGGGAGTAGCCAGGTGACGAGATGCAGGAGGGGGGGGAGGCAGCGGGAGCCGGAGCCGAATAGCCGTGGGGGGAGCACATGACGAGATGCAGGAGGGGGGGTGGCAGCGGGAGCCGAACAGCCGTTGGGGAAAGCAGCCGGGTGACGAGATGCAGGGGGGAGAAGGCAGCGGGAGCAGGAGCCGAACAGCCGTGGGGGGGAGCAGCCGGGTGACGAGATGCAGGGGGAAGGGGAAGGCAGCGAGAGCCGGAGCTGGTGACAAGATGCAGGAGGGGGGGGACTTGGGCAGGCAGCAGGTATATGGTGATCAGATGAGGGGGGAGCGCAGACAAGTTGCAGGAGCCGATTGTGGGGAGGGGTGGAGCGGCCCAGCGGGTACCTGCTTACTGAGCCCAAGTGGGGTGGGGGGGAAGGCGCGGAGTGGGCATCATGACACAGGACTGGAGACAGTTGCGGGGGAGCGCCAGTGCCAGCTCGTAAGCTGCTCCTCGTCTCGTACTGAATAGGAGGAGTTTGGCAGAGCTGAAGCGTTCTCTCGTTCACTGTGCAGTGCCGCCCTCCAGTGGTCGCCGCCCATAGGCAGCTGCCTAAAGCTGCCTAGTGGTAGCGCCGGCCCTGTTTGTAGTGCTGTCGCAGCATGGACAGATTCCTTATCAGCGGGGATTGAGACCTTAGATAAGGATACCATCTTAATGACCCTAGGGCATATAAAAGATGCTGTGTTGTATATGAGGGATGCTCAAAGAGACATTTGTTTACTAAGTTCTAGAATAAACGCTATGTCTGTTTCTGCTAGGCGAGTCTTATGGACCCGACAGTGGACGGGTGATGCCGACTCCAAGAGGCATATGGAGTTTTTGCCTTACAAGGGTGAGGAGTTATTTGGAGAAGGCCTCTCGGACCTCGTCTCCACAGCTACGGCAGGTAAATCGAATTTTTTGCCTTATGTTCCCTCACAGCCTAAGAAAGCGCCTCATTATCAAATGCAGTCCTTTCGTTCGAATAAAAGCAAGAAAGTACGTGGGTCGTCCTTTCTTGCCAGAGGTAAGGGCAGAGGATAAAGCTGCACACAGCTAGTTCCCAGGAACAGAAGTCCTCCCCGGCTTCTGCAAAGTCCACCGCATGACGCTGGGGCTCACCTGAGGGAGTCCGCCCCAGTGGGGGCACGTCTTCGACTTTTCAGCCACATCTGGGTTCATTCACAGGTAGATCCCTGGGCAATAGAAATTGTTTCTCAGGGATACAAGCTGGAATTCGAGGAGGTCCCCCTCGCCGTTTTTACAAATCGGCTCTGCCGGCTTCTCCCTCGGAGAGAGAGTTAGTGTTAAATGCAATTCAAAAATTGTATCTTCAACAAGTGGTGGTCAAAGTTCCCCTACCGCAACAAGGGAGGGGATATTACTCAACTCTGTTTGTGGTCCCGAAACCGGATGGTTCGGTCAGACCCATTTTAAATTTAAAATCCCTGAACCTATACTTGAAAAGGTTCAAGTTCAAGATGGAATCGCTCAGAGCGGTCATCGCCAGCCTGGAAGGGGGGGATTTTATGGTTTCCCTAGACATAAAGGATGCGTACCTTCATGTTCCAATATTTCCACCTCATCAGGCGTTCCTGAGATTTGCTGTACAGGATTGTCATTACCAATTTCAGACGTTGCCGTTTGGGCTTTCCACGGCCCCGAGGATTTTCACCAAGGTAATGGCGGAAATGATGGTGCTCCTGCGCAAGCGAGGTGTCACAATTATCCCATACTTGGACTATCTCCTCATAAAGGCGAGATCTCGAGAGAAGTTACTGGACAGCGTGTCACTGTCATTGAAGGTGTTACAGCAACACGGCTGGATTCTCAATATCCCGAAGTCGCAGCTGGTTCCTACAACGCGTCTGACCTTCTTGGGCTTGATTCTGGACACAGACCAGAAAAGGGTTTTTCTTCCGATGGAAAAAGCTCAGGAACTCATGACTCTGGTCAGGAACCTGTTGAAACCAAAACAGGTGTCTGTGCATCACTGCACTCGAGTCCTGGGGAAGATGGTGGCATCATACGAAGCCATTCCCTTCGGCAGGTTCCATGCGAGAACTCTCCAATGGGACCTGCTGGACAAGTGGTCCGGGTCGCATCTACTTATGCATCGGCGGATCACCCTGTCTCCCAGAGCCAGGATATCTCTCCTGTGGTGGCTGCAGAGTGCTCACCTCCTAGAGGGCCGCAGGTTCGGCATTCAGGACTGGATCCTGGTGACCACGGACGCAAGCCTCCGAGGTTGGGGAGCAGTCACACAGGGAAGAAATTTCCAAGGTCTTTGGTCAGGTCTAGAGACTTGTCTCCACATCAACGTCCTGGAGTTGAGGGCCATATACAACGCCCTACGTCAAGCGGAGGCATTACTTTGCGGCAAACCAGTTCTGATTCAGTCAGACAATATCACCGCAGTGGCTCATGTAAACCGCCAGGGCGGCACAAGGAGCAGAGTGGCATTGGCAGAAGCCACCAGGATTCTTTGCTGGGCGGAAAATCATGTCAGCGCACTGTCAGCAGTGTTCATTCCGGGAGTGGACAACTGGGAAGCCGACTTCCTCAGCAGACACGATCTGCACTGGGGAGAGTGGGGACTTCATCAAGAAGTATTCGCACAGATCGCAAGTCGGTGGGGCCTGCCCCAAATAGACACGATGGCGTCCCATCTCAACAAAAAGCTAAAAAGGTATTGCGCCAGGTCAAGAGATCCTCAGGCGGTAGCTGTGGACGCCCTGGTGACACCGTGGGTGTATCGGTCGGTCTATGTATTTCCTCCTCTTCCTCTCATTCCCAAGGTGTTGAGAATAATAAGACAAAGAGGAGTGAGAGCAATCCTCATTGTTCCAGATTGGCCACGAAGGACCTGGTATCCGGATCTGCAGGAGTTACTCACAGAAGATCCGTGGCCTCTTCCTCTAAGACAGGACCTGCTGCAACAGGGGCCCTGTCTGTTCCAAGATTTACCGCGGCTGCGTTTGACGGCATGGCGGTTGAACGCCGGATCCTAGCGGAAAAAGGTATTCTGGATGAGGTCATTCCTACGCTAATAAAGGCTAGGAAGGACGTGACATCAAAACATTATCACCGAATATGGCGAAAGCATGTTTCTTGGTGTGAGGCCAGGAATGCTCCTACGGAAGAATTCCATCTGGGCCGTCTCCTTCACTTCCTACAAACTGGAGTGAATTTGGGCCTAAAATTAGGATCTTTAAAGGTTCAGATTTCGGCCTTATCCATTTTCTTTCAAAAAGAATTGGCTTCCCTTCCTGAAGTACAGACGTTTGTGAAGGGAGTACTGCATATTCAGCCTCCTTTTGTACCTCCGGTGGCGCCTTGGGACCTTAACGTGGTGTTAAGTTTCCTTAAGTCACATTGGTTTGAACCACTCAAAATGGTGGAGTTAAAATATCTCACTTGGAAGGTGGTCATGTTGTTAGCCTTAGCTTCGGCTAGGAGGGTTTCGGAACTAGCGGCTTTGTCACATAAAAGCCCTTATCTGGTTTTTCATATGGATAGGGCGGAATTGCGGACTCGTCCTCAATTCCTACCAAAGGTGGTCTTAATCTTTTCATATGAACCAACCTATTGTCGTGCCTGTGGCTACGCGTGACTTGGAGGATCCCGAGTCACTTGATGTGGTCAGGGCTTTGAAAATTTACGTGGCCAGAACGGCTCGTGTTAGGAAAACAGAGGCTCTGTTTATCCTTTATGCTGCCAATAATCTTGGTGCTCCTGCATCTAAGCAGACTATTGCGCGCTGGATCTGTAACACGATTCAGCAGGCGCATTCTAAGGCAGGATTGCCGTTACCAAAATCGGTCAAGGCCCATTCCACTAGGAAGGTGGGCTCTTCTTGGGCGGCTGCCAGAGGGGTCTCGGCACTACAGTTGTGCCGAGCAGCTACTCGGTCGGGGTCAAACACCTTTGTAAAATTCTATAAGTTTGATACCCTGGCTGAGGAGGACCTCACGTTTACTCAATCGGTGCTGCAGAGTCATCCGCACTCTCCCGCCCGTTTGGGAGCTTTGGTATAATCCCCGTGGTCCTTACGGAGTCCCCAGCATCCTCTAGGACGTTAGAGAAAATAAGATTTTAAACCTACCGGTAAATCTTTTTCTCGGAGTCCGTAGAGGATGCTGGGCGCCCGTCCCAAGTGCGGACTACTTCTGCAAGACTTGTATATTGTTTTTGCTTACATAATGGTTATGTTATGGTTCATCGGTTGTGGGCTGATGCTATGTTGTTGTTTCATACTGTTAACTAGATAGTTTATCACAAGTTGTATGGTGTGACTGGTGGGGCTGGTATGAATCTTGCCCTTGGATTAACAAAAATCCTTTCCTCGTACTGTCCATCTCCTCTGGGCACAGTTTCTCTAACTGAGGTCTGGAGGAGGGGCATAGAGGGAGGAGCCAGTGCAAACCCAGAGTCAAAGTCTTTCTTAAAGGGCCCATGTCTCCTTCGGAGCCCGTCTATCCCCATGGTCCTTACGGAGTCCCCAGCATCCTCTACGGACTAGGAGAAAAAGATTTACCGGTAGGTTTAAAATCTTATTTTTTTTTTTATGTGTTTGCGGCACTACGGGGGCATTGGCACAGCTAGTGGGCATAGCAAATGGGGACACAGCAACTAGGGGCACTGCTACAAAGGGCACAGCTATAAGGGGCACAGCAACTGGGGGCACTGCTACAAGGGGCACTTCTACAGGGGGCACTGCTACAAGGGGCACAGCAACTAGAGTCACTGCTACAGGGGGCACGGCTACAGGGGGCACTGCTACAAGGGCAGTGGCGTAACTAGAAATTTTTCTCCCCCAAGCCAAAAAATTCTTCGGCGCCCCCCCCCCCCCCCCCCCCCCCTCATGCTCCATACTTGGGAGCAAGAAAGGGATAAATATGCGCACGCCGAAGGCGCGCGCGGCAAAAAAAGGGTGTTGTTTCATTGGAATGGGCGTGGTTTCGCATAAAGGGGCGTAGCATTGCAGGAAAAGACTACCTTATACCCCAGTTTTGCAACCTGCACGCCCATACGTTGGCCACCACAGGAAAGAAAAATAATCCTGATTCATGCCCCTTACATTATTTGTCATTTTTCCTCCTTATAGTAATGCCCAGTATACATTATGCCACATACTGCAATGGCCCTTAGACATTATGCCGCACACAATAATGCACATGACACAATATGCACACACTGTAATGCCCCCGACACATTATGCCACACACCGTAATGCCTGTGACACATTATGCCACACACCGTAATGCCTGTGACACATTATGATAGGAATCGCAATGCCCGTTATACATTATGCTACACACTGCAATGCCCCTGATACATTATAGCACATACAATGTCTGTGACACATTATGACACACACCGCAATGTCCGTGATACATTATGCCACACACTGCAATGCCCGATACATTATAGCACATACAATGCCTGTGACACATTATGCCGCACACTGCAATGACCTTGAGACATTATACCACAATGCCCGTGATATAGTATACCATACACCGTAATGCCTGTGACACATACCGCAATGCCCTGCCCGTTATACCCTATGCCACACACCGCAATGCCAGTTATGTATTATGCCACACTGCAATGACCCTGAGACATTATACCACATACCACAATGCCCGTGATATAGTATACCACACACCGTAATGCCTGACACATTATGACACACACCGCAATGTCCGTGATACATTATGCCACACACTGCAATGACCCTGAGACATTATACCACATATCACAATGCCCGCGATATAGTATACCATACACCGTAATGCCTGTGACACATTGACACACACCGCAATGTCCGTGATACATTATGCCACACACCGTAATGCCCATTACACATTAAGTCCTACAGTAAGGCTTCTAATTACTTTTCAATTACCTGCTCGTTGCCAGGGGTTTCATGCACTGGGTGTCATGCTCTTTGCCAGGGGTTTCATGCTCTTGGTTCCATGCACGGTGCCAGGGGTTTTCATGCTCAGGGTGTCATGCTCGTTGCCAGGGGTTTCATGCACTGGGTTGCATGCTCGTTGCCAGGTGTTTCATGCACTGGGTGTCATGCTCGTTGCCAGGTGTTTCATGCACTGGGTGTCATGCTCGTTGCTAGGAGGTAGTCCTTGTTGCTAGGGCTGTGCTCCCAGTGCCACATATGTCCCCAGTGCCAGATATTCCCCCACGGTGCCAGGTACTCACATGCCCCAGTGCCAAATATAGCCCCCCCCCCCATGTGCCAGGTACACATATAACCCCCCAGTGCCACATATGCCCCCAGTGCCATATATTCCCCCCCAGTGCCATATATTCCCCCCCAGTGCCAGATATTCCCCCAGTGCCAGATATACCCCCCAGTGCCATATATGCCCCCAGTGCCAGATATTCCCCCCCAGTGCCATATATGCCCCCAGTGCCAGATATTCCCCCCCCAGTGCCATACATGCCCCAGTGCCAGATATCCCCCCCCCCCCCCGCGTCGCTGCTGCTGCTTTCTGGAGGGACACGGAGGGCACAGCACGCCTCTCCTGTGTCCCTCCTGCTGCATCATCTCCGGCGGCCGCGGGGCTAATAGGGGGAAGTGCCGGTTCGTGAGCCAATTAGAGCTCACGGACGGCACTTCCCCCTATTAGACCCGCGGCCGCCGGAGATGATGCAGGAGGGACACAGGGAGGCGCGCTGTGCCCTCCGTGTCCCTCCAACAAGCGGCGGAGGGAAGGAGACCGCAGACTGACATGCGGACGCTCGTCCGCATGTCAGTCTGCTGTAAATCAGTGGCGCCCCCGCAGCCCCTCGCCCCCAAGCCACCGCAAGGGCTGCGGGGGCAGTAGTTACGCCACTGTACAAGGGGCACATCTACAGGGGACACTGCTGCAAGGGGCACAGCAACTAGGAGCACAGCAACTGGGGGCACAGCAACTAGGGGCACAGCTGCAGGGGGCCCTGCTATAAGGGGCACAGCAACTGGGGGCACAGCTACAAGGGGCACAGCTACAGGGGGCACAGCTACAGGGGGCACTGCTACAAGGGGCACAGCTACAGGGGGCACAGCAACTAGGGGCATAGCAACTAGGGGCACAGCAATTGGGGGCACAGCAACTAGGGGCACAGCAACTGGGGGCACTGCTACAGTGGGCACAGTAACTGGGGGCACTGCTACAATGGGCACAGCTAGGGGGCAAAGCTACAAGGGGCAAAGCTACAGGGGGCACAGCAACTGGGGGCACAACTACAGGGGTCAACTACTGGGGGCACAGCGAGGGGGCACAGCAATTGGGTTCACAACTACAGGGGTCACAACTACTGGGGGCACAGCTACAAGGGGTACAGCAACTGGGGGCACAACTACTGGGGGCACAGCGAGGGGGCACAGCAACTGGAGGCACAACTACAGGGGTCACAACTACTCGGGGCACTGCTACAGGGGGCACAGCAACTGCGGGCACAACTACAGGGGTCAACTACTGGGGGCACAGCGAGGGGGCACAGCAACTGGGGTCACAACGACTGGGGGCACAGCTACAGGGGGCACAGCAACTGGGGGCACAGCGACTGGGGGCACAACTACTGGGGTCACAACTACTGGGGCACTGCTACTGGGCTCACAACTTTTGGGGGCACCTGCTTCATCCTCCCAGCCAGCAGCAGCACTCTCCCCTGTCTGTGCTAACGCCTTTCCGCGTCAGTGAGTGCATAATATTCAAATCTCTCTCTCATTTTTACAGGTACCCCTATTGGATTCTACATGGACAAGTGGACGTGACCGGCGTGGGATGTAGGTAAGTATGTGTGAGTGTGTAAGTGTGTTTTAATAAATTTTTACTTTCACGGTGTATGTTGTTTTTATTTGGGTATTTTTGTTGTTGTAGAACTACAGGTGCCAGCGGGCCCGTAATTTCCCCGCATGCTGGTACTTGAGGTTCTCCAAGTACCAGCAAGCGGGGGAGGCTTGCTGGGCCTTGTAGTTCCACAATAAAAAACAATATTCTTTTTTTTTTACACACATGGCTATCAGCCTGGCACCCACCGCCCAGGAGTGCCGGGGACAGCCTCGGCCTTCACCCCTGGCCCTTGGGTATCTGGAGGGGGGGGAGATCCCTTGATTTAAGGGGTCCTCACTCCTTCAGGAAACTCCGTCCAGGGGTGACTAGTTGGGGGAGTAATGCCACGGCCGCAGGGACATACATAAATGTGTCCCCCGGCTGTGGCATTATGTCCCTGGCTAGTGGAGCCCGGTGCTGGTTTTAAAAATACAGGGGACCCCTACATCTTTTGTCCCCCATATTTTTGGAACCAGGACCGGACTAAGAGCCCGATGCTGGTTGTCTAAATACGGGGAACCCCTGTCCAATTTTTTCCCAGTATTTAAACAGCCAGGACTGGCTCAAAGAGCCCGAGGCTGGTTATACTTAGGAGGGGGGACCTCACGCATTTTTTTAAAACATTTTTTAACCCATTTAGACCCTTCTCCATTAAGTTAATGGAAGCCCTGGACAACAAAATTGCATTCATGTCCTCCTCCCACTCCCTTCCCAGTCCCAAACACTAATTTTTTATTTTTTCCTATAAAAATGTACAATATATCACAAGTATGATGAGCAGGCAGGCAGCGGGCATTGGCGGCATCGGACTGAGATGCAAATTAGTAGCGGAGGGCTGGGTCAGTTGATGGTGGGCAAGTTTGTAAGCCATTGGCTGTGGCATCAGCTCAGAGTCAGTAGCGGGCATTGGCTCGGTGGAGGTAGGGGTCATCGGCAGGATATGGCGGACATTATGGCTATAGTGCCACACCAGCCACTGACCTCACCGCACGCCACTGGGTTAGAGTTGGATTAGGGGTTTGGTTAGGGCATTAGTGTTAGGGTATTAAGGCCAGTGGTGTAGCAAAGATCAAGAGCTTCAAAATCTTAAGGTGTGTACACACTATGCTATATTACACACAATATCGCTCATTTTCACCCTTCTGAGCAATATCGTTTGTATTGTCGAACAGGGTGTACAGTACGAACGACGGCCGATGCGCATTCTCGGGGGGTCATTAACACCCCCTCTGTTGTTCGTACATGCAGCTCAATCTGACAATATCATCAAAAGCTGCATGTACGGGCCAGCCGAGGCTGAACGTCACTGTACAATGGGGGTAATTCAGATCTGATAGCAGCAGCAAATTTGTTAGCAGTTGGGCAAAACCATGTGCACTGCAAAGGGGGGGGGGGGGGGCAGATGTAACATGTGCAGAGAGAGTTAGATTTGGGTGGGGTGTGTTCAAACTGAAATCTAAAGGGCCCCATACACTAGAACGATATGTCTTGAAGCTGAAGTCGGGGCGATTTCCCTTGAACTCTCGTGGGAGCTTCCCGGTAGTGTTTACATAAGATTCCAAATTATTTTGTACAATTTGACTTTTTTGAGCATGCTATACATCACATACGATATGTCAAGCGCCTACATATCGCATGGGATGTATAGCATGCATTCACAGGTACCATCAGACACATCCTGAGAACTTCCTACTATAGATCTCATGCTATATATCGCAAGCACAAAAAAACACTTTTTTCCGTGCGATTCCATACAATTCCTTTTGATCACGACAAATAACGAGTGCTGCACCAACGACCTGAAGGAGTCGACCCATCGTTCACGGGGCTGCGCATCGGATTGGATTGGGGCCCTCATTCCGAGTTGTTCGCTCGCTAGCTGCTTTTAGCAGCATTGCACACGCTAGGCCGCCGCCCTCTGGGAGTGTATCTTACCTTAGCAGCATAGCGAACGAAAGATTAGCAGAACTGCTACTAAATAATTCCCTGCAGTTTCTGAGTAGCTCCAGACCTACCCCTAGATTGCGATCACCTCAGTCCGTTTAGTTCCTGGTTTGACGTCACAAACACGCCCTGCGTTTGGCCAGACACTCCCCCGTTTCTCCAGACACTCCTGCGTTTTTCCCTGGCACGCCTGCGTTTTTTAGCAAACGTGGTGAAAACACTGAGTTGCCGCCCAGAAACACCCACTTCCTGTCAATCACTCACCAATCAGCAGTGCGACTGAAAAGCGTCACTCGAACAACAGTAAAACTGCTAAGTTTTTAGTAAAATAACTAAGCGCATGTGTGCTGCGTACCATGCACATGCGCATTTAGCAGCAAATCGCAGCATAGTGAAAATCGGCAATGAGCGAACAACTCGGAATGGCTCCCTGGATCAGGTACACAGCAAAAATGCCTGATTTCACCCTATACTATATATCGGTCCGAATGACCAAATTGAGCTGAAATTGAGCAAAATCGTTCTAGTCTATGGGGCCCTTTAATTGCAGTGTATAAATAAAGCAGCCAGTATTTACTCTGCACAGAAACAAAATAACCCACCCAAATCTAACTCTCTCTGCACATGTTATATCTGCCCCCCCTGCAGTGCACATGGTTTTGCCCAACTGCTAACAAATGTACTGCTGCGATCAACTCTGAATTACCCCCACTGAACAATCGATATCCCAGTCTTTTACATGTGAAGAATAGAATCCAGCACCAAAACAGATTTATTTTTACACTGCAATATAGCTGTGAGCCTGAACTAGGGGTGTGTGAGCGGGGCCTTCTCCCTGGGCGTGGAGTACTGGAAGAGGCAGCGCTGCTGCCCCACGCCACCTGCATGTTGCATGGGTCTGATTCATATTTGTACGCAAACTCGATGGTTTGCATACAAGTCCGATGTTTGGGGGACTGCGCATGTGCAGAATGAGTCTTGCGATGTCGCTTACAGCCCCCTATCAGATTGACATACTACGGCACTTGGGGAGCAAAGTTGGGGTGGCACCTGGCGCCATTCTTCAAAACGGGGGTGCATTTACCCTACACAGAAACAAAATAATCCACCCAAATCTAACTTTCTCTGACGTCCTAGTGGATGCTGGGAACTCCGAAAGGACCATGGGGAATAGCGGCTCCGCAGGAGACTGGGCACAACTAAAGAAAGCTTTTAGGTCACCTGGTGTGCACTGGCCCCTCCCACTATGACCCTCCTCCAAGCCTCAGTTAGATTTTGTGCCCGGCCGAGGTTGGATGCACACTAGGGGCTCTCCTGAGCTTCTAAAAAGAAAGTATATAATTAGGTTTTTTATTTTACAGTGAGACCTGCTGGCAACAGGCTCACTGCAGCGAGGGACTAAGGGGAGAAGAAGCGAACCTACCTGCTTGCAGCTAGCTTGGGCTTCTTAGGCTACTGGACACCATTAGCTCCAGAGGGATCGACCGCATGGAACTGGCCTTGGTGTTCGGTCCCGGAGCCGCGCCGCCGTCCCCCTTACAGAGCCAGAAGCAAGAAGAGGTCCGGAAAATCGTCGGCAGAAGACATCAGTCTTCACCAAGGTAGCGCACAGCACTGCAGCTGTGCGCCATTGCTCCTCATACACACTTCACACTCCGGTCACTGAGGGTGCAGGGCGCTAGGGGGGGGCGCCCTGAGCAGCAATAAAAACACCTTGGCTGGCAAAAATACCACAATATATAGCCCCAGAGGCTATATATGTGATAATTACCCCTGCCAGAATCCATAAAAAAGCGGGAGAAAAGTCAGCGAAAAAGGGGCTGAGCTATCTCCCTCAGCACACTGGCGCCATGTCTCCCTCACAGCTCCGCTGGAAGGAAGCTCCCTGGCTCTCCCCTGCAGTCTACACTACAGAAAAGGGTAAAAAAGAGAGGGGGGGGCACTAAATTTAGGCGCAGTATATATAACAGCAGCTATAGGGGACATAATTCAGTTAGTCCCTGCATTATATAGCGCTCTGGTGTGTGCTGGCATACTCTCACTCTGTCTCCCCAAAGGGCTTTTGTGGGTCCGGTCCTCTGTTAGAGCATTCCCTGTGTGTGTGCGGTGTGTCGGTACGGCTGTGTCGACATGTTTGATGAGGATAATGATGTGGAGGCGGAGCAGATGCCTATAGAACGGATGTCACCCCCTGCGGGGCAGACATCTGAGTGGATGGACTTATGGAAGGAATTGCGTGCACGTGTCGATTCCTTACACAAAAAATTTGACGACATGCCAAATGCGGGACAGCCGGCTTCTCAGCTCGTGCCTGTCCAGGCATCTCAAAGGCCATCGGGGGCTCTAAAACGCCCGCTACCTCAGATGGCAGACGCGGATGTCGACACGGATACTGACACCAGTGTCGACGACGATGAGTCTAGTCTAATGTCCACTAAGGCCGTTCGTTGCATGATTGAAGCAATGAAAGAGGTGTTACAAATTTCTGATATAAACCCAAGGTACCACTAAAAAGGGTATTATGTTTGGGGAGAAAAAACTACCCGTAGTTTTTCCCCCATCAGAAGAATTAAATGAAGTGTGTGAAGAAGCGTGGGCTTTCCCTGATAAAAGATTGGTAATCTCTAAGAAGTTACTAATGGCGTTCCCTTTCCCGCCAGAGGATAGGTCACGTTGGGAGACACCCCCTAGGGTGGATAAAGCGCTCACACGTTTGTCTAAAAAGGTGGCACTACCGTCTCCGGATACGGCCGCCCTCAAGGAACCTGCTGATAGAAAGCAGGAGGCGATCCTGAAGTCTGTATATACACACTCAGGCATTATACTTAGACCAGCTATTGCGTCAGCATGGATGTGCAGTGCTGCCGCTGCGTGGTCAGATTCCCTGTCAGAAAATATTGACACCCTAGACAGGGACACTATTCTGCTAACCATAGAGCATATAAAAGACTCAGTCTTATACATGAGAGATGCACAGAGGGAGATCTGCCGGCTGGCATCTAAAATAAGTGCATTGTCCATTTCTGCTAGGAGAGGCTTATGGACTCGCCAGTGGACAGGGGAAGCAGATTCAAAAAGGCACATGGAAGTTTTGCCTTATAAGGGTGAGGAGTTATTTGGGGATGGTCTCTCGGACCTAGTTTCCACAGCAACTGCTGGGAAGTCAGCATTTTTACCCCATGTTCCCTCACAGCCTAAAAAGGCGCCGTTTTATCAGGTACAGTCCTTTCGGACTCAGAAAAACAGGCGTGGAAAAGGCGGGTCCTTTCTGTCCAGAGGCAGAGGTAGGGGAAAAAGGCTGCAACAAACAGCAGGTTCCCAGGAGCAAAAGTCCTCCCCCGCTTCTTCCAAGTCCGCCGCATGACGGTGGGGCTCCACAGGCGGAGCCAGGTACGGTGGGGGGCCGCCTCAAAAATTTCAGTGATCAGTGGGATCGCTCACAAGTGGATCCCTGGATCCTGCAAATAGTATCTCAAGGGTACAAACTGGAATTTGAGGCGTCTCCACCCCACCGGTTCCTAAAATCTGCCTTGCCGATTACTCCTTCAGATAGGGAGGCTGTGCTAGCGGCAATTCACAAGCTGTATTCCCAGCAGGTGATAATCAAGGTGCCCCTACTTCAACAAGGACGGGGTTACTATTCCACACTGTTTGTGGTACCGAAACCAGACGGTTCGGTGAGACCCATTTTAAATTTGAAATCCTTGAACACATACATAAAAAAATTCAAGTTCAAGATGGAATCGCTCAGGGCGGTTATTGCAAGCCTGGACGAGGGGGATTACATGGTATCCCTGGACATCAAGGATGCTTACCTGCATGTCCCCATTTACGATCCTCACCAGGAGTACCTCAGATTTGTGGTACAGGATTGCCATTACCAATTCCAGACGCTGCCGTTTGGACTCTCCACGGCACCGAGGGTGTTTACCAAGGTAATGTCGGAAGTGATGATACTCCTTCGAAAAAAGGGAGTTTTAATTATCCCGTACTTGGACGATCTCCTAATAAAGGCGAGGTCCAAGGAGCAGTTGTTGGTGGGAGTAGCACTATCTCAGGAGGTGCTACACCAGCACGGTTGGATTCTGAATATTCCAAAATCACAGCTGGTTCTGACGACACGTCTACTGTTCCTGGGTATGATTCTGGATACAGTCCAGAAAAAAGTGTTTCTCCCGGAGGAGAAAGCCAAGGAGCTGTCATCTCTAGTCAGAGACCTCCTGAAACCAAAACAGGTATCGGTGCATCACTGCACGCGGGTCCTGGGAAAGATGGTGGCTTCTTACGAAGCAATTCCTTTCGGCAGGTTCCATGCCAGAATCTTTCAGTGGGACCTGTTGGACCATTGGTCCGGATCGCATCTTCAGATGCATCGCCTAATAACCCTGTCTCCAAGAACCAGGGTGTTTCTGCTGTGGTGGCTGCAGAGTGCTCATCTTCTAGAGGGCCGCAGATTCTGCATACAGGACTGGGTCCTGGTGACCACGGATGCCAGCCTTCGAGGCTGGGGGGCAGTCACACAGGTAAGAAACTTCCAAGGACTATGGTCGAGTCAGGAGACTTCCCTACACATAAATATTCTGGAACTAAGGGCCATTTACAATGCCCTAAGTCAGGCAAAATCCCTGCTTCTACACCAGCCGGTACTGATCCAGTCAGACAACATCACGGCAGTCGCCCATGTAAATCGACAGGGCGGCACAAGAAGCAGGATGGCATTGGCAGAAGCCACAAGGATTCTCCGATGGGCGGAAAATCACGTACTAGCACTGTCAGCAGTGTTCATTCCGGGAGTGGACAACTGGGAAGCAGACTTTCTCAGCAGGCACGACCTCCACCCGGGAGAGTGGGGAGTTCATCCAGAAGTCTTCACGCTGATTGTAAATCGATGGGAACGGCCACAGGTGGACATGATGGCGTCCCGCCTAAACAAAAAACTAGAGAGATATTGTGCCAGGTCAAGGGACCCTCAGGCGATAGCTGTGGACGCTCTAGTGACACCGTGGGTGTACCAGTCAGTTTATGTGTTCCCTCCTCTGCCTCTCATACCAAGGGTACTGAGAATAATAAGAAAACGAGGAGTGAGAACAATACTCGTGGTTCCGGATTGGCCAAGACGAGCGTGGTACCCGGAACTTCAAGAGATGATCTCAGAGGACCCATGGCCTCTGCCGCTCAGACAGGACCTGCTGCAGCAGGGGCCCTGTCTGTTCCAAGACTTACCGCGGCTGCGTTTGACGGCATGGCGGTTGAACGCCGGATCCTGAAGGAAAAGGGCATTCCGGAGGAAGTCATTCCTACGCTGATTAAAGCCAGGAAAGATGTAACTGCAAAGCATTATCACCGCATCTGGCGGAAATATGTTGCTTGGTGTGAGGCCAAAAAGGCCCCAACAGAGGAATTTCAACTAGGTCGATTTCTGCATTTCCTACAAGCAGCAGTGACTATGGGCCTGAAATTAGGCTCCATTAAGGTACAGATCTCGGCTCTGTCGATTTTCTTCCAGAAAGAACTAGCTTCACTACCTGAAGTACAGACGTTTGTGAAAGGAGTGCTGCATATTCAGCCCCCGTTTGTGCCTCCAGTGGCACCTTGGGATCTCAACGTGGTGTTGAGTTTCTTAAAATCACATTGGTTTGAGCCACTTAAAACCGTGGATCTAAAATATCTCACGTGGAAAGTGGTCATGTTATTGGCCTTGGCTTCAGCCAGGCGTGTGTCAGAATTGGCAGCTTTGTCATGTAAAAGCCCTTATCTGATTTTCCATATGGATAGGGCGGAATTGAGGACTCGTCCCCAGTTTCTCCCTAAGGTGGTATCAGCTTTTCACTTGAACCAACCTATTGTGGTGCCTGCGGCTACTAGGGACTTGGAGGATTCCAAGTAACTGGACGTAGTCAGGGCCTTGAAAAATTATGTTTCCAGGACGGCTAGAGTCAGGAAAACTGACTCGCTATTTATCCTGTATGCACCCAACAAACTGGGTGCTCCTGCTTCTAAGCAGACTATTGCTCGCTGGATTTGTAGCACAATTCAGCTGGCGCATTCTGCGGCTGGACTGCCGCATCCTAAATCAGTAAAAGCCCATTCCACAAGGAAGGTGGGCTCATCTTGGGCGGCTGCCCGTGGGGTCTCGGCTTTACAACTTTGCCGAGCTGCTACTTGGTCAGGGGCAAACACGTTTGCAAAATTCTACAAATTTGACACTCTGGCTGAGGAGGACCTTGAGTTCTCTCATTCGGTGCTGCAGAGTCATCCGCACTCTCCCGCCCGTTTGGGAGCTTTGGTATAATCCCCATGGTCCTTGCGGAGTTCCCAGCATCCACTAGGACGTCAGAGAAAATAAGATTTTACTCACCGGTAAATCTATTTCTCGTAGTCCGTAGTGGATGCTGGGCGCCCATCCCAAGTGCGGATTGTCTGCAATACTTGTACATAGTTATTGTTAACTAAAGGGTTATTGTTGAGCCATCTGTTGAGAGGCTCAGTTGTTTTCATACTGTTAAACTGGGTATAGTATCACGAGTTGTACGGTGTGATTGGTGTGGCTGGTAAGAGTCTTACCCGAGATTCAAAATCCTTCCTTATTATGTCAGCTCGTCCGGGCACAGTGTCCTAACTGAGGCTTGGAGGAGGGTCATAGTGGGAGGGGCCAGTGCACACCAGGTGACCTAAAAGCTTTCTTTAGTTGTGCCCAGTCTCCTGCGGAGCCGCTATTCCCCATGGTCCTTTCGGAGTTCCCAGCATCCACTACGGACTACGAGAAATAGATTTACCGGTGAGTAAAATCTTATTTTCTCTGTAAATGTGATATCTCCCCCACCTGCAGTGCACATGGGGGGGTCATTCAGACGTGATCGCACACTGTCATTTTCCGCTGCGCTGCGATCAGGTCACTACTGCGCATGCGTATGCACCGCAATGCGCAGGCGCGTCACACGGGTACAAAGCGGATAGTTGCTGGGCGATGGATTTAACAAAGAATCCATTCGCACAGCCGATCGCAAGAAGATTGACAGGAAGAAGACGTTTGTGGGTGTCAACTGACCGTTTTCTGTGAGTGGTTGGAAAAATGCAGGCGTGTCCAAGCGTTTGCAGGGCGGGTGTCTGACGTCAATTCCGGAACCGGACAGGCTGAAGTGATCGCAGCGGCTGAGTAAGTTCAGACCTACTCAGAAACTGCACAAATTATTTTTGTACTGCTTGGCTGCACAGGCGATCGCACACTTGCACAGCAAATATACACTCCCCAGTGGGTGGCGACTATGTGTTTGCACGGCTGCAAAAAGTAGCTAATGAGTGATCAGCTGGGAATTACCCCCCATGATTTTGCCCAACTGCTAACAAATTTGCTGCTGCGATCAGGTCTGAATTACCCACTATATCGCTAGAGATATTGGGGGTCATTCCGAGTTGATCGCTCGCTAGCTGTTTTTAGCAGCCGTGCAAACGCTAAGCCGCTGCCCTCTGGGGGTGTATCTTAGCTTAGCAGAAGTGCGAACGAAAGGATCGCAGCGCTGCTACAAAAAAAATAATTGTGCAGCTTTAGAGTAGCTCCAGACCTACTCAGCGCTTGCGATCACTTCAGACCATTCAGTTCCAGATTTAATGTCACAAACACGCCCTGCGTTCGGCCAGCCATGCCTGCGTTTTTCCAGCCACGCCTACGTTTTTCCTGCCATGCCTGCGTTTTTTGGAACACTCCCTGAAAACGGTCAGTTGACACCCAGAAACGCCCACTTCCTGTCAATCACTCTGCGGCTGCCATTGCGACTGAAAAGCGTCGCTAGACCTTGTGTAAAAATACATAGCCCATTGTGAAAGTACGTCACGCGTGCGCACTGCGCCGCATACGTATGCACAGAAGTGCTGCTTTTTCACTTAATCGCTGTGCTGCGAACATTTTTCACTAGCGATCAACTCGGAATGACCCCCATTGTACAGTGTGTATGCACTATGGGGGTAATTCAGAGTTGATCGCAGAAGTAAATTTGTTAGCAGTTGGGCAAAACCATGTGCACTGCAGGGGAGGCAGATATAACATGTGCAGAGAGAGTTAGATTTGGGTGGGTTATTTTGTTTCTGTGCAGGGTAAATACTGGATGCTTTATTTTTACACTGCAATTTAGATTTCAGTTTGAAGACACCCCACCCAAATCTAACTCTCTCTGCACATGTTACATCTGCCCCACCTGCAGTGCACATGGTTTTTCCCAACTGCTAACAAACTTGCTGCTGCGATCAACTCTGAATTAGGTCCAATAAACGGCCAGTTACCTCCTGTCAATCACCTTGCGAACACCCGTGTGATCGGATTTCTCGCACCATCCCGTCGCTGACCGGCGATGCCCTTTGTTGTTGTCCGGTGTGCATTGCGGTGCATACACATGCGCAGTTAGTACCCGATCGCTCGCTGTGTGAAAACTCACAGCAGCGATCAGGTATGAAGCAGGCCCCATGACAAAGAAGACGGCACCCTTATCACACCAGTGCACAAGGCCATCCCCACTGCTCACTGCAACACAGCAGTTCTGGGACCACACATTCTGCAATACTGACCCAACTGCCTATTATCAGCTGCAATATCACAGCATTGTATGGACAATATGCAGATTAAAATACATAAATATATATATATTTTTTTTTTAAAGAAAATCACAATAAAGCTCCTTATAAATTAGTTTTTCTAAAGTTAATATTAGCATGCTTGTAGTGTATGCCACAGCCACGCACCATGGGGGTCATTCCGAGTTGATCGCTCGTTGTTGTTTTTTCGCAACGGAGCGATTAGTCGCTAATGCGCATGCGCAATGTCCGCAGTGCGACTGCGCCAAGTAAATTTGCTATGTAGTTAGGTATTTTACTCACGGCATTACGAGGTTTTTTCTTCGTTCTGGTGATCGTAATGTGATTGACAGGAAGTGGGTGTTTCTGGGCGGAAACTGGCCGTTTTGTGGGTGTGTGCGAAAAAACGCTACCGTTTCTGGGAAAAACGCGGGAGTGGCTGGAGAAACGGAGGAGTGTCTGGGCGAACGCTGGGTGTGTTTGTGACGTCAAACCAGGAACGACAAGCACTGAACTGATCGCAGTGGAAGAGTAAGTGTGGAGCTACTCAGAAACTGCTAAGAAGTGTCTATTCGCAATTTTGCTAATCTTTCGTTCGCAATTTTGATAAGCTGAGATTCACTCCCAGTAGGCGGCGGCTTAGCGTGTGCAAAGCTGCTAAAAGCAGCTTGCGAGCGAACAACTCGGAATGAGGGCCCATACTCGCTCCCCCTACCCCAGTCAGTGTATACCACTGTCGCCGGACACTAACCAATCGGTCAGTGTAAGAAAACGCTGCACCAGCAGCACTTTTAGCATTACCAGCTCCCACCCTCTTCACTGGCGCGCGTTCCGGGGCGGCTCCTCTCTCCGTGCGTGTGACATCACGTCCAATCTGCTGATCATGTTACACCCCCCTATTGTGCGTACAGGAGCTCCACACTGCTCCTAGCAGAATGTGAGAATTTCATACCCCACAGAATTGTCAGGGTATTTCTCTACCAGCTGTGTCTCATATACCTAACTTTAAAATGCCATGTGGCACTATTGTCTCATTCACAGTTTCACATACAGTTACAAGTACTGAATATCACACTAATCAGTGCAGTCTCGTGAAGCAGTTTTGTCACACTGCATTGTAACTGTAATGCAAATTCAAGCGGAATAGACACAAAAAGACGCTCAGTGCAAGCCGAGTTGCACAAAATTTGGCGCACCAAGAAGTGTTGTTTGGTGCAACTGCGACAATAGTGCATGAGAACCCATCTGTAATTGTATTACTCATTTACCGGGTGGTCTTCTGTATGCCGGCGGTCGGCCTCCCGGCGCTCAGTATACCGGCGCCGGGAGCCCGACAGCCGGCATACCGACACTTATTTTCCCTCGTGGGGGTCCACGACCCCCATAGAGGGAGAATAAAATAGTGTGGCGCGCGTAGCGTGGCGAGCGCAGCGAGCCCGCAAGAGGCTCATTTGCGCTCGCCACGCTGTCGGTAAGCCGGCGGTAGGGCTCCCGGCGCCGGGATGCTGGTCGCCGGGAGCCCGACCGCCGGCCAGCCGTAGTGAACCCCATTTACCTATAAGAAACTCAGTGTTGATCACTATGAGTATGGGTCATTAGGTCGACCACGCTTAGGTCGACAGTCACTAGGTCGACCACTATTGGTCGACATGCAGTAGGTTGACATGGTCAGTATGTCGACATGGCCAATAGGTCGACATGGAAAAAGGTTGACATGAGGTTTTTTTTACTGTTTTTGGTGTTGTTTTCTTCGTAAAGTGACGGGGTACCCCAATTAGTGTTCTGTGTCCTCTCGCATGGCTCGCTTCGCTCTCCATGCTTCGGGTTACCGTTCCCAATTGTAGTCCACGTGGATTGCAAAGTATGAAAAAGTTCAAAAAATGAAGATTTTTTTTTAAAAAAACTCACGTCGACCTAGAACATGCCAACCTATTGACCATGTCAGAATCCAGCTATTCTCACATATTACCAGTTACCAAAGATATACAAGGGAATCTGACAGGAAGACCTTTTTTAGATCTGTTCAAGATACCGGCGTACGGCTTCCCGGCAGCCGGAACCCTGACACTGCTCAGAATGCCGACGCCAGCATCTCAACATGGATCGAAATGCCGGCACCAGCATCCCAAACGCCGACATCCCAAATAAGTTCTGCTGGGACTCCTGCTTGGTAAGCAGTGGGGGGTTAGGTTTAGGCTCCGGGATGGAGAGGGTTAGTGTTAGGCACCTCAAGGGAGGGGTAGGGTTAGGCAGCGGGGGTGTTAGGGTTAGGTTTAGGCTGCGGGAAGGGGGTTTAGGTACCACTGGGAGGGGTTAGGGTTAGGCTGTAGAAAGGGAGGGTTTGGGGGTAAGGTAAACATACTTACCTGCCCACTGTCTGGATTCTCTGATTCGTGATGTCCGTGTTGGTCATATGATCGCCGGCATCCCTTCCACCGGGATATAGTTTGTAACCACCCTCTTTCAGCTATTATTTCTCAATACATAGATTTTATTAAAAAATGAATTATTATCTTAAAACTATATTTGAAAGAAACAACTTCAGGACTCAGCATTTTTGAAGTTTGTATATGGGATGAGAAGAAGCAATTGGAGCAAAAATTACCCCGGACCAATTTTACCTCTAATGCTGTGGAACATCAATGGGAACACAAATTGCTCCGGTCTCTTGACCGACGCGATCTCGACAGATGGGATACCATACTGATCCCATGTATGGTGCTCCTAAACAACTTTTTTTTAAAAAGCATACTGTAGCTTGGACCCATGTCACATAATAATTGCCGGAAGAGAAAAATGAAAAGGAGGCTCTTCATAAAAAATGTATACAGCGAGAAGTATTTTGGTTCCCCAACATACAAATGTTGCCCCCTATTGGTCTAAATGATATTGCAACTTTTTTACTCTTTATTTATTTTTATTTCAGCTATAAAAGTGTAACACAAAAACATACTGTAGATAAGTTGTTTGTGAAATTTTGTCTAATTTCTTTGGGAAATAGGGGTAATTATTTTATATTTTTTATTTTAATCTTTATATAATGAATTACTAGTAGGATGTTTTTAAGTATCTCTGCTCCTATGTGCATGATATTATTTACATAATGTACAATCCTAATATAACAGTATAATGTCAAGAGGGTCAGTGTCTACTATACGTACACACAAAGTTTTGTCTTAGGATACTGAAAATGCAGATGGGCTGGTTATACTGTATTGTGTCAGTTTATTTTTAGATTATACATACAGTATATTACAGATTATACACTTATTTTATAATGCCGTCGAGATTTATTGAGAGCATTGTATTAAAGGTTTCTGTCTGATTAATATATGTTGGCTAAGACCTTTTAAATGTAATAGTAGATAAAAGCTATCTAGCTTGAGAAATTAGTTATTTTAAATTACCTTTTGAGTGCCTTCTTTTTTTTAATACTATTATAGTCACATCTCTCTGATATGATTGTGCACAAGTGCATTTTTGATTGCCTGGCTAGTTTGGCCCTCTCTTATTCTGTCTCTCTCTCTCTCTCTCTCTCTCTCTCTCTCTCTCTCTCTCTGTCTGTCTTTCTCTCTCTATACATGAATAGATAGATCATTTAAATCTGAGACATATGGTTAGCATTACTGCCTTACAGAACTGAGGTCATGGGTTCAAATCCCAATATGGTCCAAACTGTGTGGAGTTTGTATATTCTTCCCGTATTTGCATGGGTTTCCTCCAGGTACTCTGGTATCCTCTCACAATCCCAAAATATACTGGTAGGTTAATTGGCTCCAATCAAAAATTAACCCTAGTATGTATGTATGTGCGTGTACATATGATAGGAAATATAGATTGTAAGCTCCACTGGGGTAGGGACTGATGTGAATGGGCAAATATTCTCTGTAAAGCGCTGCGGAATATGTGTGCGCTATTGAAATAACTGGTAATATTATTAACATTGAAGTGGTAATGATGATGATGTTATAATGTAATGGGAATAGTAAAAGTGGATTTTTGAAATAGCAATTCAATTTAAATAAGGACTTTCCCTATTTTTATTATTAATATTAAGTCCACTCTAATTAGCAACACTGTTAATAAAGGTGCTACACATAATTTTGTTAGAGAATTTAGTTCGGTCCCAGTACATCCAATGAGGAACAGAAGTTCAAACAAATATTGTGTATTTAATGACTGACGCACCATAAGGTAATGTCCTACCGTATGCCTTCTTTGCTTAAGCCAGTACTCTGCCAATTTTATGCTTAGAATTAGCACTCTCATTGTATGCTCCTGGCTGTTCTGTGGAGTACAATTGCTGCTTATATATCTGATATATATCTGAGGCACTACTGAGCCTTATAAAAAGAATAGATATATTTTAAGGATGTGCAATCCTTAACTAACCCATTCTTATACAATCAAATTATTTTCTAGAATTGATTTCTGAATTTCTTCTGTCAGATCTATCAAATAGCTATTTTTTTAACAATTTGTTATATTGCTCCATTGTCTCCCTTCAGCCAATCTGATCCGACTATGTAGAATTCCTTACTTAGGAAATAATGGTTTTTCAATTATAACTCTGAGTTCCTTTGGTGTATGTGGATCAGTAAATCAACATCATCTAAATCGAGTGATTAATCTTCTTTACACTTGTTTAGGCATAACTGCATGTCCTTCTTTATTACACAAATAACATTTAATACCGTGAATATTCTGTTGTAACACTCAGCATTTTTCTGTCCATTTTTTTATTTTTGTGAATACAGACAAAAAAAATAAAAAATATATTTAAGATATCAACTTTGACTTGATCTTCTATTTCCTCTTTGTTTTTGTAAGGCCTGTACAACATAATTTATTCGAATTTGGTCCATTGGAGCTTGTGGGCTGTTGGCAAGCTACTCATTTTTTATTCAGACCTCCAATCTCACAGATAACCTCTGTCTTATGAGAAATCTTTTGTGGATGTATTATATTTCTTGTTCAGCACCATGGACAGTTCACGACGGTTCATGATTATTTAAAGATGAAATCAGTACAACCTGAAAATCTTGTATATAGTTACATATGGGTTATGTCCTTTACTTGAGAAAAGCATGTTTTGGCAAAGAAAAAAATATAACCTTTTTTTTTATTTTTTGTTTTTTTAACGTGCTTAAATTATGAATTATCCTCGTGGTGTTTCAACCTATATACTGTACACTTTGAGAGATCCTGAACAAAAAAAACTAGCATGTACCTGCGATGATAAAGAGGAGGGCGAAGAGGGCGTCAGACGTAGGTGATATGTCGGCTTCTTTTACCAGTAGATTATATCTTATGATGCAATTGTGATGCCTTCATTACAAAAACATCAACAAGTTGCCCGGGTGACATTGTTTTTGATCTTGTCTATAACTAATATATTAATTGTATCATATTTTTATTGGCTTCGGTATGGTATGCCAGCCGTTGGGATGCCAGCAGTCACATGACCGACACCGCCATACCGACATTACGAATGCCGACAAGGGACAGGGTAATTATATTTACCCCTCCCATGTCCCCTACCCTATCCCTAAACCACCTGGGGAGGTGTCTAGGGCTAAGACAGAGGAGGTGGCGACTAGGGCTAAGTTACCACGGGTGGCGGCTACAGCTAAGAGTCGGGGGTGGCAGTTACAGCTACCCTCCCACCACCACCACCACCCCAGTGCCTATCCCGAACCCCTCCCCCCGCCCCCCGGTCCTAACCCTAACATCGACCCCTATACTTACCTTCCGGATGTCGTCAGTTGGTGTTCTGGCACCAGGGTTCCGAGTGATGTCGGGATGCCGGAGTCAGTCACATGACCGCCAGAGTCCCAACTGCCAGGATGCTGAACGCATCCCATTTTTATTACATGTGCTAGTTTCCTATGTATATTTGGGCCTTGAAGAAGGTATGCAAGCCAAACATTCATGTACTACAGTATCAGCAATATTATGGCATATCAGAGACATGTGTAGTATGTTTGAAGTACATTTATTCTGTATTATATTAGAAAACAATTTAAAAAAAATGAGTGATGTGTTATATAATCTTGTCCTTGTTTCTGAGAAACATTTATCCCTTCAGTACATTATTAAACAACTTAAATAGATATTTTATAGTCTCTTCGTTTTATCTGTATATTAAAGTGATCAAATGAGATAATTGTCTTTCAGAGAAGTTTGAACATCAATTTGATTGGAAGAGAAATTTATCATAACATTGACTAAATCTAGAAGGTGTCTAGACCAAGCTAGACCAAACGTGGGCTGGAGCAGTGCTGCTGCTGAGCGAGAAACGTTGGTTGCTACACTTAGAATTATTTCTCTCTTGTAGCAAACGGAGCAGAGACTTCAGCTTTTCCAAAAAAAAAACAACCCATAATTTTATTAAAAGTTACATGGGAAATGGTTCAGTAATATATGCTGATGTACAGTACTCTAGCGACTGATGGATATTCATTGGTGCTTGTGGAGGTCATTTGTATAAGTCTTTTCTGTAGCTTCCAGACTTCTGGAAACCCTTATTGTATAGACCATCCAAAGGTTCACCAGCAATGGGCTCCATCGACGTGCCTCCTAAACACTGAATAAACGATAAAGTTTTCCACAAAAATACTTTTTCTCTATCGTCCTAAGTGGATGCTGGGGTTCCTGAAAGGACCATGGGGGAATAGCGGCTCCGCAGGAGACAGGGCACAAAAAAGTAAAGCTTTTACCAGATCAGGTGGTGTGCACTGGCTCCTCCCCCTATGACCCTCCTCCAGACTCCAGTTAGATTTTGTGCCCGAACGAGAAGGGTGCAATCTAGGTGGCTCTCCTAAAGAGCTGCTTAGAGAAAGTTTAGCTTAGGTTTTTTACTTTACAGTGAGTCCTGCTGGCAACAGGATCACTGCAACGAGGGACTTAGGGGAGAAGTAGTGAACTCACCTGCGTGCAGAGTGGATTTGCTGCTTGGCTACTGGACACTAGCTCCAGAGGGACGATCACAGGTACAGCCTGGATGGTCACCGGAGCCGCGCCGCCGGCCCCCTTGCAGACGCTGAAGAGAGAAGAGGTCCAAAATCGGCGGCTGAAGACTCCTGAGTCTTCATAAAGGTAGCGCACAGCACTGCAGCTGTGCGCCATTTTCCTCTCAGCACACTTCACACAACAGTCACTGAGGGTGCAGAGCGCTGGGGGGGGCGCTCTGAGAGGCAAATAAAAACCTTATTAGAGGCAAAAAATACCTCACATATAGCCCACAGAGGCTATATGGAGATATTTAACCCCTGCCTAACTTCAAAAATAGCGGGAGACGAGGCCGCCGAAAAAGGGGCGGGGCCTATCTCCTCAGCACACAGCGCCATTTTCTCTCACAGAAAAGCTGGAGAGAAGGCTCCCAGGCTCTCCCCTGCACTGCACTACAGAAACAGGGTTAAAACAGAGAGGGGGGGCACTGATTTTGGCGATATTGTATATATATAAAAGATGCTATAAGGGAGAAACACTTATATAAGGTTGTCCCTATATAATTATAGCGTTTTTGGTGTGTGCTGGCAGACTCTCCCTCTGTCTCCCCAAAGGGCTAGTGGGTCCTGTCCTCTGTCAGAGCATTCCCGGTGTGTGTGCTGTGTGTCGGTACGTGTGTGTCGACATGTATGAGGACGATGTTGGTGAGGAGGCGGAGAAATTGCCTGTAATGGTGATGTCACTCTCTAGGGAGTCGACACCGGAATGGATGGCTTATTTAG
The DNA here is from genome assembly GCF_028390025.1 of Pseudophryne corroboree. Lineage (NCBI taxonomy): Eukaryota > Metazoa > Chordata > Amphibia > Anura > Myobatrachidae > Pseudophryne > Pseudophryne corroboree. Next base: position 53,260,697 of record NC_086448.1, read on the forward strand.
AGAATTACGTGAGAATGTCAACACGCTGCAAGGTCGGTTGACGACATGAGACGGCCGACAATCTATTAGGACCGGTCCAGGCGTCTCAGAAACACCGTCAGGGGTTTTAAAAACGCCCATTTACCTCAGTCGGTCGACACAGACACAGACACGGACACTGAATACAGTGTCGACGGTGAATAAACAAACGTATTTCTCATTAGGGCCACACGTTAAGGGCAATGAAGGAGGTGTTACGTGTTTCTGATACTACAAGTACCACAAGAAAGGGTATTATGTGGGAGTGAAAAAACTACCTGTAGTTTTTCCTGAATCAGATAAAATAAAATGAAGTGTGTGATGATGCGTAGGGTTACCCCGATAGCAAATATTGGCGTTATACCCTTTCCCGCCAGAAATTAGGGTACGTTGGGAAACACCCCTTAGGGTGATAAGGCGCTCACACGCTTATCAAGTGGCGTTACCGTCTCCAGATACGGCCGCCCTCAAGGAGCCAGCTGATAGGAAGCTGGAAAAATATCCTAAAAAGTATATACACACATACGGTGGTTATACTGCGACCAGCGATCGCCATCAGCCTGGAGATGCAGTGCTGGGTTGGCTTGGTCGGATTCCCTGACTGAAAATATTTTATTCATGTAGAGCATTTAATAGGATGCATTCTATATATATGTATGTGAGATGCACAGAGGGATATTTGCTCTCTGGCATCAAGATAAGTGCGTTGTCCATATCTCCCAGAAGATGTCAGGGACACGACAGTGGTCAGGTGATACAGATCCCATACGGCAGATGGAAGTATTGCTGTATAAAGGGAAGGAGTTATTTGGGGGTCGGTCCATCGGACCTGGGGACCACAGCAACAGCTGGGAAATCCAACCTTTTTTACCCCAAGTTACATCTCAGCTAAAAAAGACACCGTCTTTTCAGCCTCAATCTTTCCTTTCCCATGAGGGCATGCAGGCAAAAGGCCAGTCATATCTGCCCAGACATAGAGGTAAGGGAAGTAGACTGCAGCAGGCAGCCCTTTCCCAGGAAAAGAAGCCCTCCACCGCGTCTGCCAAGTCCTCAGCATGACGCTGGGGCCGTGCAAGCGGACTCAAGGTGGGGGGGTAGTCTCAAGAGTCTCAGGGCGCAGTGGGATCACTCGCAAGTTGACCCCTAGATCGTACGAGTATTATCCCAGGGGTAAAGATTGGAGAGTCGAGACATCTTCTCCTCGCAGCTTCCTGAAGTCTGCTTTACCAACGGCTCCCTCCGACAGGGAGGCAGCATTGGAAACAATTCACAAGCTGTATATCCAGCAGGTGATAATCAAAGTACCCCTCCTACGACAAGGAAAAGGGTATTATTTTTCCACACTATATTGTGGTACTGAAGCCAGACGGCTTGGTGACACATAGTCTAAATCTAAAATGTTTTGAACACTTACATAAAAGGTTCAAATCGAGATAAAGTCACTCAGAGCAGTGATAGCGAACCGGAAAAAAGGGGACTATATGGTGTCCCTGGACATCAAGGATTACCTCCATGTCCAAAATTTGTCCTTCTCATCAAGGGTACCTCTGGTTCGTGGTACAGAACTGTCAATATCAGTTTCAGACGATGCCGTTTGAATTATCCACGGCACCCCGGGCCTTTTTACCAAGGTAATGGCCGAAAAGATGTTTCTTCAAAGAAAAAAGGCATCTAAATTATCCCTTACTTGCACGACCTAAAAAGGGCAAGTTCCAAAGAACAGTTGGAGGTCGGAAGAGCACTATCTAAAGTAGTTCTTCGACGGCACGACTGGATTCTAAATATTCCAAGAATCGCAGCTGTTTTCCGACGATACGTCTGCTGTTCCTAGGGATGATTCTGGACACGGTTCAGAAAAAGGTTTTTCTTCCCGAGGAAAAAGCCAAGGAGTTATCCGACCTGTCAGGAACCTCCTAAAACCAGGAAAGGTGTCTGTACATCAATGCACAAGAGTCCTGGGAAAAATGGTGGCTTTTTACGAAGCAATTCCATTCGGCAGATTCCATGCAAGAATTTTCCAAAGGGATCTGTTGGACAAATGGTCAGGGTCGCATCCTCAGATGCACCTGCGAATAACCCTGTCGCCAAGGACAAGGGTATATCTTCTGTGGTGGTTGCAAAAGGCTCATCTATTGGAGGGCCGCAGATTCGGCATACAGGATTTGATCCTGGTGACCACGGACGCCAGCCTGAGAGGTTGGGGAGCAGTCACACAAGGAAGAAACTTCCAGGGGGTATGGACGAACCTGGAAAAGTCTATTCACATAAACATTCTGGTACTAAGAGCAATCTAAAATGCTCTAAGCCAGGCGGAACCACTCCTGCAAGGAAAACCGGTGTTGATTCAGTCGGACAACATCACGGCGGTCGCCCATGTAAACAGACAGGGCGGCACAAGAAGCAGGAGTGCAATGGCAGAAGCTGCCAAGATTCTTCGCTGGGCGGAGAATCACGTAATAGCACTGTCAGCAGTGTTCTTCCCGGGCGTGGACAACTGGGAAGCAGACTTCCTCAGCAGACACGATATACACCCGGGAGAGGGGGGTCTTCATCCAGAAGTCTTCCACATGCTAATAAACTGTTGGGAAAGACCAATGGTAGACATGATGGCGTCTCGCCTCAACAAGAAACTGGACAAGTATTGCGCCAGGTCAAGAGATCCACAGGCAATAGCTGTGGACGCACTGGTAACACCTTGGGTGTACAAATCAGTATATGTGTTTCCTCCTCTGCCTCTCATACCAAAGGTATTGAAGATTATACGGTGAGGAGGAGTAAGAAATACTAGTGGCTCCGGATTGGCCAAGAAGGACTTGGTACCCGGAACTTCAAGAGTTGGTCACGGACGACCCGTGCCCTCTACTTCTGAGAAGGGACCTGCTACAACAGGGTCCCTGTCTCTTTCAAGACTTACCGCGGCTGCGTTTGACGGCATGGCGGTTGAACGCCAGATCCTAAAAGGGAAAGGCATTCCAGAAGAAGTCATTCCTACCTTGATTAAGGCAAGGAAGGAAGTCACCGCGAAACATTATCACCGCATTTGGCGAAAATATGTCGCGTGGTGCGAGGATCGGAGTGTTCCGACGGAGGAATTTCAACTGGGTCGTTTCCTACATTTCCTACAATCAGGATTGTCTAGGGGTCTCAAATTGAGATCTATTAAGGTTCAAATTTCGGCCCTGTCAATATTCTTCCAAAAAGAATTGGCCTCAGTTCCTGAGGTACAGACTTTTGTTAAAGGAGTACTGCATATACAGCCTCCTGTGGTGCCTCCGGTGGCACCGTGGGATCTAAATGTAGTTTTAGATTTCCTCAAATCCCATTGGTTTGAACCATTGAAAAAGGTGGATTTTAAATATCTCACATGGAAAGTGACTATGTTACTGGCCCTGGCTTCCGCCAGGAGAGTATCTGAATTGGCGGCTTTATCTTATAAAAGCCCTTATCTAATCTTCCATTCGGATAGGGCAGAACTGAGGACTCGTCCGCATTTTCTCCCTAAGGTGGTATCAGCGTTTCACCTGAACCAACCTATTGTGGTGCCTGCGGCCACTGGCGACTTGGAGGACTCCAAGTTGTTGGACGTTGTCAGAGCCTTAAAAATATACATTTCAAGGACGGCTGAAGTCAGAAAATCTGACTCGCTGTTGATACTATATGCACCCAACAAGTTGGGTGCCCCTGCTTCTAAGCAGACGATTGCTCGTTGGATTTGTAACACAATTCAACTTGCTCATTCTGTGGCAGGCCTGCCAAAGCCTAAATCTGTTAAGGCCCATTCCACAAGGAAGGTGGGCTCATCTTGGGCGGCTGCCCGAGGGGTCTCGGCATTACAATTCTGCCGAGCAGCTACGTGGTCGGGGGAAAACACGTTTGTAAAATTCTACAAATTTGATACCCTGGCAAAAGAGGACTTGGAATTCTCTCATTCGGTGCTGCAGAGTCATCCGCACTCTCCCGCCCGTTTGGGAGCTTTGGTATAATCCCCATGGTCCTTTCAGGAACCCCAGCATCCACTTAGGACGATAGAGAAAATAAGAATTTACTTACCGATAATTCTATTTCTCGGAGTCCGTAGTGGATGCTGGGCGCCCATCCCAAGTGCGGATTATCTGCAATACTGTACATAGTTATTGTTAACAAATTCGGGTTATATTGTTAAGGAGCCATCTTTAAGAGGCTCTTTCTGTTATCATACTGTTAACTGAGTTTAGATCACAAGTTGTACGGTGTGATTGGTGTGGCTGGTATGAGTCTTACCCGGGATTCAAATTGCCTCCCTTATTGTGTACGCTCGTCCGGGCACAGTACCTAACTGGAGTCTGGAGGAGGGTCATAGGGGGAGGAGCCAGTGCACACCACCTGATCTGGTAAAAGCTTTACTTTTTTGTGCCCTGTCTCCTGCGGAGCCGCTATTCCCCCATGGTCCTTTCAGGAACCCCAGCATCCACTACGGACTCCGAGAAATAGAATTATCGGTAAGTAAATTCTTATTATTTGTGGCTTATATAAATTATAAGAGTGAGGTGAAACTTCTGCCACGGTTATGTGTGTGAAGGTTCAGTTACATTACTTGGAGTGTGAAACAGTAGACTGCAGCTGGGTAGATTTGGGGGATTGTATAGAGTGTTGGAGGGACAAAGTGGAGAGAGATAAAGTAGCAGCCAATCAGCTCCTAACTGCCATGATAAAGGCTGTGTTTGAAAAATGACTGTTAGGAGCTCATTGGCTGGTACTTTATCTCTCTGCACTTTATCTCTCTCCAAGGCTTGATACATTTCCCCCTGGGTCCTTCCTCAATGTTAAATGGATTCTGGCCTAATTCAGAGATGGATGAAAATGCAGCTGCAAGTGCAATTTTCTCAGCAATGCAACTGCAGATACTGTATCAGCGGGTGGTATTCATGTGACCGGCGGTCGGGTGACCGATGGTCACATGACCTCCACAGACATCCCGCCCTCTCACTATCCCGATGGTCGGCATGCCGACCAACAGGGACTATTTCCACTCGTGGGTGTCCACGACACCCATAGAGTGGGAATAGAACCCGTGGCGAGCGCAGTGAGCCCACAAGGGGCTTGCTGCACTCGCCCCTCCCCGCCGGGATTCCGGCATCGGTATGCTGCCGGGTTCCCGGCGTCGGTATGCTGACCGGCGGTCTCGTGACCGCCGGTCAGCCATACTACACCCGTATCAGCATGTGAAGCTGCCCCCTAGAAATGAAAAAGAGATGCCCGCCGGAGCTACTGCAAATCATTCATAATTGTGGACACGTACGCAGCCTATACGCAAAAACAAGGAATATTGGGCTGAAGGGTAAGTCTATGGCTACACAGAGTGGAACCAACAGTAGTCATGCAGGTGTCATGTTTTTGTATGTTAGGGCTCACGGCTGAAGTCAGAGACATGCCCGAAAACAGCCATGAAACGTCTGCGTTTTAACAACCACACCCCACTAACAACATGTCAACACCCCCAAATGGTCACATCCTGTCAATCACTTTGCAAAGGAATCTTCATTGCATGTGGGTTTGCAGCGGCACCTTGATGCATGCACAATGCGAACGCAGCACATGCGCAGTCTGCCTATAATCGCTCCATTGCATGGAACATCAACGTTTTGCGCACTTCTCTGAATCAGGCCCCCTGTTCAGCTGAGAAGTGAGTATCTAAGCAGATCACCTGACATGTAATAACACATCACATAGGAAATGTACATCTGCAGTACAGACAGTCCATATGCACAGCGTCCTGTCTTAAAAGTTTAAAATTAAAAAGTAATGTAAAATGGGATGCGTGGCCCCCTTTGGAAAATCCTGAACTTGCAACAGCGCTAGACAGCAATAAAAGAGTAGAGTGTTGCCTACCCAGAGCAAGTATGAGCTTTGTGCTGGTGCAAAAAACAGTATGCCCCCACCAAGAAGCTATCATCCCATGTAGAAAAGTACTGGTCTTTTTCCAACCCTGCTTGGACCTTATCCCTAAGCAAAAACCACAACACAATTTTCAAATACATTTTAAGTGAATAAATGACCATCTCAAACCAGTGGCGTAACTCCCAGGTTCCGGCTGTCAGAGAGACCCTAAGAGAGAAAGACCGAGAGGGCTTCTGAACTAGAAAAAATCTCTCCCCACTCATTTCATAGTGACTTGCTGCAGTCACTGCTGACTGCTGTCCAAGCTCAGAAACCTCCTCCGAAGACCCCTTCAGCTGAAGAGTCTGGAATGTGTTTAAATAACAGATAAAAGTGTGTACAATGATCTACAGCTCTGCTGCTGTGTCTTATATGAGGAAAGAAAGGAAATAAGTTATTTTTAAGAAAAAGCACTAATTTTATAATAAAACTTTTAAGGGGGGAGGTATTTATAAGATCTTGGAGAGAGATAAAACTGTGAGACATAAAGTACCAACCAATCCGCTTCTGTCATTTGTAATTTTTCAAACACAGCCTGTAAAATATAAGGTAGAAGCTGATTGCCTAATACTTTATCTCTCACAAGCTTTGATAAAATCCCCCCTCAGGGCGCTATTTATTAATGTTTGCCACCAGCACCTGAAAATAAAGATTCCTTATCGCCACAATTATCTTCAATAAGAAATCTTTATTCTTTACTTAACATTTGTGATCTGTGAATCGGCACAGGGGGTAATCTCATGTTGTGATGCACACCACCGTGGGCATGCCTATGGCATAATGTGGGCATGCCTAGGACTCCACTGTAGTGTATACCTGTGTCTTTAGCACCATTATGTATTTACGTGTAGAAATACCCAGTCAGATCACAGTCATCTCAGCTCATGTGCCGGTTTACATTTACCAACTCATTATTCTGCATCTGTCAAACAGAAAATAGGAACATGCTTACAGCAACTGAAAAGGGGTCAGAAGCGTGTACATTGCAGGGAAATGCTGACACACACGCCTCAGTCATGCATACAGCAAAATACAGAAATATGTCAGAATAAAATCCACAGCAACTCATGTCAGTGCTAATGAGCGCTATAATGACATACTGTGTAGCACATAGGGGGACTCCTGCAAAAGTTCCTCCCAGGTAATAGAGACATAGATAGATAGGGGTGAATTGCGCAGGACTGCATTCCCCATTGAAGAAATACAGACTAAATATCCTGTGTTAATTATATGAATGCAGGAGATAACGATTATTACTGGATGTAACATGTGACAGTGTGCACACTGTGTGTGTGTGTGTGTGTGTGTGTGTGTGTATGAATATATACATGTGTATATATATATATATATATATATATATATATCCCGTCCGCATATCCCGGTGGTCATAAGACACTAATTTATTCCCACTTGGGTGATGGCGTGAAACCCCCCCCCCCCCCCCCCCCCCACAAGTGAGGATTCCGGGCCCCAGTCGGGACTCCGAACACCAGGATAGTAACTGCTCCCTGCACATACATATCCTGTATGTGTAGCCATCTGCGTAGTGCCATTACTGTGTGTGTGTATATATATATATATATAAAATGAACATCTTAAGATAACTCTAATTTTTTTTTTAATCAATAAACCCTGAATAAGTTGGCAACGTTTCGATTTAATACAACCTATGCCTGATGACGCACTGTTCATCTTATATCATGCACTCACTTGCTGAGGAGGGAACCGGGCACATTGAAAAACAAGGATAACACGAGTGCGGAGCATTTCCACATTGTATTTTATATATATATATATATATATATATATATATACTTTCATCTGAGGAACAGAGCCAGAATCAAGCACTTAATTCCCTCAGAAGATCTGCCTAATGTCCTACATACATTTGTATCATCACGCCTAGACTACTGTAATGCCCTCTACCTTGGTCTCCCAGCAAAATAAATGCACAGCTTACAGGCGATAAAAAACACAGCTGCCAGGCTGTTAATCAATCAGCCCCGTTCCAGCCACATAACACCCATCCTCTACTCCCTTCACTGGCTACCTGTAAGATGGCGAATCATGTTCAAGATTGGCTTACTGACTTTCAAAGCGCTACATGACCAGGGCCCAAGGTACCTGAAGCAGCTTCTGATTCCATAGGGTGGTCTTCAGTATGCCGGCGTTCGGGCTCCCGGCGACCAGCATACCAGCGCCGGGAGCCCGACAGCCGGCATACCGACACTTATTCTCCCTCGTGGAGGTCCACGACCCCCCTGGAGGGAGAATAAAATAGTGTGGCACGCGTAGCGCGCCACCGTGCCCCTAGCGAGCCCGCAAGGGGCTCATTTGCGCTCGCCACACTGCCGGTATGCTGGTCGCCGGGAGCCCGACTGCCGGCATATCATAGTGAACCCGATTCCATACTGCCCCACTCGATTACTGTGATTGGTAGATGAAGGACTACTAACAGTACCTAGAATCTCCCTGAATTCATCTGGGGGTCAAGCTTTCAGCTTTGTGGCTCGGACTCTATGGAACTCACTTCCCCGCACAGTGCGAGAAGCCTCCACTCTAGAATCCTTCAAAAATAGACTCAAGACTTTCCTGTTTACTCACGCATTTCACTAATATCTAAGCTTGTTTTGTATTTTCAGCTGTAATAGGCAAATGTAAAGCACTTTGAGTCGTATTAGGAGAAAAGTGCTATATAAATAACATTATTATTATTATTATTATTATTATTATTATTATTATTATTTTATTTATATACAGTACTTCATTTGAATGAAAAAGTGCGTCCAAACTTTTGACTGGTACTATATATATATATATATAGAAATCACATAGACGGGGTAAAATCCAGCACACTTTTAATTCCACTTCAGGCAGGATACAGCTTCAAACAGTGTGCAGGAATTTGCAGGTCAGGTTTACAGGCAGTTCTCACAACTGTAGATAACATTCCAAATACCGGCAATCACACACAGTGCTTGCTCCAAATGGCTCCTAATGTAACCCCACACTCCCACCTATTGCCTGGGCACTAACTGCCATCAGGAGCAATGTCTCTGTTCACTGAACACTTTCTGTGCTGCAGTGCCGTAACTAGGCATTTTAGCTCTGTGTGCAAGAAACGGCATTGGTGCACCCCTTATGCAAAATGCGGGCAGTGCGCGCCGTAGGTGCGTGCAAATTTTTTAGGGGCGTGGCTTCATGGGGAAGGGGTGTGGCCACAAAATAATACTATTGCATACTACGGTGCACAGTAGTCTCCATTATTCAAATTACGCCACACAGTAGCGCCACTACACCAGATAGAGCCCCTTTTATGGCAGACAGTAACCCTTCTTACACATTACGGCAGCCAGTCCCCCTTTTTACACATACGGCAGACAGCGTCCCCATTTTTACACATTACGGCAGACAGCATTCCCTTTTTACACATTACGGCAGACAGCGTCCCCCTTTTTACACATTACGGCAGACAGTGTCCCCTTTTTACACATTACGGCAGACAGCGTCCCCCTTTTTACACATTACGGCAGACAGCGTCCCACTCCCCCTTTTTACACATTACGGCAGACAGTGTCCCCTTTTTACACATTACGGCAGACAGCGTCCCCTTTTTACACATTACGGCAGACAGCGTCCCCCTTTTTACACATTACGGCAGACAGCATCCCCCTTTTTACACATTACGGCAGACAGTGTCCCCCTTTTTAAACATTACGGCAGACAGCATCCCCCTTTTTACACATTACGGCAGACAGCATCCCTTTATTACACATTACGGCAGACAGAATAGATAGATAGATAAACAGAGAGAGAGAGAGAGAAATAGATAGAGATAGATAGATAGATAGATAGATAGATAGATAGATAGATACTTACCATCTCTCCCCGCTGGCTCAGGCAGTCAGGCTCCTCTGTGCTGGCAGATCCCGGGCAGGGGAGAAGGAGGAGGGAGGGGGACTGGAGCCGCAGCAGCACTATGTAATTGGTAGAGGCGCCGCTGCAGCTGTCCCTCTGCTTCCGCATTGGCTGCCCGCCGCCGCTGTGAATGCTGGGATGAGGGAAGCGCATCCCAGCATTCACAGCAGCGCCGGCCAGCCAATGTGCAAGGAGAGGGACTGCTGCAGCGGCACCGCTACCAATTAAATAGCACTGCTGCGGCTCCAGTCCCCCTCCCTCCTCCTCCTCCGGGTCCTCCCCTGATGCTGCTCCTCTCCTCTTCTTCTCCGGCGGCGCACACAGCACAGGCGGCTTATAATGAGTCAATTTGACTCATTACAAGCCACTGACATAGTTGCTGCCCGTTGCGCCCTCAGGGCGACTGCGCTGTGTGCCAGGCACATCTGGCACACATGTAGTCATGGCTCTGCTGTGCTGGATTGGCCAGCAAATTTGCCTGACCTGATCCCCATAGAGAATCTATGGGGCATTGAGAAGAGAAAGATGAGAGACATGAGAACGAACAATGCAGAAGAGCTGAAGTCCGCTATGGAAGCATCCTGGTCTTCCATAACACCTCAGCAGTGCCACAGGCTGATAGAATCCATGCCACACCGCATTGAGGCAGTAATTCATGCAAAAGGGGCCCAAACCAAGTACTGAGTACATATGCATGATTATACTTATCAGAGGGCTGACATTTCTGTATTTAAAATCCTTTTTTTCTTGATTTTATGTAGTATTCAAATTTTCTGAGATTTTGGATTTGAGGTTTTCTTAAGTTGTAAGTCACAATCAAGTCTACATCAGAAATTGTGGGGCCCTGGACTGACAAAATAGACAGGGCCCCTCCCAAAAAAAAGATTCTGCTACACTGCTCCAACCTTATGTGATGTCATACATTGTGACGTTACATATAGGTGGATGTTGTGGCCCTATAGGAACAGTTTACAGAGAGCTGATGCGCAGATAAGACTTGTTTTAAGAAGTCCTCCCTGCGCATCAGCCTGCTGTTGATTCACAGACCGGTGCAGCTCTACAGGTATTGGCGGTAGGAGTCAGGGGTGGGCCCCCTCTCTGTAAGGGCCCGGTACACCAGTCCCCCCCCTCCCCTTCCCCGGTGGCTGCCCTGGCCACAATCACACAAATTATAACAAATGAAGGGGGTCATTCCGAGTTGTTCGCTCGTTGCCGATTTTAGCTATGCTGCGATTTGTTGCAAATTGCGCATGCGCAAGGCACGCAGGGCGCATGCACTTAGTTATTTAACGCAAAACTTAGCAGTTTTGCTGGTGTTCGTGCGGCGCTTTTCAGTCGCACTGCTGATCAGTGAATGATTGACAGGAAAGGGGCATTTCTGGGTGGTAACTGAGCGTTTTCAGGGAGTGTGCTAAAAAATGCAGGCGTTCCAGGTAAAACACGGGAGTGTCTGGAGAAACGGGGGAGTGGCTGACCGAACGCAGGGCGTGTTTGTGACGTCAAACCAGGAACTAAACGGACTGAGCTGATCGCAATCTAGGAGTAGGTCTGGAGCTACTCAGAAACTGCAAGAAAATATTTAGTAGCAATTCTGCTAATCTTTCGTTCGCTATTCTGCTAAGCTAAGATACACTCCCAGAGGGCGGCGGCCTAGCGTGTGCAATGCTGCTAAAAGCAGCTAGCGAGTGAACAACTCGGAATGAGGGCCAAAGGCTTGAAATATCTCCCTTTGCATGTAATGAGTCTATATAATATACTAGTTTCACCTTTTAGGTTGAATTACTGAAATAAATGAACTTTTGCATGATATTCTAATTTTCTGAGTTTCAACTGTATATATTGATGTATTGCTGCTTAGCTTGTCATTTGTTTTGCCAAATCTCTACATATAGTTACATAGTTACATAGTTAAATAGTCAGTGAGGTTGAAAAGAGGCAAAATCAGAACCGGCCATAACCAATATGATGCCCTAGGCAAGATTTTGGCTGGTGCCCCCTAGCACCACCGTTAGTTCCACCTCTGACCCTGCACCCCTTTCCCAGCACCATCACCCTCCACCCATAGCAGTCCATTTTTTGTTTTCCTACTCCCTGTAATTTAAATAAGTACAGTGTGCACATTCGGCGCACAGCCCAAAAAGGTATGTGTTTTGCTGGCAAGGGGCATGGCCACACAATAGTGCCCCCAATTCAAATTATGCCTCACAGTAGTGCAACTTTATTCACAATTTATCATACAATAGTGTCCCTTATTCACATTACATCACACAGTAGTACCAATTTACCTTATATACGTTAATTCTCACAGTAGTACCCCTCATTGACATAACATCATACTGAATTGCTCCTTATTCGCATTACACCACACCATATTGCTCTTTATTCTCATTACACCCCACCATATTGCTCCTTATTCACATTACACCACACCATATTGCTCTTTATTCACATTAGACCACACAGTAGTGCCCTCTCTATACGTTACGCCACACAGTAGAGCACCTTATACACATAATGCCACACATTGGTAATGCATTTATACACATAATACCACACAGTAATGCCCCTTACACATATGACACACATTATTAATGTACTTAAATACATAGTGCGCCTTACACATTATGCCAACCCTTATTAATGCCCTTATACACATAATTTCCTTACACATATGCCGCACATTGCAAACAAAAGGATTGGGTTCTTTAAAATGTGCGCAAGGCAGCTTTAACCAGTAAAAAGTGTCTAGCAGGATGTCACCCCACCCCAAAAAGAAACAGAAACTTTCACAAGAAAAAGACAATTTTGTATGGAAGAAAGAAACAGACATACAATGTGTAGTGTTGTTGTATATCTAGTTTCCTTTTTAAATAGATGAAATTATCCTTATCCCATCAAGATAGAGGGGGACACTACTATAAACAGAGAGTCTGTATATAATGCGTACCCCAACTCACAATAGGGGAGATGAATGTGTGCACAAAAAGGTTTCTTTAGAAATTCTTCACCCTCTTTGAGTGTCCTTCACCATATGGTATGTATGGAAGAGCATACCTCAACTCACTTTAAAGTGGGGAGAGACAGATGTGTAAAGGTATCTTTACTCCTATATAGTTGTGTCAATAAGAATGCGTACCACACTCACGGAATGTATAGTGAAGATGTTCCCATAAAGGTATCTTTTGAGTCCACCACTGTTTCGGACTCCAAAAAAAAACAGTATATGGTATAGCAGTTCCAAATCACAAAAAGAGATAGTGCCAATCAGTCCGATTGTTCTTTTTTAAAATGTAATACATACAACCCATATTTGGGAAAACCAAAAACATGCACATAAAATAACACTTGGTTACTCCGCAAGAAGGAACTCAAATGAAAACATAAATTGCACCGAAAAAATAAAAAATCTTAAAAAGTCCAAAATTTCATAAAATGCATTTAGATTATGTAAAATACCTCAAAGGTTAGCTTCTTAGAGTAAACGAGGTTGCACAGTGCCCAGTGTTGTCGACGCGTTTCGGCTCTACAGGAGCCTTCCTCAAGACATGTGGGCACTGTGCAGCCCCATGCTATTTATATGGGCACCAGCCAATAGGGTGTGTGGGAAGTGACCTCACACTAATGAGCTAAGTTACACTCAATGTGACTAAAAACATAATTTAATATGTACTGGTTTAGGAGAAACTCTCTCCCAGGCCAGCATTTTATATAAGAACTATGATTTAAACGGATATAAAAAGGGAAATATGCGATCTGGCAGGAAACAAAAAACTGAGGGGTGTGGGCTAGGTTAATTATTCCCTCATAAACATAGAACAGTAGGAACGGTTCCCTACTACCGGGTGCACAAGCTAAACGGCGTCTGCGCATAGCGCTCGCCACTAGTTTCCTTATCGCGCATGTATGCGTTCCACGGCGCATACATGCGTTCCACGGCCTATTCCCGGAAGCGGACGCCAGGCGATGACGCCATTTGCGTTCCAACACTCGATTTGTGCGTTCCACATGGGATTTAACAGTAAACTATCATGCCAGGGACATAGAAAGATGCTGTATCCAGCGGTACTTGTTCCCCGTGGCATAAAGATTGTGAAAGTACAAGTTGTTAAATGGCATCTTATCATTAATGTACACAGAAATGAACATTTTAGGATTTGCAGGAAAAAATGATAATACCAATAATCGGCAACCACTCAATTATTACATACAGAATATGTCAAAAAAAGGTATATAAATAGTGAAAGATCTTTCATCTTTTTTCTTCTTTTTATTTTTCATCTGTGACGTTGTCCATATTGTTTCCATAGTAGGACACAAAGTCCATAAGATTACTCAGTCCAAAGGATTATATAATTCCACATAAGGTGTATCCATAAAAGATGAATAATGGGAAATCTAGAGAAAGCACATGAAAAAATGATCAAACAGCCTAGATACCACATACGTCCTATTTTAGAGAAACTATTTTAGCTCGAAGTCCTTATTGAGGCCTTGTGGTACTAGAGTTTTGTAAGAATAAATACAATTCATTTCTAATTTTGCTAAAGATTTCGCTATACTCCCACCTCTAATATTACCCTTGACAGTCCTAATGCCATAAAATGCTTTAATATACTTAGTAGAGCTTTCATGGACTTCTTTAAAATGATGAGATAGGGCATGTGTTTCAAGGCCTTTTTTAATATTTCTAAGATGTTCCGATAAGCGGATTTTTAATTGTCTAGACGTACGGCCTATGTAAAACTTATCGCAAGAGCATTGAATGACATATATAAAAAATTTTGTGTTGCATGTTATGAAGTCCTTTATTGGGACTTCATTCCCATTAATTTCTATTTTCTCAAATTTACTGATGCCAGTGTATTCCACATTCTTACATCCTTGGCAACAGCCGCATCTATGGAAGCCTTGGGATTTGATTATCGGATCTCTAGATATCGGGCGGAGCATGCTTGATACCAATTTTGTTTTTAGGTTTGGGGCTTTTCTGTAGATGTATATTGGTTTGTCTGGAATGTTGGAACCAATCACTGGATCATTTTTGAGTATGTCCCAGTGTTTTCTGATAATTTTCTCCATTGATCTATGTTGGCTGGTATATTCTGTTATAAATGCCCATTGATATTGATCGCGATTGGTATCTTATTTCCGTTTATTTTTTAATAGTTCCTCCCGGTTAGATTCCGTAAATTTGGACATTTCCAGAGTAATATTCCTCTCATCATAACCACAGGCCTTAAATTTAGATTTCATTTCATCTGCTTGTTTGATGAAAACTTCCTGCTCGGTACAATTCCGTCTCAGACGGTTAATCTGACTCTTTGGTATGGAGTTGAGCCAGCTATCATGATGACAGCTGGTCATAGGAATGTAAGAAACAGAATCAGTCGGCTTAGTGTAGTTCATGGTGCGCAATTTTCCATTTTTGACATATACAGTGATGTCCAAGAAATTGATAGTACTGGAACTAGTAGTAAAGGATAACTTGATATTTTTATCATTAGTATTCAGGGATGTTAAAAACTCATTAAGAAGATCATTTCCGCCCTTCCAAATCAGAAAAATATCATCAATATAACGCATTTAGGACACCAGGTTCGCTCCGAAGGGGTTATTGGTCCAGATGGTTTCAAGTTCCCACAACCCCATAAACAGGTTAGCATAACTCGGAGCGAACCTGGTACCCATAGCGGTCCCTGTTTTCTGGATGTAAAAATCATCCTTGAACAGAAAGGTATTGTTGGTGAGAATGAAGCAAATACCTTCCAATATGAATTCCTGTAGATCTTTAGACATGTCTGAATTTCCTATAAAATACTTGGTTGCTTCAATACCTTGGTCATGGTTAATGATAGTATAGAGGGAACTCACATCAGCAGTAACTAAAGTGAGTCCCTCATCCCATTTTATTTTTTCCAAATTGAGCAAAAAATCTCCAATATCTGAAAGATGGGATTGTTTTTTTTTTAACTAAAGGCTGCAAGAAAGAGTCAATGTATTGAGATAAATTGGCAGTGGTGGATTCCACTCCCGAGATGATTGGTCTTCCCGGGGGGTCCACCAAACATTTGTGGACCTTAGGCAGTAAATAAATTACTGGAGTTTTTGGGTCCTCATTGAGAAGAAATGCAGCTTCCTTACCAGTGATAGTGCCTTTTTTCTGGTATTTATCAATCAAGTTTTTGCATTTCTCCTGCGTGGAGGTTAAAGGATCTCCTCTAAGTTTTCTATACGTAGCAGTATCGTCCAATTGTCGATACATTTCTTTCTCGTATTTTTCTACGTCCATTAGGACGATACCCCCCCCCCCTTTATCTGCAGGCTTGATTATTAAATTTTTATCTGTTTTTAATTCCTTAAGGGCTTTACGTTCTTTGAACGTGAGATTGGAGATATTAGTTTTCATTTTTCTTGGTCTTTGTTCTATTTTCTCAAAGTCATGTAAGAATAGAGTGCAAAAAGTATCAATAAAGGGTCCCTTAACGTGTTGTAGGTAAAAGACAGATTTTGGGCGAAAGGGAGTAATATTTGCTGTTTCTCCCTCTCCTCCAGGGTCTCCCCTCCCTAAAAAGATTTTTTTTTACAGTAAGTTTCCTGCTGAATTTTTGCAGATCTATGAACAAGTTAAAAGGTCTGATGGAATTGGTGGGGGCGTATTTGAGTCCCTTTTCTAACAGGGATGTCTGTTCCTTGGTTAGGAGATGTCTACTCAAATTGAATATTTTGACTGTTGATTGTCTTTCTTTTTGATTAATGGGGGATAATGTAACATTATTCAGTGTTTTTTTCTTTCTAGTTCTAGTGTTACACCTTTTGTTTCGTTGTTTAAGTTTATTTTTCAGTTTAGAATTCAGAAGGCCCCCTCTTTTTCCACGTTTTTTATATTTTACCTGTACCTGTGATTGAGCTGTCGATGGTCTAAAAAAGGGGAGGAGTCAATGTCTCTATCTTTCAAAGTGGAAAAGCGATTATTTAAGGGGACATAATATTCTTTATCTATGGTGTGATTATAATCATTGGGCCTTGTGGGTTTTCTAGGGGAATTACGTCTCCACTCCCTAGTATCCTCATATTGTTTTTCCCTATACTCAAAATGACCAAATCTAGAGGGGCCTTTCTGTGGATAAATTCTCTTTTGGGTATTTCTCCCATAGTATTTAGATGGTTTATCCTGATAGTTGGGCTTTGATCTCAATCTTCCTCTACCTCCTATATTTGGTTTAGGGGTTCTCTGGCGTTGGGAGTGATCATCTATTGGGGCTGCTTCTCTCACAACTTCATCTGAATCGGATTTTGTCCTTTTATCTCTATTGAATTTTTTTATTTTATTTTCTATGAGTAACTTCTCTGTCCTTTTTATTCAAAATTGGATGGCGTTTTCTAATTCTCTGTATTCCTCTGTATTGGAATACGATCTACTAAAGATTTGTAGATCCCAATCTCTTCTTCTAGAAGGTTCAACTCTCTTTTCCTTTCTTTAATAATGAGTTCCATTAGATTGAAAGAACAACAATCCAGGATATTCTCCCACTCTTTCTTGAAATCTTCACTAGAGTTGGAAAAACTAGCTACTTTATCAATTCTCAGCCCGCGTGGGATTAATTTATTGGCAAGGTATTTTTCAATGGTTATTACCTCCCACCATATTTTGTTTTCTTTCTGAAGAATGCCTTCTAATTTGTGCATCATACTGCCCAAATCACCATCTATCAATTCTGATGTCTCATGGCAATCATTAAATATTCTATCGAAAGTTGCTTTCCTATTGTCTCTAAGAGAAAACATATTGACACTAGGAAAAATAGGTGATGCAGCACTATTCAAAAACCCAAAAAGGTGACAAGGAAAACACAATGCAAACAAAAGGATTGGGTTCTTTAAAATGTGCGCAAGGCAGCTTTAACCAGTAAAAAGTGTCTAGCAGGATGTCACCCCACCCAAAAAAGAAACAGAAACTTTCACAAGAAAAAGACAATTTTTTCAGTATAAGCGCCAAAATGGAAAAAATGGGTAATAGATGTATATATACGTCCCTTGAAGATGTTCACAATCGATTGTTACTCAATTATTCACAGGACGTCCTCAGTTGGTATAGGAGATGACCAATAATTTTGATATGGAGACAAAAAAAAAAAACAGACATACAATGTGTAGTATTGTTTTGCATACAGAGTTCTTTTCATACATAGAATTAACCTAATCCCAATAGGAAAAAGTTAAAAGTGGTGGCATAAGGAGGGAGTCTATATATGGTGCGTACCCTGACTCACACTGGGAGGGGCAAATATGTGCACGGAAAGGTTTCTTTGAAAATTTCTTCACCCTCTTTGTGTATCCTTCACCATAAAGTATGCGTAGAAGAGCATACCTAGACTCACTTTGAGGTGAAAGCGAGTCAAATATATAAAGGTATCTTTTTATCCTATTACTGCTGTATCAGATGGAAATGCGTACCACACTCACAGGACAAGAAATGGAGACAATCCTATCAGGGTATCTTTAGGATCCAAGAGGCACTTCACAACTTCTGAAAGTGGCTCGAAAAGATGTTTCCCAATGGGAGCAGTTCATACCCGGTGATTTTGTATGGAAGAAAGAAACAGACATACAATGTGTAGTGTTGTTGTATATCTAGTTTCCTTTTTAAATAGATGAAATTATCCTTATTCCATCAAGATAGAGGGGGACACTACTATAAACAGAGAGTCTGTATATAATGCGTACCCCAACTCACAATAGGGGAGATGAATGTGTGCACAAAAAGGTTTCTTTAGAAATTCTTCACCCTCTTTGAGTGTCCTTCACCATATGGTATGTATGAAAGAGCATACCTCAACTCACTTTAAAGTGGGGAGAGACAGATGTGTAAAGGTATCTTTACTCCTATATAGTTGTGTCAATAAGAATGCGTACCACACTCACGGAATGTATAGTGAAGATGTTCCCATAAAGGTATCTTTTGAGTCCACCACTGTTTCAGACTCCAAAAAAAAAACAGTATATGGTATAGAGATGAGCGGGTTCGGTTTCTCTGAATCCGAACCCGCCAGAACTTCATGGTTTTTTTCACGGGTCCGAGCAGACTCGGATCTTCCCGCCTTGCTCGGTTAACCCGAGCGCGCCCGAACGTCATCATGACGCTGTCGGATTCTCGCGAGACTCGGATTCTATATAAGGAGCCGCGCGTCGCCGCCATTTTCACACGTGCATTGAGATTGATAGGGAGAGGACGTGGCTGGCGTCCTCTCCATTTAGATTATAAGAGACTGAGAGAGATTTACTGGAGCTGACTAGGAGGAGTACTGTTACTGTAGAAGTGTAGAGACTGAGTGGAGAGAGTTTACTAGTGAGGACAGTGCAGTTTACTTTATAATCCGTTCTCTGCCTGAAAAAAGCGATACACAGCACACAGTGACTCAGTCACATACCATATCTGTGTGCACTGCTCAGGCTCAGGCCAGTGTGCTGCATCATCTATTATCTATATATAATATTATATATATCTGTCTGACTGCTCAGCTCACACAGCTTATAATTGTGGGGGAGACTGGGGAGCACTACTGCAGTGCCAGTTATAGGTTATAGCAGGAGCCAGGAGTACATAATATATTATATAGTGAGTGACCACCAGACACACAGTGCAGTTTATTTAATATATCCGTTCTCTGCCTGAAAAAAGCGATACACACAGTGACTCAGTCAGTCACATACCATATCTGTGTGCACTGCTCAGGCTCAGGCCAGTGTGCTGCATCATCTATTATCTATATATAATATTATATATATCTGTCTGACTGCTCAGCTCACACAGCTTATAATTGTGGGGGAGACTGGGGAGCACTACTGCAGTGCCAGTTATAGGTTATAGCAGGAGCCAGGAGTACATAATATATTATATAGTGAGTGACCACCAGACACACAGTGCAGTTTATTTAATATATCCGTTCTCTGCCTGAAAAAAGCGATACACACAGTGACTCAGTCAGTCACATACCATATCTGTGTGCACTGTGCAGTGCACTGCTCAGGCTCAGGCCAGTGTGCTGCATCATCTATATATATTATATATCTGTCTGACTGCTCAGCTCACACAGCTTATAATTGTGGGGGAGACTGGGGAGCACTACTGCAGTGCCAGTTATAGGTTATAGCAGGAGCCAGGAGTACATATTATATTAAAATTAAACAGTGCACACTTTTGCTGCAGGAGTGCCACTGCCAGTGTGACTGACCAGTGACCTGACCACACTGACCACCAGTATAGTTAGTAGTATACTTATATTGTGATTGCCTGAAAAAGTTAAACACTCGTCGTGTGACTTCACTTGTGTGTTTTTTTTTTTTTTATTCTATAAAAATAAAACTCATTCTGCTGACAGACAGTGTCCAGCAGGTCCGTCATTATATAATATATAATATATACCTGTCCGGCTGCAGTAGTGATATATATATATTTTTTATATCATTTATCATCCAGTCGCAGCAGACACAGTACGGTAGTTCACGGCTGTGGCTACCTCTGTGTCTCTGCACTCGGCAGGCAGTCCGTCCATAATTGTAATACCACCTAACCGTGGATTTTTTTCATTCTTCTTTATACATACATAGTTACATAGACATCTTCTCTTTATCAACCAGTCTATATTAGCTGCAAACACAGTACAGTACGGTAGTTCACGGCTGTGGCTATCTCTGTGTCTGCACTCGGCAGGCAGTCCGTCCATAATTGTATACCACCTAACCGTGGTTTTTTTTCATTCTTCTTTATACATACATAGTTACATAGACATCTTCTCTTTATCAACCAGTCTATATTAGCTGCAGACACAGTACAGTACGGTAGTTCACGGCTGTGGCTACCTCTGTGTCGGCACTCGGCAGCCCGTCCATAATTGTATATACCACCTAACCGTGGTTTTTTTTTCTTTCTTTATAGTCATACTAGTTACGAGTATACTATCTCTTTATCAACCAGTCTATATTAGCAGCAGACACAGTACAGTGCGGTAGTTCACGGCTGTGGCTACCTCTGTGTCGGCACTCGGCAGCCCGTCCATAATTGTATATACCACCTAACCGTGTTTTTTTTTTCTTTCTTTATACATACATACTAGTTACGAGTATACTATCTCTTTATCAACCAGTCTATATATTAGCAGCAGACACAGTACAGTGCGGTAGTTCACGGCTGTGGCTACCTCTGTGTCGGCACTCGGCAGCCCGTCCATAATTGTATATACCACCTAACCGTGGTTTTTTTTTCTTTCTTTATACACACATACTAGGTACGAGTATACTATCTCTTTATCAACCAGTCTATATATTAGCAGCAGACACAGTACAGTGCGGTAGTTCACGGCTGTGGCTACCTCTGTGTCGGCACTCGGCAGCCCGTCCATAATTGTATATACCACCTAACCGTGGTTTTTTTTTCTTTCTTTATACATACATACTAGTTACGAGTATACTATCTCTTTATCAACCAGTCTATATTAGCAGCAGACACAGTACAGTGCGGTAGTTCACGGCTGTGGCTACCTCTGTGTCGGCACTCGGCAGTCCGTCCATAATTGTATACTAGTATCCAATCCATCCATCTCCATTGTTTACCTGAGGTGCCTTTTAGTTGTGCCTATTAAAATATGGAGAACAAAAATGTTGAGGTTCCAAAATTAGGGAAAGATCAAGATCCACTTCCACCTCGTGCTGAAGCTGCTGCCACTAGTCATGGCCGAGACGATGAAATGCCAGCAACGTCGTCTGCCAAGGCCGATGCCCAATGTCATAGTACAGAGCATGTCAAATCCAAAACACCAAATATCAGTAAAAAAAGGACTCCAAAACCTAAAATAAAATTGTCGGAGGAGAAGCGTAAACTTGCCAATATGCCATTTACCACACGGAGTGGCAAGGAACGGCTGAGGCCCTGGCCTATGTTCATGGCTAGTGGTTCAGCTTCACATGAGGATGGAAGCACTCAGCCTCTCGCTAGAAAAATGAAAAGACTAAAGCTGGCAAAAGCAGTAGCACCGCAAATAACTGTGCGTTCTTCGAAATCCCAAATCCACAAGGAGAGTCCGACTCCAATTGTGTCGGTTGCGATGCCTGACCTTCCCAACACTGGACGTGAAGAGCATGCGCCTTCCACCATTTGCACGCCCCCTGCAAGTGATGGAAGGAGCACCCGCAGTCCAGTTCCTGATAGTCAGATTGAAGATGTCAGTGTTGAAGTACACCAGGATGAGGAGGATATGGGTGTTGCTGGCGCTGGGGAGGAAATTGACCAGGAGGATTCTGATGGTGAGGTGGTTTGTTTAAGTCAGGCACCCGGGGAGACACCTGTTGTCCGTGGTAGGAATATGGCCGTTGACATGCCTGGTGAAAATACCAAAAAAATCAGCTCTTCGGTGTGGAAGTATTTCACCAGAAATGCGGACAACAGGTGTCAAGCCGTGTGTTCCCTTTGTCAAGCTGTAATAAGTAGGGGTAAGGACGTTAACCACCTCGGAACATCCTCCCTTATACGTCACCTGCAGCGCATTCATAATAAGTCAGTGACAAGTTCAAAAACTTGGGCCGACAGCGGAAGCAGTCCACTGACCAGTAAATCCCTTCCTCTTGTAACCAAGCTCACGCAAACCACCCCACCAACTCCCTCAGTGTCAATTTCCTCCTTCCCCAGGAATGCCAATAGTCCTGCAGGCCATGTCACTGGCAATTCTGACGAGTCCTCTCCTGCCTGGGATTCCTCCGATGCATCCTTGCGTGTAACGCCTACTGCTGCTGGCGCTGCTGTTGTTGCTGCTGGGAGTCGATGGTCATCCCAGAGGGGAAGTCGTAAGACCACTTTTACTACTTCCACCAAGCAATTGACTGTCCAACAGTCCTTTGCGAGGAAGATGAAATATCACAGCAGTCATCCTACTGCAAAGCGGATAACTGAGGCCTTGACATCCTGGGTGGTGAGAAACGTGGTTCCGGTATCCATCATTACTGCAGAGCCAACTAGAGACTTGTTGGAGGTACTGTGTCCCCGGTACCAAATACCATCTAGGTTCCATTTCTCTAGGCAGGCGATACCGAAAATGTACACAGACCTCAGAAAAAGAGTCACCAGTGTCCTAAAAAATGCAGCTGTACCCAATGTCCACTTAACCACGGACATGTGGACAAGTGGAGCAGGGCAGGGTCAGGACTATATGACTGTGACAGCCCACTGGGTAGATGTATGGACTCCCGCCGCAAGAACAGCAGCGGCGGCACCAGTAGCAGCATCTCGCAAACGCCAACTCTTTCCTAGGCAGGCTACGCTTTGTATCACCGGTTTCCAGAATACGCACACAGCTGAAAACCTCTTACGGCAACTGAGGAAGATCATCGCGGAATGGCTTACCCCAATTGGACTCTCCTGTGGATTTGTGGCATCGGACAACGCCAGCAATATTGTGTGTGCATTAAATCTGGGCCAATTCCAGCACGTCCCATGTTTTGCACATACCTTGAATTTGGTGGTGCAGAATTTTTTAAAAAACGACAGGGGCGTGCAAGAGATGCTGTCGGTGGCCAGAAGAATTGCGGGACACTTTCGGCGTACAGGCACCACGTACAGAAAACTGGAGCACCACCAAAAACTACTGAACCTGCCCTGCCATCATCTGAAGCAAGAAGTGGTAACGAGGTGGAATTCAACCCTGTATATGCTTCAGAGGTTGGAGGAGCAGCAAAAGGCCATTCAAGCCTATACAATTGAGCACGATATAGGAGGTGGGATGCACCTGTCTCAAGCGCAGTGGAGAATGATTTCAACGTTGTGCAAGGTTCTGATGCCCTTTGAACTTGCCACACGTGAAGTCAGTTCAGACACTGCCAGCCTGAGTCAGGTCATTCCCCTCATCAGGCTTTTGCAGAAGAAGCTGGAGACATTGAAGGAGGAGCTAACACGGAGCGATTCCGCTAGGCATGTGGGACTTGTGGATGGAGCCCTTAATTCGCTTAACAAGGATTCACGGGTGGTCAATCTGTTGAAATCAGAGCACTACATTTTGGCCACCGTGCTCGATCCTAGATTTAAAGCCTACCTTGGATCTCTCTTTCCGGCAGACACAAGTCTGCTGGGGTTCAAACACCTGCTGGTGAGTAAATTGTCAAGTCAAGCGGAACGCGACCTGTCAACAACATCTCCTCCTTCACATTCTCCCGCAACTGGGGGTGCGAGGAAAAGGCTCAGAATTCCGAGCCCACCCGCTGGCGGTGATGCAGGGCAGTCTGGAGCGACTGCTGATGCTGACATCTGGTCCGGACTGAAGGACCTGACAACGATTACGGACATGTCGTCTACTGTCACTGCATATGATTCTCTCCCCATTGAAAGAATGGTGGAGGATTATATGAGTGACCGCATCCAAGTAGGCACGTCACACAGTCCGTACTTATACTGGCAGGAAAAAGAGGCAATTTGGAGGCCCTTGCACAAACTGGCTTTATTCTACCTAAGTTGCCCTCCCACAAGTGTGTACTCCGAAAGAGTGTTTAGTGCCGCCGCTCACCTTGTCAGCAATCGGCGTACGAGGTTACATCCAGAAAATGTGGAGAAGATGATGTTCATTAAAATGAATTATAATCAATTCCTCCGTGGAGACATTGACCAGCAGCAATTGCCTCCACAAAGTACACAGGGAGCTGAGATGGTGGATTCCAGTGGGGACGAATTGATAATCTGTGAGGAGGGGGATGTACACGGTGATATATCGGAGGATGATGATGAGGTGGACATCTTGCCTCTGTAGAGCCAGTTTGTGCAAGGAGAGATTAATTGCTTCTTTTTTGGTGGGGGTCCAAACCAACCCGTCATATCAGTCACAGTCGTGTGGCAGACCCTGTCACTGAAATGATGGGTTGGTTAAAGTGTGCATGTCCTGTTTATACAACATAAGGGTGGGTGGGAGGGCCCAAGGACAATTCCATCTTGCACCTCTTTTTTCTTTTCTTTTTCTTTGCGTCATGTGCTGTTTGGGGAGGGTTTTTTGGAAGGGACATCCTGCGTGACACTGCAGTGCCACTCCTAGATGGGCCCGGTGTTTGTGTCGGCCACTAGGGTCGCTTATCTTACTCACACAGTCAGCTACCTCATTGCGCCTCTTTTTTTCTTTGCGTCATGTGCTGTTTGGGGAGGGTTTTTTGGAAGGGACATCCTGCGTGACACTGCAGTGCCACTCCTAGATGGGCCCGGTGTTTGTGTCGGCCACTAGGGTCGCTTATCTTACTCACACAGTCAGCTACCTCATTGCGCCTCTTTTTTTCTTTGCGTCATGTGCTGTTTGGGGAGGGTTTTTTGGAAGGGACATCCTGCGTGACACTGCAGTGCCACTCCTAGATGGGCCCGGTGTTTGTGTCGGCCACTAGGGTCGCTTATCTTACTCACACAGTCAGCTACCTCATTGCGCCTCTTTTTTTCTTTGCGTCATGTGCTGTTTGGGGAGGGTTTTTTGGAAGGGACATCCTGCGTGACACTGCAGTGCCACTCCTAGATGGGCCCGGTGTTTGTGTCGGCCACTAGGGTCGCTTATCTTACTCACACAGTCAGCTACCTCATTGCGCCTCTTTTTTTCTTTGCGTCATGTGCTGTTTGGGGAGGGTTTTTTGGAAGGGACATCCTGCGTGACACTGCAGTGCCACTCCTAGATGGGCCCGGTGTTTGTGTCGGCCACTAGGGTCGCTAATCTTACTCAATCTAATCTAATCAAAATGACCGCCAAATTCTATGATTTAAGCTGTTTTTTAGGTTTTTTGGAAAAAAACACCCGAATCCAAAACACACCCGAATCCGACAAAAAAAATTCGGTGAGGTTTTGCCAAAACGCGGTCGAATATCAAAGATAATAGGTAGATCCAAAGTGCGCAATAAATGTTACAGTGGGCAGCCGTCACACAGAAAAAGGGAACACCAAATCCCTGTGGTACAATGCAAACAAAAAAGATTTATGTGTGCATAGGCGCCTTTGTAACAAAGATGAGAGGATAATGTAAAACGCGGTCGAACCCAAAACACGGCCGCGGAACCGAACCCAAAACCAAAACACAAAACCCGAAAAATTTCCGGCGCTCATCTCTAATATGGTATAGCAGTTCCAAATCACAAAAAGAGATAGTGCCAATCAGTCCGATTGTTCTTTTTTTAAATTTAATACATACAACCCATACTGTAGTTGGGAAAAACAAAAACATGCACATAAAATAACACTTGGTTACTCCGCAAGAAGGAACTCAAATGAAAACATAAATTGCACTGAAAAAAATAAAAAATCTTAAAAAGTCCAAAATTTCATAAAATGCATTTAGATTATGTAAAATACCTCAAAGGTTAGCTTCTTAGAGTAAACGAGGTTGCACAGTGCCCAGTGTTGTCGACGCGTTTCGGCTCTACAGGAGCCTTCCTCAAGACATGTGGGCACTGTGCAGCCCCATGCTATTTATCTGGGCACCAGCCAATAGGGTGTGTGGGAAGTGACCTCACACTAATGAGCTAAGTTACACTCAATGTGACTAAAAACATAATTTAATATGTACTGGTTTAGGAGAAACTCTCTCCCAGGCCAGCATTTTATATAAGAACTATGATTTAAACGGATATAAAAAGGGAAATATGCGATCTGGCAGGAAACAAAAAACTGAGGGGTGTGGGCTAGGTTAATTATTCCCTCATAAACATAGAACAGTAGGAACAGTTCCCTACTACCGGGTGCACAAGCTAAACGGTGTCTGCGCATAGCGCTCGCCACTAGTTTCCTTATCGCGCATGTATGCGTTCCACGGCGCATACATGCGTTCCACGGCCTATTCCCGGAAGCGGACGCCAGGCGATGACGCCATTTGCGTTCCAACACTCGATTTGTGCGTTCCACATGGGATTTAACAGTAAACTATCATGCCAGGGACATAGAAAGATGCTGTATCCAGCGGTACTTGTTCCCCGTGGCATAAAGATTGCCACGGGGAACCATATGGTGAAGGACACTCAAAGAGGGTGAAGAATTTCTAAAGAAACCTTTTTGTGCACACATTCATCTCCCCTATTGTGAGTTGGGGTACGCATTATATACAGACTCTCTGTTTATAGTAGTGTCCCCCTCTATCTTGATGGGATAAGGATAATTTCATCTATTTGAAAAGGAAACTAGATATACAACAACACTACACATTGTATGTCTGTTTCTTTCTTCCATACAAAATCACCGGGTATGAACTGCTCCCATTGGGAAACATCTTTTCGAGCCACTTTCAGAAGTTGTGAAGTGCCTCTTGGATCCTAAAGATACCCTGATAGGATTGTCTCCATTTCTTGTCCTGTGAGTGTGGTACGCATTTCCATCTGATACAGCAGTAATAGGATAAAAAGATACCTTTATATATTTGACTCGCTTTCACCTCAAAGTGAGTCTAGGTATGCTCTTCTACGCATACTTTATGGTGAAGGATACACAAAGAGGGTGAAGAAATTTTCAAAGAAACCTTTCCGTGCACATATTTGCCCCTCCCAGTGTGAGTCGGGGTACGCACCATATATAGACTCCCTCCTTATGCCACCACTTTTAACTTTTTCCTACTGGGATTAGGTTATGTATGAAAAGAACTCTGTATGCAAAACAATACTACACATTGTATGTCTGTTTTTTTTTTTTTGTCTCCATATCAAAATTATTGGTCATCTCCTATACCAACTGAGGACGTCCTGTGAATAATTGAGGAACAATCGATTGTGAACATCTTCAAGGGACGTATATATACATCTATTACCCATTTTTTCCATTTTGGCGCTTATACTGAAAAAATTGTCTTTTTCTTGTGAAAATATGCCGCACGTTGTTAATGACCTTTTACACATAGGGGGTAATTCCAAGTTGATCGCAGCAGGAAATTTTTTAGCAGTTGGCCAAAACCATGTGCACTGCAGGGGGGGGGCAGATATAACATTTGCAGAGAGAGTTAGATTTGGGTGGGTTATTTTGTTTCTGTGCAGGGTAAATACTGGCTGCTTTATTTTTACACTGCAATTTAGATTGCAGATTGAACTCACCACACCCAAATCTATCTCTCTATGCACATGTTATATCTGCCCCCCCCTGCAGTGCACATGGTTTTGCCCAACTGCTAAAAAATTTCCTGCTGCGATCAACTTGGAATTACCCCCATAATGACACACATAATGTCACTTACACATATGCCGCACATTATTGGTGCCCTTATACACATAATGACACACATAGTGCCCCTTACACATATGTTACACATTATTATACAAATAATGACACATATACAGTAGTGATGAGCGCCTGAAATTTTTCGTGTTTTGTGTTTTGGTTTTGGGTTCGGTTCCGCGGCCGTGTTTTGGGTTCGACCGCGTTTTGGCAAAACCTCACCGAATTTTTTTTGTCGGATTCGGGTGTGTTTTGGATTCGGGTGTTTTTTTCAAAAAACCCTAAAAAACAGCTTAAATCATAGAATTTGGGGGTCATTTTGATCCCATATTATTATTAACCTCAAAAACCATAATTTCCACTCATTTTCAGTCTATTCTGAATACCTCACACCTCACAATATTATTTTTAGTCCTAAAATTTGCACCGAGGTCGCTGGATGACTAAGCTAAGCGACCCTAGTGGCCGACACAAACACCTGGCCCATCTAGGAGTGGCACTGCAGTGTCACGCAGGATGTCCCTTCCAAAAAACCCTCCCCAAACAGCACATGACGCAAAGAAAAAAAGAGGCGCAATGAGGTAGCTGTGTGAGTAAGATTAGCGACCCTAGTGGCCGACACAAACACCGGGCCCATCTAGGAGTGGCACTGCAGTGTCGCGTAGGATGTCCCTTCCAAAAAACCCTCCCCAAACAGCACATGACGCAAAGAAAAAGAAAAGAAAAAAGAGGTGCAAGATGGAATTGTCCTTGGGCCCTCCCACCCACCCTTATGTTGTATAAACAAAACAGGACATGCACACTTTAACCAACCCATAATTTCAGTGACAGGGTCTGCCACACGACTGTGACTGATATGACGGGTTGGTTTGGACCCCCCCCAAAAAAGAAGCAATTAATCTCTCCTTGCACAAACTGGCTCTACAGAGGCAAGATGTCCACCTCATCATCATCCTCCGATATATCACCGTGTACATCCCCCTCCTCACAGATTATCAATTCGTCCCCACTGGAATCCACCATCTCAGCTCCCTGTGTACTTTGTGGAGGCAATTGCTGCTGGTCAATGTCTCCGCGGAGGAATTGATTATAATTCATTTTAATGAACATCATCTTCTCCACATTTTCTGGATGTAACCTCATACGCCGATTGCTGACAAGGTGAGCGGCGGCACTAAACACTCTTTCGGAGTACACACTTGTGGGAGGGCAACTTAGGTAGAATAAAGCCAGTTTGTGCAAGGGCCTCCAAATTGCCTCTTTTTCCTGCCAGTATAAGTATGGACTGTGTGACGTGCCTACTTGGATGCGGTCACTCATATAATCCTCCACCATTCTTTCAATGGTGAGAGAATCATATGCAGTGACAGTAGACGACATGTCCGTAATCGTTGTCAGGTCCTTCAGTCCGGACCAGATGTCAGCATCAGCAGTCGCTCCAGACTGCCCTGCATCACCGCCAGCGGGTGGGCTCGGAATTCTGAGCCTTTTCCTCGCACCCCCAGTTGCGGGAGAATGTGAAGGAGGAGATGTTGACAGGTCGCGTTCCGCTTGACTTGACAATTTTCTCACCAGCAGGTCTTTCAACCCCAGCAGACTTGTGTCTGCCGGAAAGAGAGATCCAAGGTAGGCTTTAAATCTAGGATCGAGCATGGTGGCCAAAATGTAGTGCTCTGATTTCAACAGATTGACCACCCGTGAATCCTTGTTAAGCGAATTAAGGGCTCCATCCACAAGTCCCACATGCCTAGCGGAATCGCTCCGTGTTAGCTCCTCCTTCAATGTCTCCAGCTTCTTCTGCAAAAGCCTGATGAGGGGAATGACCTGACTCAGGCTGGCAGTGTCTGAACTGACTTCACGTGTGGCAAGTTCAAAGGGCAGCAGAACCTTGCACAACGTTGAAATCATTCTCCACTGCGCTTGAGACAGGTGCATTCCACCTCCTATATCGTGCTCAATTGTATAGGCTTGAATGGCCTTTTGCTGCTCCTCCAACCTCTGAAGCATATAGAGGGTTGAATTCCACCTCGTTACCACTTCTTGCTTCAGATGATGGCAGGGCAGGTTCAGTAGTTTTTGGTGGTGCTCCAGTCTTCTGTACGTGGTGCCTGTACGCCGAAAGTGTCCCGCAATTCTTCTGGCCACCGACAGCATCTCTTGCACGCCCCTGTCGTTTTTTAAATAATTCTGCACCACCAAATTCAAGGTATGTGCAAAACATGGGACGTGCTGGAATTTGCCCATATTTAATGCACACACAATATTGCTGGCGTTGTCCGATGCCACAAATCCACAGGAGAGTCCAATTGGGGTAAGCCATTCCGCGATGATCTTCCTCAGTTGCCGTAAGAGGTTTTCAGCTGTGTGCGTATTCTGGAAAGCGGTGATACAAAGCGTAGCCTGCCTAGGAAAGAGTTGGCGTTTGCGAGATGCTGCTACTGGTGCCGCCGCTGCTGTTCTTGCGGCGGGAGTCCATACATCTACCCAGTGGGCTGTCACAGTCATATAGTCCTGACCCTGCCCTGCTCCACTTGTCCACATGTCCGTGGTTAAGTGGACATTGGGTACAGCTGCATTTTTTAGGACACTGGTGACTCTTTTTCTGAGGTCTGTGTACATTTTCGGTATCGCCTGCCTAGAGAAATGGAACCTAGATGGTATTTGGTACCGGGGACACAGTACCTCCAACAAGTCTCTAGTTGGCTCTGCAGTAATGATGGATACCGGAACCACGTTTCTCACCACCCAGGATGCCAAGGCCTCAGTTATCCGCTTTGCAGTAGGATGACTGCTGTGATATTTCATCTTCCTCGCAAAGGACTGTTGGACAGTCAATTGCTTGGTGGAAGTAGTAAAAGTGGTCTTACGACTTCCCCTCTGGGATGACCATCGACTCCCAGCAGCAACAACAGCAGCGCCAGCAGCAGTAGGCGTTACACGCAAGGATGCATCGGAGGAATCCCAGGCAGTAGAGGAATCATCAGAATTGCCAGTGACATGGCCTGCAGGACTATTGGCATTCCTGGGGAAGGAGGAAATTGACACTGAGGGAGTTGGTGGGGTGGTTTGCGTGAGCTTGGTTACAAGAGGAAGGGATTTACTGGTCAGTGGACTGCTTCCGCTGTCACCCAAAGTTTTTGAACTTGTCACTGACTTATTATGAATGCGCTGCAGGTGACGTATAAGGGAGGATGTTCCGAGGTGGTTAACGTCCTTACCCCTACTTATTACAGCTTGACAAAGGGAACACACGGCTTGACACCTGTTGTCCGCATTTCTGTTGAAATACCTCCACACCGAAGAGCTGATTTTTTTGGTATTTTCACCAGGCATGTCAACGGCCATATTCCTCCCACGGACAACAGGTGTCTCCCCGGGTGCCTGACTTAAACAAACCACCTCACCATCAGAATCCTCCTGGTCAATTTCCTCCCCAGCGCCAGCAACACCCATATCCTCCTCATCCTGGTGTACTTCAACACTGACATCTTCAATCTGACTATCAGGAACTGGACTGCGGGTGCTCCTTCCAGCACTTGCAGGGGGCGTGCAAATGGTGGAAGGCGCATGCTCTTCACGTCCAGTGTTGGGAAGGTCAGGCATCGCAACCGACACAATTGGACTCTCCTTGTGGATTTGGGATTTCGAAGAACGCACAGTTCTTTGCGGTGCTACTGCTTTTGCCAGCTTGAGTCTTTTCATTTTTCTAGCGAGAGGCTGAGTGCCTCCATCCTCATGTGAAGCTGAACCACTAGCCATGAACATAGGCCAGGGCCTCAGCCGTTCCTTGCCACTCCGTGTGGTAAATGGCATATTGGCAAGTTTACGCTTCTCCTCCGACAATTTTATTTTAGGTTTTGGAGTCCTTTTTTTTACTGATATTTGGTGTTTTGGATTTGACATGCTCTGTACTATGACATTGGGCATCGGCCTTGGCAGACGACGTTGCTGGCATTTCATCGTCTCGGCCATGACTAGTGGCAGCAGCTTCAGCACGAGGTGGAAGTGGATCTTGATCTTTCCCTAATTTTGGAACCTCAACATTTTTGTTCTCCATATTTTAATAGGCACAACTAAAAGGCACCTCAGGTAAACAATGGAGATGGATGGATACTAGTATACAATTATGGACGGACTGCCGAGTGCCGACACAGAGGTAGCTACAGCCGTGGACTACCGTACTGTACTGTGTCTGCTGCTAATATAGACTGGTTGATAAAGAGATGTAGTAGTATGTATGTATAAAGAAGAAAGAAAAAAAAACCACGGGTAGGTGGTATACAATTATGGACGGACTGCCGAGTGCCGACACAGAGGTAGCTACAGCCGTGGACTACCGTACTGTACTGTGTCTGCGGCTAATATAGACTGGTTGATAAAGAGATGTAGTAGTATGTATGTATAAAGAAGAAAGAAAAAAAAACCACGGGTAGGTGGTATACAATTATGGACGGACTGCCGAGTGCCGACACAGAGGTAGCTACAGCCGTGAACTACCGTACTGTACTGTGTCTGCTGCTAATATAGACTGGTTGATAAAGAGATGTAGTAGTATGTATGTATAAAGAAGAAAGAAAAAAAAAACACGGGTAGGTGGTATACAATTATGGACGGACTGCCGAGTGCCGACACAGAGGTAGCTACAGCCGTGGACTACCGTACTGTACTGTGTCTGCTGCTAATATAGACTGGTTGATAAAGAGATGTAGTAGTATGTATGTATAAAGAAGAAAGAAAAAAAAACCACGGGTAGGTGGTATACAATTATGGACGGACTGCCGAGTGCCGACACAGAGGTAGCTACAGCCGTGAACTACCGTACTGTACTGTGTCTGCTGCTAATATAGACTGGTTGATAAAGAGATGTAGTAGTATGTATGTATAAAGAAGAAAGAAAAAAACCACGGGTAGGTGGTATACAATTATGGACGGACTGCCGAGTGCCGACACAGAGGTAGCTACAGCCGTGAACTACCGTACTGTACTGTGTCTGCTGCTAATATAGACTGGTTGATAAAGAGATGTAGTAGTATGTATGTATAAAGAAGAAAGAAAAAAAAACCACGGGTAGGTGGTATACAATTATGGACGGACTGCCGAGTGCCGACACAGAGGTAGCTACAGCCGTGGACTTTCGTACTGTACTGTGTCTGCTGCTAATATAGACTGGTTGATAAAGAGATGTAGTAGTATGTATGTATAAAGAAGAAAGAAAAAAAAACCTCGGGTAGGTGGTATACAATTATGGACGGACTGCCGAGTGCCGACACAGAGGTAGCTACAGCCGTGAACTACCGTACTGTACTGTGTCTGCTGCTAATATAGACTGGTTGATAAAGAGATGTAGTAGTATGTATGTATAAAGAAGAAAGAAAAAAAAACCACGGGTAGGTGGTATACAATTATGGACGGACTGCCGAGTGCCGACACAGAGGTAGCTACAGCCGTGGACTACCGTACTGTACTGTGTCTGCTGCTAATATAGACTGGTTGATAAAGAGATGTAGTAGTATGTATGTATAAAGAAGAAAGAAAAAAAAACCACGGGTAGGTGGTATACAATTATGGACGGACTGCCGAGTGCCGACACAGAGGTAGCTACAGCCGTGGACTACCGTACTGTACTGTGTCTGCTGCTAATATAGACTGGTTGATAAAGAGATGTAGTAGTATGTATGTATAAAGAAGAAAGAAAAAAAAACCACGGGTAGGTGGTATACAATTATGGATGGACTGCCGAGTGCCGACTCAGAGGTAGCTACAGCCGTGAACTACCGTACTGTGTCTGCTGCGACTGGATGATAAATAATGATATAAAAAATATATATATATCACTACTGCAGCCGGACAGGTATATATTATATAATGACGGACCTGCTGGACACTGTCTGTCAGCAGAATGAGTTTTTTATAGAATAAAAAAAAAAACACCACACAAGTGAAGTCACACGACGAGTGTTTAACTTTTTCAGGCAATCACAATATAGTATACTACTAACTATACTGGTGGTCAGTGTGGTCAGGTCACTGGTCAGTCACACTGGCAGTGGCACTCCTGCAGCAAAAGTGTGCACTGTTTAATTTTAATATAATATGTACTCCTGGCTCCTGCTATAACCTATAACTGGCACTGCAGTGCTCCCCAGTCTCCCCCACAATTATAAGCTGTGTGAGCTGAGCACAGTCAGATATATATACATAGATGATGCAGCACACTGGGCTGAGCAGTGCACACAGATATGGTATGTGACTGAGTCACTGTGTGTATCGTTTTTTTCAGGCAGAGAACGGATATATTAAATAAAACTGCACTGTCTGGTGGTCACTGTGGTCAGTCACTAGTAAACTCTGCACTCTCTACACTTCTACAGTACTCCTAAGCTCCAGTAAATCAGGTCAATCTCTCTCTCTCTCTCTCTCTCTCTTCTAATCTAAATGGAGAGGACGCCAGCCACGTCCTCTCCCTATCAATCTCAATGCACGTGTGAAAATGGCGGCGACGCGCGGCTCCTTATATAGAATCCGAGTCTCGCGAGAATCCGACAGCGTCATGATGACGTTCGGGCGCGCTCGGGTTAACCGAGCAAGGCGGGAAGATCCGAGTCTGCTCGGACCCGTGAAAAAAACCATGAAGTTCGGGCGGGTTCGGATTCAGAGAAACCGAACCCGCTCATCTCTAATATACAGTAGTTCCTGGCGTGAGTCAACTGGCAGCTCTGCTAACGTCGGGTGTATATTTTTTATGAAAATGCATCTTATTTGCATTGCTATGTGGCTAGGATGCACAAGCAGCTTCTGCTGATTAAAATGATATGCAGCATGCCTATATTCTGTGTGTGACTGTGGCTGTGTCTGCATACAAAATGCTGCACACAGAATATAGGCATGCCGCATATCATTTTAATCAGCAGAAACTGCTTGTGCCCCTAGGCATACCAGATGCCCTAGGCAATTGCCTAGTTTGCCTATGCCTAAGGCTGGCTCTGGGCAAAATGCCCATCGGGTTCAACCTGTATTCTGCATTAATCTGTTTATTTTATAATGTGCATGCTGAAGTAATGGTTTAGTACCAATTTACAGCAATGATTCCTACCACTCCCAGATAATTTTAATGTCAATATGCTAGATGCTAAAGCCCTTGATACGTTTTCCTGTTAGAAATTTGTCCAATCCGTTTTTAAATGCATTTATAGAGTCTACCATTACTACTTCCTCCGGCAGTGAGTTCCAAATTTTTATTCCCCTTACAGAGAAGAACCCTTTCCTACGTTGCGTACGTAATTTTCTCTCTTCTAGCCTCAGTGAGTGCCCACGCGTCCTATACAGAGTTCTTTTAATAAATAAATCAGTTGCTAGCTCCGTGTAATGCCCCTTTACATATTTGAAGATATTAATAATGTCTCCTCTTAGTCTCCTCTTTTCTAGTGAATACATATTTAATTTAGTAAGCCTTTCCTCATATTCCAGTGTCTCTAAACCTTTAATCAATTTAGTAGCTCGTCTTTGAACTCTTTCTAGTTCCGCGATGTCCTTTTTGTAATATGGGGCCTAAAACTGAACGCAATATTCCAGGTGTGGGCGTACCAATAATTTGTACAACGGCAGGATTACATCCTCATCCTTGGTCTCAATGCCCCGTTTAATGCACGCAAGCACTTTACTTGCCTTTTTTGCTGCAGTTTGGCATTGTGTACTGTTACTAAGCCTATTATCTATGAGCACCCCCAAACCTTTTTCCACCATTAGTTACCCCTAGATTTTCTCCATCTAGAGTGTAGGATGCAAGTGTGTTTTTTGTCCCAAAATATATGTATATATATATTGTAACAAGACAAGACGTTGACAGAGTTGTATAAAATAAAAGCAGTCTGTTTACTTACACAGCACAGTAAACAGACTTTTCACAGCATGTTCAAGAAGTACCTCAATTAGGCACCGGTTCACAAACAGCATGTACACATTCTCAGGCTCCCTGCCTCTAACCCACTGGCCCACCCTCTATTGCCTGGCCACTTGTTGGCATCAGGAGCCCTGTGCCCTTGCCCTAACAAGCTTTATAAAAGTATGGCACAGGTGTGCCTGATTGCTGGGAGCGCTTGTTCCAATACCTGGACCGGACCTGCATGGATGGGATCTCATGTATGAAATTGCAGGGTATTTATGTGTATCAGCAGCAATACCATACTATAATTTCCAACTGCCAGATGATCTTTGACACAACATTAAAGAGACAACCTGCTGTGTCCCAACACCTCCCTGGGTTATCCTCTTGGTCCAGCCCTAAACCCAGGTCACATTAGTCCGGGGCATCCGAACTCTTGCCCTGCCCTGCAAACACCTGGGGTGGCATCCGGACTAGACTGCCACATATCCTCCCCCTAAGTTTTGAGCCTACGGGTGAAGCTGAGTCCTTCTTTGGCGCACATACAGTAGCTGCCCGCCAATCTCAGCAGGTGTACCCCTTTTCGGGTCGGTGTCTCTCCGAGTCTTCCCCCCCCCCCTCCAGCTTCACCCCACAGGGCTCTGTACCTTTTCAGGAGAGAAACTTCCTTGAAAGGGCATCCGCGTTGCACTGTAATTCTCCTGCTCTGTGCTGGACCTTGAAGCGGTACAGCTGGAGGGCAAGGAACCATTGTGTTACCCGAGTGTTGGTCTCCTTATTTAGTCACATCCACTGGAGCAGCGCGTGATCGGTGATTAAGGTGAACTCCCCTCCTAGGAGATAGTACCTCAGAGTCTCCACTGCCCACTTGATGGCCAGGCATTCCTGCTCTACTGTGGCATATCGCTGTTCCCTAGGCAGTAGTTTCTTGCTGAGGTAGAGGACTGGTTTCTCTTCCCAACCTACCTCCTGAGACAACACTGTACCGAGGCCTGTTCCTGAAGCATCCGTCTGCAGGATGAACCTTTTACCGAAGTCCGGGGCTATCAACACTGGTGCTTTACACAGGGCACTTTTTAAATCCTTCCAGTCCTCATGTACCTGGAACGTCCACACAAGCTTGTCCGGACTTTGCTTTTTCAATCAGTGAGTGGGGCTGCTCTGGTGGCAAAGTTCGGGATTAACTTGCGGTAATATCCCACCAGGCCGAAAAAAAGGCCCTGAGTTGGGTTTTCCTCTCAGGCCTTGGCCAGGCAGCAACTGCCTCCACTTTATTGACCTGAGGCTTGATTTGGCCCCAGCCCACCACGTACCCCAAGTACTTAGCCTCCGACATACCTTTCGCACACTTCTCTGGGTTGGTCACGAGGCCGTGGAAGTGCAGAGACTTTAATACAGCTTCCACTTTGGCCAGATGAGACTCCCAGTCATCGCTGAAGATAACAATGTCATCTAGGTACGCGGCTACATACTTCCGGTGGGGCTGGAGGAGCTTATTCATAGCCCGCAGGAACGTGGCCGGGGCCCCGTGAAGACCAAATGGCAAGACTCGATACTGAAACAGGCCATCTGGGGTGGAAAAAGCCGTTTTCGCCTTGGCAGCCTCAGTGAGGGGAATCTGCCAATAGCCTTTAGTACGGTCAAGAGTGGTCAGGTATTGGCTTTGGGCCAGTTGCTCGATCATCTCATCAACGAGTGGCATGGGGTTGGCATCAAATTTAGATACTTGGTTCAACCTGCGGAAGTCGTTGCAGAACCGCAGTGCTCCGGACGGCTTGTGAACCAGCACTATGGGGTTATTCCACCCGCTGGTGGACTCTTCAATAACTCCCAGGCATAACATTTCTTTCACGTCCTTGCGTACTGTGTCCATCTTTGCCTCGGGTATCCGGTACGGCCGCAGATTGACCACTAGCCCCAGAGGAGTAACAATATTGTGCTCAATGATCTTGTCCCACCTGGAATCACCGAAAAGACATCTAAATTTCTCCTGACCATGTCCTGAGCTTGACGCATCTTGACCTCATCGAGCGATCTGTCAATTGGAACCACACATGCCGAGATCTTGGCTACTCTTGCAGTTGCTGTCTCTGAGCTTTCCTTCCAGGGCTTCAGCAGATTTATATGATAGATCTGTGTAAGCTTTCCCGGTTGGCTCACATACAGCCTCGAGCACTGTATATGGCCCTTGCGAATGGGCATAAAGCTTGCCCTCCACTGTGGGTACCAGGACCAAGACCTTGTCTCCAGGGTTAAAACTCCATTTCTCAGCTGGGACATCATAATGACGTTTCAGCCTAGACTGGGCCTGAGTCATATGGATCCTGACCAACGGAGCTATCTGCTGGAACTGCCCATAGAGCTGGTGAATGAACTATACTACATTTGGCTCCGGGTACATCTGTTGTTCCCATCCCTCCTTCAGGAGGTCCAGGATTCCCCGGGGCAGTCTGTCGTACAACAGCTCAAAGGGGCTGAAGCCCGTAGAGGACTTGGGAACCTCTCGGATGGCAAACATCAGAAAAGGTAGTAGCTGATCCCAATCCCTTTTGTCCTGGGCAACTGCCCTCCTGAGCATCTGTTTGAGTGTGCGGTTAAAACGCTCCACCAAGCCATCAGTCTGCGGATGATAAACTGAGGTGCGAATCTTCTTAATCACTCAGCAGCCGATATAGGTCACTCATCAGCCGGGACATAAAGGGGGTCCCCGGGTCTGTGAGGACCTCCTTAGGTATGCCCAGGCGGGAGAAGATCAGCAATAGTTCTTTGGCAATGGTTGCTGTTTTCATATTTCTTAGAGGGATGGCTTCAGGGTATCGTGTGGCATAATCAAGGAGGACTAAGATATACTGATGCCCCTTGCTGATTTTTCTACTGGCCCCACAATATCCATCCCAATCCTTTCAAAGGGAACAGAAATTACCGGAAGAGGGATGAGGGGAGCTCTGTACTGGGGCTTTGGTGCGGTACGCTGGCAGATGGAACACTCCTGACAGTACTTTGCTACCGATGCTCGGATTCCTGGCCAGAAAAACCGCTGCTGTGTCCTCTGCAGAGTTTTCTCCTCCCCCAAATATCCTCCCCACAACTGTGAATGAGCAGCTTCCAGGACCAGAGGCTGATGGACCCTTGGTAATATAAGCTGCTCAACTTTCTTACCCCGTTCCTTGACAACCCTATATAGTAAATCCTTCTCTACTATGAAATAAGGGCTGCCCCCCTGGGTAATGGCAAATAAATTTTCCCATTATAAGTACAAATGTTCTGGAAAGCATTCGGGAGGTTTGGGTCTTCCTGCTGGTCTCGTCCAAAATCCTGAAGCGACATGACAGTTCTTAATGTGCTTTTGTCACTCACCT
This sequence comes from Pseudophryne corroboree, assembly GCF_028390025.1. Lineage (NCBI taxonomy): Eukaryota > Metazoa > Chordata > Amphibia > Anura > Myobatrachidae > Pseudophryne > Pseudophryne corroboree. The sequence goes on from NC_086448.1 coordinate 53,299,984, forward strand.
CCTCCAGATCGGTCGGCTCTTCTCGCGTAGACGTACCAACTCCACACACGCACACGGTTCCCGAGGACTTACTCGACCTTCGAGCCATGAAGCTCGGAGAGGAAGGCAGCTCCTTGTGTTGAAATGCCAACAGTTCCAATAGGCCAGGGAAATCTCGCCCCGGGATCAAAGGATAGGGCGAGCATGGGCCGATGGCTGCCACCAGCTGGATTGTCCGCCCCCGATGTTGTACTGGAAACCACACTCTGGGGTACTTGCGAGTCACACCATGGATGCAGAGCACCTCAACCGCAGGTAAGACCTGGTCAGTGCCTTCAGGGACCGACCCTGCAGCGATAATTGACAATTCACTCCCGGTATCGACAAGCGCCTGAATTGGCCGTGCTTTGATCTGGACTGTCACCTGGAATTGGGAGGGCACAGACGAACCCTTGCTTTCGCCACAGCTGTAGGCTGATTGCCCTGATTTCCCTGCTCCGCACTCCATAGGCTCAGGTTGTTTGGTACAGTCCTTTCGGATGTGGCCCTTTTCACCGCACTCATAGCAGGCGACCGGATTGGTCCGGGCCCCCATTTCCGGAGTTTGATGGGTCCGGGGTCTTGGGACTAGTCGAGTCTCTCGGTCTGCGGGCTTAGCCATTTTCCCCAGTGCAGCATATCTCTCCATTGCGGCGGCTAGGTCAATCCATATTTTGAGGGTAAGCCTGGAGAACACACCTCTGCATGCCTCTGCCTAAGACCCGCACACTGTGGTCTACGGCTACAATCTCCACCACTTGGGCAGCCATATTCCTTTCCAGCTGAAGCCAAGACCTCGCCATTTTTAGAAGTTCAACCAGCAGAAATCGAGAATTCTCTGTCAAAGTCCAACGCCAGTCCTGGAACCGCTGGGCTTTGCAGGCCTTGGTTACACCGATGCGACCCAGTATGGCAGCTTTAAGCTGTGAGTAGGTGGATGTCTGGTCCACCGGGAGGTCATGGTACATTTTCTGGGGATCCCCCATTAAATATGGGGCCAGCTTATTCGCCCATCTATCCTCTGGACATACCATATGTGCGGCCGTGCGCTAAATGGTCTCCAGGTAGGCTTCCACATAGTCTGAGGGACACATCTTTTACAACGGCCTAGGCTCCTGGTGATGCTGTCGCAGGAGACCCACTTCATCACGAATCAGGCACAGGGTTTCCTGCTGAGCCTGTATTTGTGTTTGGAGAAGCTGCATCTGGGATTGTTGCCTTGCAGCCACATTAGTTAGGGCCCTTAACAAGTCCTCCATGGTGGACGGGATGGATGCATGATATATGAATCTCGCTTCCCTTAACGTGTACCACCAAACCACAATTCAACAACAATAAAAAAAACACACAAAAAAAACAACTTTTTTAAAAAAAACTAATTGACACACACACCCTGGCTGTGGAGACTGTCACGGCTCCGGCGGCGCCTGCAGCCGCTGGGTTCCCGCTGCACTTGGTGCATCCAGCAGAGTGTCCCTGTTTGGGCGCCAATTTGTAACAAGCGACCTTCCACCAGACAAGACGTTGACATAGTTGTATAAAATAAAAGCAGTCTGTTTACTTCCACAGCACAGTAAACAGACTTTTCACAGCAAGTTCAAGGAGTACCACAGTTAGGCACCGATTCACAAACAGCATGTACACATTCTCAGGCTCCCTGTCTCTAACCCACTGGCCCACCCTCTATCACCTGGCCACTTGTTGGCATCAGGAGCACTGCAGACCCTCCAACATGACCCGCCCCACTAGGTACAAAATGCTCTGTTTCTGGACTTCCCTCTTAATTTATGATTTCCATCACCTGTGTTGAACTAGTTACATGATAAGAAAGCTGTTTCTTCACAGGTGATGGCAATAATAAATTAAGAAGGAAGTCCAGAAACAGAGCATTTTGTACCTAGTGGGGCGGGTCATGTTGGAGGGTATGGCACTGTGCCCTTGCCCTAACAAGCTTTATAAAAGTATGGCACAGGTGTGCCTGATTGCTGGGAGCGCTTGCTCCAATACCTGGACCGGACCTGCAAGGATGGGATCTCATGTATGAAATTGCAGGGTATTTCTGTGTATCAACAGCAATACCATACTACATACCTCCCAACATGACCCTCTCCAGGAGGGACAGAATGCTCTGCTTCTGGACTTACCTCTTACTGTATGATTGCCGGCACCTGTGTTGAACAGGCTAATGGATACGAAAGGTGTTTCACCACAGGTGATGGCAATGATAAATTAAGAGAAAAGTCCAGGAGCAGAGCATTGTGTCCCTCCTGGAGAGGGTCATGTTGGGAGGTATGATACTATAATTTCCAACTGCCAGATGATCTTTGACACAACATTAAAGAGACAACCTGCTGTGTCCCAACACCTCTCTGGGCTTTGAATTTCCTCTTGGTCCAGCCCTAAACCCAGATCACCTTAGCCCGGGGCACCCGAACTGTTGCCCTGTCCTGCAAACACCTGGGGTGGTATCCGGACTGGACTGCCACAATATATATATATATAAATATATATATACAGGTTGAGTATCCCTTATCCAAAATGCTTGGGACCAGCACAGAAGGCATTTATGTCTCATATACACCTTATACACACAGCCTGAAGGGAATTTTAGCCAATATTTTTTATAACTTTCTGCATTAAACAGAGTGTGTCTACATTCACACAATTCATTTATGTTTCATATACACCTTATACACACAGCCTGAAGGTCATTTAATACAATATTTTTAATAACTTTGTGTTTTAAACAAAGTTTGTGTACATTGAGCCACAGAAAACAAAGGTTTCACTATTTCACTCTCACGCAAAAAAAGTCCGTATTTCGGAATATTCCGTATTTTGGAATATTTGGATATGGGATACTCAACCTGTATTCCGTAATACGGAATATTCCGAAATACGGACTTTTTTGAGTGAGAGTGAGATAGTGAAACCTTTGTTTTCTGATGGCTCAATGTACACAAAGTCATTAAAAATATTGTATTAAATGACCTTCAGGCTGTGTATATGAGGTGTATATGAAACATAAATGAATTGTGTGAATGTAGACACACTTTGTTTATTGCACAAAGTTATAAAAAATATTGGCTAAAATGACCTTCAGGCTGTGTGTATAAGGTGTATATGTAACATAAATGCATTCTGTACTTAGACTTGGGTCCCATCACCATGATATATCATTATGGTATGCAATTATTCCAAAATACGGAAAAATCCGATATACAAAATACTTCTGGTACCAAGCATTTTGGATAAGGGATACTCAACCTGTATATATATATATATATATATATACACGCAAACATGCACATACATAAATGTGCACGCACATATATACACACACACACACTAGTTTAACAGTCTCCGACCCTGCTGGCACCATTCCCTCACTTCTATAGCCCCCCTCCACGGGTATGGGTTGGGTATGTGTGACCAGCGGTCACAATACCGACGGCGCGATCCTGGCATTTACATGGCTGTACTGGTGTTTCTATAATGGGTGCAGTGTGTGCGGTGCACACGGGCCCCTGAGTCCAGAGGGGGCCCCCACCGCACACACTGCACCCATTTTTAAAATACTCACCCCTCCGGAGTCCAGCGCCGGCATCCGCAGCGCGGTTAGAACACAGTGAAAATGGCCCAGCGCCCACTTTCACGGAGTTCTGCGCATGCACAGTAGAGAAGTCTCAGGGAAAATGGCCGCCGCACCATTATCCCGGAGATCTGCGCATGCGCAGTAGAGTCTGAGCCCACTAGTGCTCAGACTCTACAGCGCTCCTGCAGAGAGGAGGAGGCCCAACAGAGGAGGCTGAACACGGGCCTCCTCCTCTCTTAAAACGCCCCTGCATGGCTGGCAGTCCTGTAGTCCATAGGTCACTATGGTGCATGTTAATTAACAAATTCTGCCTTTAAAATATACTGAAACTGCTATTTCCACATGTTTAATACAGGATGGGCGGGGGGATTGAGGCTGTTGAAGGTAGGTGATAGTCACACCCTATGGCACACATCACACACCCTATGCCGACCATACCTCCACCTCATTGGTCACCCCCATTATCACTAGTAACACCCCTGCAGCGCTGATCACGCCCACTGCAACGGCACACAATATTACCTTCATAAATTTCAGCTCCAGGCCCATGTGGACCTCAATCTGGCGCTGGTCATATGTACTTAAGATATCATAACTGCAGACGTGTTTTTTAAAAGTTTTTAGGAAGCAGTGCACTAAATCATATATGGAAGTACAGCAAAAAAGAGAGCAACTGGGCAAAACCATGATGTACTGCAGGCGGATCAGTTAGTTTCCCAGCTGTCGGGATCCCGCCGATCAAGATCCAGCGAATGGTATCCCGACAGCCAAGGGAAACTCGGAGGTCAGAATTGTAACCGGGGCCCCAAATCTCAGGGAGTGGTCCACGCCACCCCCAAGAGGGGGAATTAATTAGCACCGGGGCCGAAGTGTGTAAAGTATATACGTATATATGTGTACAGTGTACTGTATGTGTACAGTAGTGTTAGTATGTAGCAGAGTGCAATAGGCTGTGTGTGTATATATATATATATATATATATATATATATACACTGCTCAAAAAAATAAAGGGAACACTAAAATAACACATCCTAGATCTGAATGAATGAAATATTCTTATTAAATACTTTGTTCTTTACATAGTTGAATGTGCTGACAACAAAATCACACAAAAATTATCAATGGAAATCAAATTTATTAACCCATGGAGGTCTGGATTTGGAGTCACCCTCAAAATTAAAGTGGAAAAACACACTACAGGCTGATCCAACTTTGATGTAATGTCCTTAAAACAAGTCAAAATGAGGCTCAGTAGTGTGTGTGGCCTCCACGTGGCTGTATGACCTCCCTACAATGCCTGGGCATGCTCCTGATGAGGTGTCAGATGGTGTCCTGAGGGATCTCCTCCCAGACCTGGACTAAAGCATCCGCCAACTCCTGGACAGTCTGTGGTGCAACGTGGCGTTGGTGGATGGAGCGAGACATGATGTCCCAGATGTGCTCAATTGGATTCAGGTCTGGGGAACCGGCGGACCAGTCCATAGCATCAATACCTTCGTCTTGCAGGAACTGCTGACACACTCCAGCCACGTGAGGTCTAGCATTGTCTTGCATTAGGAGGAACCCAGGGCCAACCGCACCAGTATATGGTATCACAAGGGGTCTGAGGATCTCATCTCGGTACCTAATGGCAGTCAGGCTACCTCTGGCGAGCACATGGAGGGCTGTGCGGCCCCCCAAAGAAATGCCACCACACACCATTACTGACCCACTGCCAAACAGGTCATGCTGGAGGATGTTGTAGGCAGCAGAACGTTCTCCTTGGCGTCTCCAGACTCTGTCACGTCTGTCACATGTGCTCAGTGAGAACCTGCTTACATCTGTGAAGAGCACAGGGCGCCAGTGGCGAATTTGCCAATCTTGGTGTTCTCTGGCAAATGCCAAACGTCCTGCACGGTGTTGGGCTGTAAGCACAACCCTCACCTGTGGGCGTCGGGCCCTCATACCACCCTCATGGAGTCTGTTTCTGATCGTTTGAGTAGACACATGCAGATTTGTGGCTTGCTGGAGGTCATTTTGCAGGGCTCTGGCAGTGCTCCTCCTGTTCCTCCTTGCACAAAGGCGGAGGTAGCGGTCCTGCTGCTGGGTTGTTGCCCTCCTACGGCCTCCTCCACGTCTCCTGATGTACTGGCCTGTCTCCTGGTAGTGCCTCCATGCTCTGGACACTACGCTGACAGACACAGCAAACCTTCTTACCACAGCTCGCATTGATGTGCCATCCTGGATGAGCTGCACTACCTGAGCCACTTGTGTGGGTTGTAGGGAGGTCATACAGGCATGTGGAGGCCACACACACTACTGAGCCTAATTTTTCCTTGTTTTAAGGACATTACATCAAAGTTGGATCAGCCTGTAGTGTGTTTTTCCACTTTAATTTTGAGTATGACTCCAAATCCAGACCTCCATGGGTTAATAAATTTGATTTCCATTGATAATTTTTGTGTGATTTTGTTGTCTGCACATTCAATTATGTAAAGAAAAAAGTATTTAATAAGATTATTCAATTCATTCAGATCTAGAATGTGTTATTTTAGTGTTCCCTTTATTTTTTTGAGTAGTGTGTATATATATATATATATATATATATATATATATAGCTAGCAGTGTGCAAAAGTTTTAGGCAGGTGTGGGGAAAAAATGGTGCCAAGAATGCTTTAAAAAATAGAAGTATTGATAGTTTAATTTCATCGGTTAACAAAATGCAAAGTGAATGAACAGACACGAAATCTAAATCAAATCAATATTTGGTGTGACCACTATCTGCCTTCAAAACAGCATTAATTCTTCTAGGTACACTTGCACATAGTTTTTGAAGGAACTGGGCAGGGAGGTTGTTCCAAACATCTTGGAGAACTAACCACAGCTCTTCTGTGGATGTAGGCTTGCTGATATCCTTCTGTCTCTTTATGTAATCCCAGACTGAGATCAGGGCTCTGTGGGGGCCATATCATCACTTCCAAGACTCCTTGTTCTTCTTTACGCTGAAGATAGTTCTCAATGACATTGGCTGTATGGTTGAGGTTGTTATCCTCCTGCAGAAATAATTTGGAACCAATCAGATGCCTCCCTGATGGTTATTGCATGATGTTATTACAGCAGTCTGTGTGTGTATATATAGTAGGTACAGTATATGTAGCCACGTGCAGTGTTGGTATGTAGCAAAGTGCAGCAGGCTGTGTGTGTGTGTGTGTGTGTGTGTGTGTGTGTGTGTGTGTGTGTGTGTGTATGTATGTATATATATATATATATATATAGTATATGTAGAGTAAATGTAGCCATGTGCAGTGTTAGCATGTACAGTAGCATAATTATTTATTAACTGTTTCTTATATAGCGCAGCAAATTCTGTTGCGCTTTACAATTGGAAATAATGCAGCAGATTGTGTATACAGTATATGTAAATTATATGTAGCCATGTGCAGTGTTACTGTGTAGCAGAGTACAGCAGGTTGTGTGTTTATATATGTAAAGTATATATGTAGAGTATATGTAGCTATGTGCAGTGTTAGCATGTAGCAGAGTACAGCAGGCTGTGTGTTTATAATTATATATGTAAAGTATATATGTAGAGTATATGTAGCTATGTGCAGTGTTAGCATGTAGCAGAGTACAGCAGGCTGTGTGTTTATATATGTAAAGTATATATGTAGAGTATATGTAGCTATGTGCAGTGTTAGCATGTAGCAGAGTACAGCAGGCTGTGTGTTTATATATGTAAAGTATATATGTAGAGTATATGTAGCTATGTGCAGTGTTAGCATGTAGAAGAGTACAGCAGGTTGTGTGTGTATATTATACTAGCTGTTCCACCCGTTCTTCACACGGGAGTTTCTGATTTATTATGGTTGTAAATTAAAAATTTGGTAAATCTATACAGATGTGAAATTTGAGACATCTCAATGTAAGTAAATACAGGTTGAGCATCCCTTATCCAAAACGCTTGGGACCAGTAGTATTTTGGATATCGGATTTTTTCCGTATTTTGGAATAATTGCATACCATAATGACGTAGTGATGTGCACCGGACATTTTTCGGGTTTTGTGTTTTGGTTTTGGATTTGGTTCCGCGGCCGTGTTTTGGATTCGAACGCGTTTTGGCAAAACCTCCCTGAAATTTTTTTGTCGGATTCGGGTGTGTTTTGGATTCGGGTTTTTTTTTACAAAAAACCCTCAAAAACAGCTTAAATCATATAATTTGGGGGTCATTTTGATCCCATAGTATTATTAACCTCAATAACCATAATTTCCACTCATTTTCAGTCTATTCTGAACACCTCACACCTCACAATATTATTTTTAGTCCTAAAATTTGCACCGAGGTCGCTGGATGACAAAGCAAAGCGACCCAAGTGGCCGACACAAACACCTGGCCCATCTAGGAGTGGCACTGCAGTGTCAGATAGGATGGCTCTTCAAAAAAATAGTCCCCAAACAGCACATGATGCAAAGAAAAAAAGAGGCGCAATGAGGTAGCTGTGTGACTAAGCTAAGCGACCCAAGTGGCCGACACAAACACCTGGCCCATCTAGGAGTGGCACTGCAGTGTCAGGCAGGATGGCACTTCAAAAAAATAGTCCCCAAACAGCACATGATGCAAAGAAAAATTAAAGAAAAAAGAGGTGCAAGATGGAATTGTCCTTGGGCCCTCCCACCCACCCTTATGTTGTATAAACAGGACATGCACACTTTAACAAACCCATCATTTCAGCGACAGGGTCTGCCACACAACTGTGACTGAAATGACTGGTTGGTTTGGGCCCCCACCAAAAAAGAAGCAATCAATCTCTCCTTGCACAAACTGGCTCTACAGAGGCAAGATGTCCACCTCCTCCTCATCGTCCGATTCCTCACCCCTTTCACTGTGTACATCCCCCTCCTCACAGATTATTAATTCGTCCCCACTGGAATCCACCATCTCAGGTCCCTGTGTACTTTCTGGAGGCAATTGCTGGTGAATGTCTCCACAGAGGAATTGATTATAATTCATTTTGAAGAACATCATCTTCTCCACATTTTCTGGAAGTAACCTCGTACGCCGATTGCTGACAAGGTGAGCGGTTGCACTAAACACTCTTTCGGAGTACACACTGGAGGGTGGGCAACTTAGGTAAAATAAAGCCAGTTTCTGCAAGGGCCTCCAAATTGCCTTTTTTCCTGCCAGTATACGTACGGACTGTCTGACGTGCCTACTTGGATGCGGTCACTCATATAATCCTCCACCATTCTTTCAATGGTGAGAGAATCATATGCAGTGACAGTAGACGACATGTCAGTAATCTGTTACGCACACCAGTGCTAACAGGAGTATACCGGTGTATGAACAGAGAGGGAAGCAAAGCAAACATACTCACAGACAGTATAACATAACATACACAGGAGGTGATGGAATAACTAATAAACACAAAGTGAACGGAGAAGCCCAAATGCTCAGGAATTGGGTGTCTCCCTAGTGTCAGGAATGCTCAGATGGAATAGAGCGGACAATGAAGCGAGGTGTAGTGATTTAACATGTGGAGCACCTGAAATTATGTTGCTAAGAGCAACAGAAAAAACCCCAAAGGGTTACCAACGGGTGTGGGAATAAACTCCTTGGTCAGAGATAGAAATATAGACACAAGGAGAGTATCCACAATCCTAACCCCCACTTGCAGGGCACAGGTTCAGCTTACTGCCACTAAACTGACACCTGGACGCCCTGCACAGTGAGGGAGGATTAAGCAAGCAGGTCTGAGAGTACAGCCGCAAACCTGCTGGGTTCACAGAATAGCAAAAGAACCCCAGCAGGTCAAACAACTGACTCCAGTCTTACTGCTAGGTCCGGATTGGCAGAATGAAGTACCGAATCCCAAGGCCTATTCGCAGTAAGCAACAAGTAAATACAAAGTCACACAGTACTAGCTAACTCTCTGGAACTGACTAACAAACAAAGATTCAGCAGCATTTGCCTAGCCTGAGAGGATGGTTTATATAGCAGGTGCTGTCCACGCCCCACTCAGACTTCACAGACTGTGAGCACAAAACCAGCGCCGGATTCCCTGCCGTGCACAGAGCCTGTAACCACTACACAGTAAAAACCCGGACCGGAGTATCAGCTACGCTCAGGTTGCTTCGCTAACACTTGCCTCCCGGTTACCATGGCGACGTGGCAGCACAGAGCAGGAGATCCTAACAGTACCCCCCCTCTGACGAAGGGTCAAAGAACCCCTACCACCGGGTTTATCGGGGAACTGCGAGAAGAAAGAGCGTATCAGTCTGGGGGCATGAAGATCACAACTGCGCACCCACGACCGCTCCTCCGGGCCATACCCCTTCCAGTGCACCAAAAATGACAGCCGACCCCGAACCATCTTGGAGTCAAGAACCCTTTCAACCACAAACTCCCTCTGACCCCGTATCAGAATAGGAGAAGGTCTTCCACTGGAAGAAGGATTACTAACCGCCAGTTTTAAAAGGGAACAATTAAATGTTTTATTGATACCCAATGAACGGGGCAGATCTAACTGAAATGCCACCGGATTGATAACCCTGGTGATCTTATAAGGGCCGATGAACCGGGGGCCTAACTTATGAGATGGCTGTCTCAACTTCAAATTCTTGCTGGACAACCAGACGAAGTCTCCTAATTTGAAGCTGCAGGGTCTTCTCCGCTTATCAAAAACCCTTTTGGTCACTAATGACACAGACACAAGGGTTTTCTTCACTTTCCTCCAAATACCCCTAAGGACCGAAACAACAGAGGAACCACCAGGCGTGGAATCCAGGTGGTCAAAAGAATTGGCCTTAGGATGATGCCCATACACACAAAGGAAGGGAGAGATCCCTGTAGCAGAGTGAGCCGCGTTGTTATAGTCAAACTCCGCCATGGACAGATGAGCAACCCAGTCAGTATGACACTTGGAGACATAACACCTGAGGAACTGCTCCAAGGACTGGTTCACCCTCTCAGTCTGCCCATTAGACTGTGGATGGTAGCCTGACGACAAGCTCACAGAAATCTGGAGATCAGAACAAAATGCCCTCCAGAATTTGGCCACAAACTGGGATCCACGGTCAGAGACCACATCAAGTGGCAACCCGTGGAGGCGCACAACATGCTGCATAAATAACTCAGACAGGCGTCTGGCCGATGGCAACCCAACCAGTGGAACGAAATGCGCCATCTTCGAAAACCTGTCAACGACAACCCAAATGGCTGTCATCCCCGAGGATTTGGGCAAGTCCACCACAAAATCCATGGAAATGTGGGTCCATGGCTTAGACGGAATAGAGAGTGGATGTAATGGGCCGACAGGAACCCCTCTAGGAGTTTTATTTCGGGCACAAACGTCACATGCCCGAACCCACTGATCCACATCCCTAGCCACCGAGGGCCACCACACCGCCCTAGACAGCAACTCCCGAGTTCTGGCAATACCCGTATGCCCTGCCGACCTCTTGGCATGGAATTCCAGGAACACTCGCTGTCTTAACCTAGGAGGCACAAACAAGAGACCTACCGGAAGGTCTGGAGGAGCCTGCTCCTGTGCTCTAAGGACTAATGACAAGAGGTCCTGGGTAATGCCCACTTTAATACATGATGGGGACACAATGGGCAATGGCTCCTCGGTGGTCTCTTGAACTGGAGCAAAACTCAGCGAGAGCGCATCAGCCTTGATGTTTTTTGACCCAAAGCGATATGTTATCAAAAAATTAAAGCGAGCAAAAAACAAAGCCCATCGTGCCTGCCTGGCATTGAGCCGCTTTGCTGACTCTAAATATGCCAGATTCTTATGGTCGGTGAGAATTGAGACCACAAACTTAGCCCCCTCAAGCCAGTGTCTCCACTCCCCGAGTGCATCCTTTATAGCCAACAATTCCCGGTTACCCACATCATAATTCATCTCAGCAGACGAAAATTTACGGGAAAAGTAAGCACAGGGATGAAGGCGATTATCAGACACCCCCATCTGAGAGAGCACTGCCCCAATACCTATCTCAGAGGCATCCACTTCTACCACAAAAGGACGCTCTGGATCTGGGTGTCGCAGCACCTTGGCCGAGACAAATGCCCTTTTGAGACGGGCAAAGGCCGCTTTGGCCTCACAAGACCAGTGAGCAACATCCGCCCCTTTCTTAGTGAGTGCCACCAAGGGGGCCACTATAGACAAAAATCCAGCGATAAACCGTCTATAAAAATTCACAAAGCCCAGAAAACGCTGAAGCGCCTTCAAACTAGTGGGCTGCACCCAATCCAGGACTGCCTGTACCTTAGAACCCTCCATTTGGAAACCTTCTGAGGAGATAATATACCCTAGAAATGCGATTTGCTGGACTTCAAACTCGCACTTCTCCAGCTTCGCCCCAAGCTGGTGGTCTCTGAGTTTCTGGAGGACTAAGCGTACATGCTTCCGATGTTCCTCCAGGGAATGAGAGAAGATTAGGATGTCATCTAGATAAACAACTAAGAATCTATCCAAATATTCCCTGAGCACATCGTTCATGAATTCCTGGAAGACTGCCGGGGCATTAGAGAGCCCAAAAGGCATCACCAAATATTCATAATGCCCTGAGTGGGTATTAAAGGCAGTCTTCCATTCATCCCCCTCTCTTATTCGGATTAGATTGTAAGCACCGCGTAGGTCAATCTTAGAAAAAATGGTGGCAGTACGAAGCTGGTCAAACAAAACCGAAATGAGAGGCAGTGGGTACGAGTTTTTAATCGTGATACGGTTCAATTCCCTGAAGTCGATGCAGGGTCGCAACGAACCGTCCTTTTTACCCACGAAGAAGAACCCCGACCCAACTGGGGACTGTGAGGGCCTGATAAATCCCTTAGCCAAGTTCTCCTGAATGTACTCTGCCATAGCCTGAGTCTCAGGACGTGACAGGGAGTACAACCTGCTCTTGGGAAGCTTAGCATCCGGCAACAAATCAATGGCACAGTCATAGGGGCGATGGGGAGGTAGTACCTCCGCAACTTTTTTGGAGAACACATCCGCAAAATCTGCATAACATCCTGGCAATCCTGGCAAACTTAGCTGCGAGAGCCTGACTGGAAGGCTCAAGCAACTCCTGAAACAATCACTACCCCAACTAAGAATCTCCCCAGAGACCCAGTCAAATTGAGGGTTATGGGCCCTTAACCAGGGTAACCCCAAAACCAATGGGGCAAAAGAACAGACAGTCACATAAAAAGACAATTTTTCAGAGTGTGTGGCTCCAATAAACAAAGGAATTTGGCTGGTGCAGGAGGTAATTTTACCCTGGGACAATGGTTCCCCGTTTAACCCACAGATCTCAATCTCTGATGCCAAAGGTACTGAGGGAACAGAGTGTTCCAGGGCAAGTTGACTGTCCATGAAAACCCCATCGGCCCCACTGTCAACAAAGGCCTCAGTCTTGACAGTTTGACCGAGGATCTCCAAAGTCATCGGAATGAGAAAAGTATTTTTGGGAAATTCTGACTTCTGGCCTGACAGGATATTTCCCATCACCCTCAGGCCCTGAAGTTTTCCGTTTTTTCTGGGCATGATACTACAACATGACCTTTACTCCCACAGTACAAACACAAACCCTGCTGTCTCCTCCGCGTCTTCTCACGCGAGGAGAGGCGGGTAGCCCCAATCTGCAAAGGCTCCTCAGAATATTCCTCAGAGTCTGAGGTTCCCTTGGGAAAAAAGGAAACTGCGGTCTCCCTTTCAAGCCTACGCTCTCTCAGCCGTCTATCCACCCGGATGGATAACTGCATGAGCTGATCTAAGCTATCAGGCGAGGGATATTGTACCAGTTGGTCCTTTATCTGGTCAGAAAGGCCCCTTCGGTACTGGTTTCTCAGGGCTGGGTCATTCCACTGGGTATCATGAGCCAACCTCCGAAACTCCGTACTATAAACCTCAGCTGGCCGTCGCCCTTGCTTAAGGACCGTAATCTGAGCCTCGGCTGAAGCCATCTTGTCAGGGTCATCATACAAAATGCCCAGTGCCGTAAAAAAAGCATCAACACTTTTAAGCGACGGACAGTCAGGCTGTAACCCATATGCCCAGACCTGTGGGTCTCCTTGTAGCAAGGAAATCACCATGCCCACCCGCTGAATCTCCGACCCAGAAGACTGGGGCCTAAGCCTGAAATATAGCTTACAGCTCTCCTTGAAACAAAAGAACTGCGAGCGATCTCCAGAAAAACGATCCGGGAGATTTACTTTCGGCTCCTTAACCCCTGAACTTGCCGCTGCTGCTGCGGGAGCTCCGCTAGCGGCCTGCGGGGTGTTCATTTTAATGGACATCTCATTAAATTGTCGAGTCAGGACCTGCACCTGATCGACCACCTGTTGCAAAGTATTTTGAGGGGTATGCTCCATATTCCCACAAAATTTCAACAGGAGTAGGGCTGCTGAATATGTTACGCACACCAGTGCTAACAGGAGTATACCGGTGTATGAACAGAGAGGGAAGCAAAGCAAACGAACTCACAGACAGTATAACATAACATACACAGGAGGTGATGGAATAACTAATAAACACAAAGTGAACGGAGAAGCCCAAAGGCTCAGGAATTGGGTGTCTCCCTAGTGTCAGGAATGCTCAGATGGAATAGAGTGGACAATGAAGCGAGGTGTAGTGATTTAACATGTGGAGCACCTGAAATGATGTTGCTAAGAGCAACAGAAAAAACCCCAAAGGGTTACCAACGGGTGTGGGAATAAACTCCTTGGTCAGAGATAGAAATATAGACACAAGGAGAGTATCCACAATCCTAACCCCCACTTGCAGGGCACAGGTTCAGCTTACTGCCACTAAACTGACACCTGGACGCCCTGCACAGTGAGGGAGGATTAAGCAAGCAGGTCTGAGAGTACAGCCGCAAACCTGCTGGGTTCACAGAATAGCAAAAGAACCCCAGCAGGTCAAACAACTGACTCCAGTCTTACTGCTAGGTCCGGATTGGCAGAATGAAGTACCGAATCCCAAGGCCTATTCGCAGTAAGCAACAAGTAAATACAAAGTCACACAGTACTAGCTAACTCTCTGGAACTGACTAACAAACAAAGATTCAGCAGCATTTGCCTAGCCTGAGAGGATGGTTTATATAGCAGGTGCTGTCCACGCCCCACTCAGACTTCACAGACTGTGAGCACAAAACCAGCGCCGGATTCCCTGCCGTGCACAGAGCCTGTAACCACTACACAGTAAAAACCCGGACCGGAGTATCAGCTGCGCTCAGGTTACTTCGCTAACACTTGCCTCCCGGTTGCCATGGCGACGTGGCAGCACAGAGCAGGAGATCCTAACATAATCGTTGGCAGGTCCTTCAGTCCGGACCAGATGTCAGCACTCGCTCCAGACTGCCCTGCATCACCGCCAGCGGGTGGGCTCGGAATTCTTAGCCTTTTCCTCGCACCCCCAGTTGCGGGAGAATGTGAAGGAGGAGATGTTGACGGGTCACGTTCCGCTTGACTTGACAATTTTCTCACCAGCAGGTCTTTGAACCTCTGCAGACTTGTGTCTGCCGGAAAGAGAAATACAACGTAGGTTTTAAATCTAGGATCGAGCACGGTGGCCAAAATGTAGTGCTCTGATTTCAACAGATTGACCACCCGTGAATCCTGGTTAAGCGAATTAAGGGCTCCATCCACAAGTCCCACATGCCTAGCGGAATCGCTCTGTTTTAGCTCATCCTTCAATGTCTCCAGCTTCTTCTGCAAAAGCCTGATGAGGGGAATGACCTGACTCAGGCTGGCAGTGTCTGTACTGACTTCACGTGTGGCAAGTCCAAAGGGTTGCAGAACCTTGCACAACGTTGAAATCATTCTCCACTGCGCTTGAGTCAGGTGCATTCCCCCTCCTTTGCCTATATCGTAGGCAGATGTATAGGCTTGAATGGCCTTTTGCTACTCCTCCATCCTCTGAAGCATATAGAGGGTTGAATTCCACTTCGTTACCACCTCTTGCTTCAGATGATGGCAGGGCAGGTTCAGGAGTGTTTGCTGGTGCTCCAGTCTTCGGCACGCGGTGGCTGAATGCCGAAAGTGGCCCGCAATTCTTCGGGCCACCGACAGCATCTCTTGCACGCCCCTGTCGTTTTTTAAATAATTCTGCACCACCAAATTCAATGTATGTGCAAAACATGGGACGTGCTGGAATTTGCCCAGATGTAATGCACACACAATATTGCTGGCGTTGTCCGATGTCACAAATCCCCAGGAGAGTCCATTTGGGGTAAGCCATTCTGCGATGTTGTTCCTCAGTTTCCGTAAGAGGTTGTCAGCTGTGTGCCTTTTCTGGAAAGCTGTGATACAAAGCGTAGCCTGCCTAGGAACGAGTTGGCGTTTGCGAGATGCTGCTACTGGTGCCGCCGCTGTTGTTCTTGCTGCGGGAGGCAATACATCTACCCAGTGGGCTGTCACAGTCATATAGTCCTGAGTCTGCCCTGCTCCACTTGTCCACATGTCCGTGGTTAAGTGGACATTGGGTACAACTGCATTTTTTAGGACACTGGTGACTCTTTTTCTGAGGTCTGTGTACATTTTCGGTATCGCCTGCCTAGAGAAATGGAACCTAGATGGTATTTGGTACCGGGGACACAGTACCTCAATCAAGTCTGTAGTTGCCTGTGAATTAACGGTGGATAACGGAAACATGTTTCTCACCGCCGAGGCTGCCAAGGCCTGAGTTATCCGCTTTGCAGACTGTTGGACAGTCAATTGCTTACTGAAAGTAGTACAAGTGGTC
Organism: Pseudophryne corroboree; assembly: GCF_028390025.1. Lineage (NCBI taxonomy): Eukaryota > Metazoa > Chordata > Amphibia > Anura > Myobatrachidae > Pseudophryne > Pseudophryne corroboree. The sequence continues at coordinate 53,316,305 of NC_086448.1, forward strand.
TTCCGACTTCCCCTGTGGGATGACGATCGACTCCCAGCAGCAACAACAGCAGCGCCAGCGGCAGTAGGCGTTACACTCAAGGATGCATCGGAGGAATCCCAGGCAGGAGAGTACTCGTCAGACTTGACAGTGACATGGCCTGCAGGACTATTGGCTTTCCTGTGTAAGGAGGAAATTGACACTGAGGGAGTTGGTGGTGTGGTTTGCAGGAGCTTGGTTACAAGAGGAAGGGATTTAGTGGTCAGTGGACTGCTTCCGCTGTCATCCAAAGTTTTTGAACTTGTCACTGACTTATGATGAATGCGCTGCAGGTGACGTATAAGGGAGGATGTTCCGAGGTGGTTAACGTCCTTACCCCCAGTGCCAGATTATGGTCCATATTGGCCTGGAGCTGAAATTTAGGAAGGGCCTATTGTGTGCCTCAGCAGGAGGTGTGACTAGTGATGTGGGGGTGTGATCAATGTGGTGTGGGTGTGGTCTAAATAGGGGTGTGGCCTATGCCTTGTGAGTGACACAGTCACCACTTACTGACGGACACTACTTACTGACACACACAACACAAAGCTTACTGACACAATAACCACTTACTGACATACACTACTTACTAACACACACACGCACAACACAAAACTTACCGACACAGACACCACTTACTGATAGATATTACTGACTGATACACACACACGCACAACACAGAAAAACTTACTGACACAGACATTAATTACTGACACACACACAACACAATACTTGTACCGCTCTCACATCACAATGCCGGGTCCCACCTGGGAATTGGAAATGGGTCCATTCCTGGGTGGAACCCGGCATTTGACCCTACACACCGCCAACCCGACCCGGCAATTTGCCGGTTCGGGTTACCATCCGTGGGCGGAGATGGAGTCGGCAACAGGTGCGGAGGTGGCGCTGGGAGATGAGATCATCTCTGCGTCGCCACTCCCTATGCAGTGAACGGGTCCCGGGTTGCATAGACCTAGGTGACCCGTTCACACTGCACCTGACCTGGTATTTAACCCGGGAATAACCCTTCTTTATTCCCGGGTTGAATTACCGAGTCAGGCAACCCGGAATTCGCCCATGACCCCTTTCACAACGCACATCAAAACGTGTTGACCCGGTAATATACCCAGTCTATACCAGGTTATTTTTGCGGTGTGAAAGGGGTATTACTGACACAGACACCCACCACTTACTGACAGATACTACTTACTGATACACACAGCGCAAAACCTACTGACAGACACTACTTACTGACACACACACACACACACACACACACACACACACACACAGTACAAAACCTACTGACAGACACTACTTACTGACAGACACTACTTACTGACACATACATAACACAAAACTAACTGACATAGACACCACTTACTGACAGACAAACACACACAATGCAAAACATACTGACAAAAATACTACTTACTGACACACACACACACGCACAGCACAAAACTTTTTGACACTGACACCACTTACTGACAGACTCTACTTACTGACACACAAACACAACACAAAACTTACCGACACAGACACCATTCAAAATGTACTGACACAAACACTACTTACTGACAGACACTTCTTACTGACACCAGTGGTGCACACAGAATTTTTTTCTCAGTGGTACTGTGCCTGCGCGCCGTGGGTGTGGTCACATGTCATTAAGGGATGTGACCATGTGACACTAGGTGGAGTGGTTATATATTATGTGAATCCATGGCACAGACAACCCCTGTCCCTGCGGACTACAGAGACAAGGACAGCAGGATGTGACACTTGTTATAGAATAAAAAATATTATATATAAGATGTGTACCCAGCACTCATCCTGTTATGATGTGAATATTTGCTCCAGTGCCCTCCTTCGGTTTTTCAAGCTGTGGACAGTGTACAATGAGGCAGCACTCCCGAGTCTTGCTGGTGCAGTAAGATTTATTTAGTAAGATTCTGGATCAATAAATTTTACTGCACCAGCAAAACTCGGGAGTACCGCCTCATTGTACTTGTGGGTAGGGGTCCCGACCATTAGAGCTACTCACCGGGGTGTAGTATGAGTTGCCGGCGGCCGGGTCCCCAGCGGCCAGCATACCGACGTCGGGATCCCTACCGCCGGCTTCCCGACAACAGGGCGAGCGCAAATGAGCCCCTTGCGGGCACAGTAGCGCGTAAGCGCCACACTATCCTCCCTCCAGGGGGTTCGTGGACCCCCAAGAGGGAGAAAAGGTGACGGTATGCCGGTTGTCGGGATTCCGGTGCGGTATACTGTGCGCCAGGATCCCAACAACTGGTATACTGAATACCACCCACACACCGCTGGCCCAGCACCCCACCGTCACTTTTTCTCTGCCAGTCTGGCAGGTGCGGGAGGGTGATGACATCACCTTCATGCTCGCAGCAGTCCTTTTCCTGGAAAAGGAAGAAGGTGCTGGCGGCGCCTCCGAGCAAGATCTAGGAGCTTGGTGGTGGTGTTTTACAGTGTGGCGGGGGTATGGCGTACTGGCGGACACGTTCTTAATGGTACGCCGTACCGGAGCGTACCACCACACTTGCAGGACTGACTGACACACGGCACAACACAAAACTTACATAGACACCACTTAATGACACACTACTTACTGACACACACACACACACACACACACACACACACAATGCAAAACTTACTGACACAGACACAATACAAAACTTACTGACACTACTTACTGACACACACAACGCAAAACCTACTGACACTGACACTACTTACTGACAGACACTACTTACTTAGTGACACACACACACACACACACACACACACACACACACACACACACCCTTCAATACTTACTGACATAGACACCACTTACATAGGAGACCTCAGGGCCTGGTGTGGGCTGCTACTCACATGGTTTTGCATGCCCCCTCAGCTCTCCTAAAAGACAGCAGCCTCCTGTCAAGACCCTTCCCCTCTTTCATGAGCCATGTTATTAATGGGAAGCTGCAGCAAGAATGGTATGCTGCAGCAAAAACATATATGTTTTAATGGACAAGGGGGCGGGACTTCAGACGGACATGGGGGCGGAGCCTCGGAGATATGCATGCCCACCTGCTGCAGATATGCATGCCCACCTGCTGCAGCTTTCCAACAATAACATGCCTCATGAAAGAGGGGAAGGGTCTTGACAGGAGGCTGCTGTCTCGGAGCTATTTCCGAGGCTCCACCCCCGTGCCCGTCCGAAGCCCCGCCCCCTTGCAACACAAAGAGGTCAGGACACAGGGTAACCAATTTGGGGTGGGGGTGAATGGGCAGCCGGAGGAGAGTGAGTGAGCTGCTGTACGTGCTGACAGGAAATGTTTTTTTTCCTGTCAGCACTGGCCACTGCCTGCACTGCAGGGAGCTCAGTGGGCCTATTTTCAATGGGGGGCTTGGAGCTGCAGCTCCATCCGCCCCATTGTTAATCCGGCCATGCTTACCCCTACTTATTACAGCTTGACAAAGGCAACACACGGCTTGACACCTGTTGTCCGCATTTGTGTTAAAATAATTCCACACCGAACAGGTGATTTTTTTTGTAATTTGACCAGACATGTCAATGGCCATATTTGTCCCATGGACAACAGGTGTCTCCCCGGGTGCCTGACTTAAACAAACCACATCACAATCAGAATCATCCTTGTCAATTTCCTCCCCAGCGCCAGCAACACCCATATCCTCATCCTGGTGTACTTCAACAGTGACATCTTCAATTTGACTATCAGGAACTGGACTGCGGGTGCTCCTTCCAGCACTTGCAGGGGGCGTGCAAATGGTGGAAGGCGCAACCTCTTCCCGTCCAGTGTTGGGAAGGTCAGGCATCGCAACCGACACAATTGGACTCTCCTTGGGGATTTGTGATTTAGAAGAACGCACAGTTCTTTGCTGTGCTTTTGCCATCTTAACTCTTTTAAGTTTTCTAGCAGGAGGATGAGTGCTTCCATCCTCAGGTGAAGCTGAACCACTAGCCTTGAACATAGTCCAGGGCCTCAGCCGTTCCTTGCCACTCCGTGTCGTAAATGGCACATTGGCAAGTTTACACTTCTCCTCAGACGATTTTGATTAAGATTTTTGGGTCATTTTACAGAGCTTTATTTTTTTGGATTTTACATGCTCTCTACTATGACATTGGGCATCGGCCTTGGCAGACGACGTTGATGGCATTTCATCGTCTCGGCCATGACTAGTGGCAGCAGCTTCAGCACGAGGTGGAAGTGGATCTTGATCTTTCCCTATTTTACCCTCCACATTTTTGTTCTCCATTTTTTAATGTGTGGAATTATATGCCAGTAATATATCAATAGCAATGGCCTACTACTATATATACTGCGCACAACTGAAATGCACCACAGGTATGGATGGATAGTATACTTGACAACACAGAGGTAGGTAGAGCAGTGGCCTACTGTACCGTACTGCTATATATTATATACTGGTGGTCAGCAAACTGTGCAAAACTGAAATGCACCACAGGTATGGATGGATAGTATACTTGACGACACAGAGGTAGGTAGAGCAGTGGCCTACTGTACCGTACTGCTATATATTATATACTGGTGGTCAGCAAACTGTGCAAAACTGAAATGCACCACAGGTATGGATGGATAGTATACTTGACGACACAGAGGTAGGTAGAGCAGTGGCCTACTGTACCGTACTGCTATATTTTATATACTGGTGGTCAGCAAACTGTGCAAAACTGAAATGCACCACAGGTATGGATGGATAGTATACTTGACGACACAGAGGTAGGTAGAGCAGTGGCCTACTGTACCGTACTGCTATATATTATATACTGGTGGTCAGCAAACTGTGCAAAACTGAAATGCACCACAAGTATGGATGGATAGTATACTTGACGACACTAGGTAGAGCAGTGGCCTACTGTACCGTACTGCTATATATTATATACTGGTGGTCAGCAAACTGTGCAAAACTGAAATGCACCACAGGTATGGATGGATAGTATACTTGACGACACAGAGGTAGGTAGAGCAGTGGCCTTCTGTACCGTACTCCTATATATTATATACTGGTGGTCAGCAAAATTATGCACTGTACTCCTACTATATACTACAATGCAGCACAGATATGGCGCGTTTTTCAGGCAGAGAACGTATAATACTGGTGGTCACTGGTCAGCAAAACTCTGCACTGTACTCCTCCTATATAATACTGCTGGTCCCCAGTCCCCACAATAAAGCAGTGTGAGCACAGATATATGCAGCACACTGAGCACAGATATGGAGCATTTTTCAGGCAGAGAACGTATAATACTGGTGGTCACTGGTCAGCAAAACTCTGCACTGTACTCCTCCTATATAATACTGCTGGTCCCCAGTCCCCACAATAAAACAGTGTGAGCACAGATATATGCAGCACACTGAGCACAGATACAGTATGGAGCGTTTTTCAGGCAGACAACGTATACTTGTGGTCACTGGTCAGCAAAACTCTGCACTGTACTCCTCCTATATAATACTGCTGGTCCCCAGTCCCCACAATAAAGCAGTGTGAGCACAGATATATGCAGCACACTGAGCACAGATATGGAGCGTTTTTCAGGCAGACAACGTATAATACTGGTGGTCACTGGTCAGCAAAACTCTGCACTGTACTCCTCCTATAATACTGCTGGTCCCCAGAATAAAGATATTTGCACTGCAGCCCCCTGAAACAAAGTGAGAGGACGCCAGCCACGTCCTCTCACTATCATTTCCAATGCACGAGTGAAAAATGGCGGCGACGCGCGGCTCCTTATATAGAATCCGAATCTCGCGAGAATCCGACAGCGGGATGATGACGTTCGGGCGCGCTCGGGTTAACCGAGCAAGGCGGGAAGATCCGAGGCTGCCTCGGAACCGTGTAAAATGGGTGAAGTTCGGGGGGGTTCGGATTCCGAGGAACCGAACCCGCTCATCACTAATAATGAGATATCATGACGATGGGACCTAAGTCTAAGCACAGAATACATTTATGTTTCATATACACCTTATACCAGGCATTCCCAACCACGGTCCTCAAGGCACACTAACAGTGCAGGTTTTAGTGATATCCAGGCTTCAGCACAGGTGACTTAATTAGTAGCTCAGTTATTTTGATTTAACCATCTGTGCTGCAGCCTGGATATCACTAAAACCTGCACTGTTGGTGTGCCTTGAGGACCGTGGTTGGGAATGCCTGCCTTATACACACAGCCTGAAGGGAATTTTAGCCAATATTTCTAACTTTTTGCATTAAACAAAGTGTGTGTACATTCACACAATTCATGTATGTTTCATATACAACTTATACACACAGCCTGAAGGTCATTTAATACAATATTTTTAATAACTGTGTATTAAACAAAGTGTGTGTACATTGAGCCATCAGAAAACAAAGGTTTCACTATTTCACTCTCACTCAAAAAATTCCGTATTTCGGAATATTCCGTATTTCGGAATATTTGGATATGGGATACTCAACCTGTAGTAATCCATGGTTCTTGGCGTTACCCGAGGAGCACCCATAGCAGATACGGTTAAAAGTGACAGGACCATTTTTGTAGTTTATTCAATTCTACACACTCGAGGTGCAATCCAAATTTTGATCCAATTGTCCGTTTGGGCGTTATCGTTCACGCAACGCAAGCCAAGCATTGGTAATGACGTCATTATGTCAACCCCCGTTTCATCCCCTTAGAGGTTTATTAATATTCTATTTATGTAGTTGTCCTAATTCCCACCTGAAGAATACCTATGTTACATTTCATCTTCCTAACATATCGGGAAGAAAGAGAGTGATGAGTGAGTGAGGGCTTTCGTATTTATATATCTATAGATATTACAGTATATATAGAGTACATGTAGCCATGTACAGTGTCAGCGTGTAGCAGAGTGCAGCAGACTGTGTGTATATATGTACAGTATATGTAGAGTACATGTAGCAATGTGTAGTACATATCGACCTAGAGTCCCTGACGACCTAGAAACCATGTCGACCTACTTACTGTCGACCAATAGTGGTCGACTTAAGTATTGTCGACATAAAGACCGCATCCCGTGTATATATGTACAGTATATGTAGAGTATTGTAGTAGAGTGCAGCAGGCTGTGGGTGTATATATGTACAGTACATGTGGCCATGTGTAATGTTAGCATGTAGCAGAGTGCAGCAGGCTGTGTGTGTGTGTGTGTGTGTGTGTGTGTGTGTATGTGTGTATATATATATATATATTTATATATATATATATCTCCTATATAATAGCCCAGATCTGTGACTTTGTGACTCATTTGCTAACGCTGGGCGGAGTCACAACACTGGGCGGAGTTAGTCAAATGAGTCACAAATCTGGGCAAATCTATAGGAGACTAGGAGCAGAAGCAGATAGTATGGGCATGGCACAGGCAGGGGTGCATACCTCCCAGCTTTCTTCAGGCAGACAGGGGTGCATACCTCCCAGCTTTCTGCAGGCAGGAGGAGGGACACACGTGCAGTGAAAAGGGGGCGTGGCAAACAAAAAGGGGGCGTGGCTTCACGGGAGGGCCCCCGTTTTCGTCAGTGAGGGGGCATGCCCAGCGCTCTGTGAGCTGCTGGCATGCCTCCAGGGGCGGATTATGAGTCCGGGGGGCCCAGGGCACTTAGGGCTCCCCTGTCTTATCTCATTGCTGTGCCTGCTGTAGGGTTGGGGGCGTGACCTAATCGCGTCCACGTGGCCACGCCCCCTTATGCAAATTCTGTGATTTTTTTTTTTATATATATGGAATTTTGGCCCCTCAGCTAAGGCTAAATCCACAGGAGGTGGTCGCTCCCCCCTACACACCCGCACAGGCAGAAGAAAGCAGGGAGACTGCTGCCTCCCTGCAACACCACAGACCTGCGTGTGCTGACTGTAGCACAATACTGCCGCTGTTGCTGGCAGGACGGGGGAGCTTCTGAGCTGGGACAGAGCTACTCCAGCCGGGGGGCCCCCTAAAACTGTGGGGCCCACGGTACATACCCCCTGGCCCGCCCCCCTTAATCCGGCTCTGCTGCCGGAACCCCGGGACAGTTGGGAGGTATGGGGGTGTGTGAGGGGGTATGCCGTACAGACAGACGGGCACCGGCTCACTGTGTGCTTGACCCCCACATCAGCATACTCAGCAGGGTCTCTCTGGCGCGGAGGAGCATCACTTTCCAGCACACTCCACGCTTCTTAGCTGCAGTTTTGTAGGGCACCTGCCGCTGTGCAGTTTCCGTACTGCCTCTGTTATCTCCAGCCCCGGAAACCCCACCGCTAGCTGCAGCACTGCCACCCGCAGTGAGGTGCGCCCAGCTCCTTCACACACTGTAGCCAGTGGATAGCGCTGCAGAAGTCCGAGCTGCTTGCAGGCTCCAACCCCCTCCTCCCTCCAGCCGCAGCATCTCCTGGGAGCTAACCAGTCACTCCCAGTCTCCCCTTACCACAGTGCCCGGCAGCCGCAAGGTCCGCGCCGCGTGCATGCTATGACCCCCTCCTCCCTCCAGCCGCAGCGTCTCCTGGGGGATAACCAGTCACTCCCAGTCTCCCCTTACCACAGTGCCCGGCAGCTGCGCGAGGTCTGCGGTGTGTGACTGAGGAGGGGGGGAGGGATGCGGACGGGCAGAGGAAGCAGGACTTCAGCCTAAGAGAATCAGCCATGCCAAGTCTCCACCAGCAGCAGATCCCAACAGGTTGGAGTGGAACAGCAGCAGCCAGCAGCAGTGACTCCGGTAAGACACATCTGTCTGTCACCACTGTTTTGTCCCTAATACCAATCTCTCCCGTGCCCTGTGTTCTGTCATGTCCCCGTCACCCCTGGCCTTACCCTGTCACCCTTATCCTGGCCCTTTCACCCTTATGCTGGCCCTGTTACCCCTATCCTGGCCCTGTCACCCCTGTGCTTGCCCTGTCAACCCTATACTGGCCCTGTCACCCCTGTCCTGGTCCTGCTGCCCCTACCCTGGCCCTGTCATTTCTGTCCTAGCCCCTATCCTGGCCCCGTCACCCCTGTCCTGGCCCCGTCACCCCTGTCCTGGCCCCGTCACCCCTGTCCTGGCCCCGTCACCCCTGTTCTGACACTGTCACCCCTGTCCTGGCCCCGTTACCCCTGTTCTGACCCTGTCACTCCTGTCCTGGCCCTGTTACTGCATGCCCTCCAACTACCTTTTTGGCAGGTACAGTACCCGCAGTGCCTCCAGACCCCTCCTCAATGCACCACACCTCCGCACCTTCCCCTCCACCACATGTGACACTCCACCCCTCCCCCACACGCTGTGCCTCCAGACCTCCTACACCACCCGTGGTTCCCACTCCTATGCCCCTCCACCACCCACAGCACCTCCAGACCTCTCCACCATCCACCCCCCATATATGTCTCCCCCCACACCTGCCCCCCTCCACCAGCAGCATCTGCAGTCCCCCCCTCAACCACCCCTCCCCCACCCATGGCACCCCCGCACCTCCGGACCCCCATCCCCATCCACCGCACCACCCGTACCTGCCCCTCCCCTACCCACGGCGCCTCTGACCCCCTACCCCACCCCCGGCACCCCCGCCCCTTCCCATCCCACAGCACCTACGGAACCCTTCACCCATCCGCAACATCCCCGCACCTGCCCCTCTCCCACCCGTGGCTCCCCTGCCACTCCCCCACCTACAGTGCTTCCGAACCCATCCCCCATCTGCAGCCCCCACTCCTCTGCCCCTTCCCCACCTGCAGCACCTCCCGACCCTTCCCCATCCGGGGGCCCCCCCCCCAGCTTCCGCCCCCCCCCTCCACCGGCAGCATCTACAGACACCCTCCACCATCCGCAGTCCCCCCCTGCAGGTGCTGTTCACGCCGTCGCAAGGGGCTGCGCCTCCTTCACCATCGCACGCCCTTTCATTGTGCAATATTTAACCACTAACAAAGGAATGCAGGTAATACTCCATATAATACAAATATTGAACCCCAGAAAGGCATGCAAGGGTTACGGGGGCGTAGCCCCTTGCGACGGTGTGAAGAGCGCCCGTAGGGCGCGATGAAGCACCTAGTATATATATAAATGTACAGTATATATGTAGAGTACATGTAGCCTGCAGTGTTAGCATGTAGCAGAGTGCAGCAGGCTGTGTGTGTAGTGTACATATGTACAGTACATGAAGCCATGTGCAGTGTTATCATGTAGCAGAGTGCAGCAGGCTGCGTGTGTATTATGTAGTAGAGATGAGCGGGTTCGGTTTCTTTGAATCCGAACCCGCACGAACTTCACTTTTTTTTTCACGGGTCCGAGCGACTCGGATCTTCCCGCCTTGCTCGGTTAACCCGAGCGCGCCCGAACGTCATCATGACGCTGTCGGATTCTCGCGAGACTCGGATTCTATATAAGGAGCCGCGCGTCGCCGCCATTTTCACACGTGCATTGAGATTGATAGGGAGAGGACGTGGCTGGCGTCCTCTCCATTTAGATTAGATTTAGAAGAGAGAGAGAGAGAGAGATTGCTGTGATACTGTAGATTAGAAGAGAGTGCAGAGTGCAGACAGAGTTTAGTGACTGACGACCACAGTGACCAGTGACCACCAGAGACAGTGCAGTTGTTTGTTTTATTTAATATATCCGTTCTCTGCCTGAAAAAAACGATACACAGTCACACAGTGACTCAGTCTGTGTGCACTGCTCAGCCCAGTGTGCTGCACATCAATGTATTGTATATAAAGCTTATAATTGTGGGGGAGACTGGGGAGCACTGCAGGTTGTTATAGCAGGAGCCAGGAGTACATGATAAATAATATTATATTAAAATTAAACAGTGCACACTTTTGCTGCAGGAGTGCCACTGCCAGTGTGACTAGTGGTGACCAGTGCCTGACCACCAGTATATTAGTAGTATTGTATACTATCTCTTTATCAACCAGTCTATATTAGCAGCAGACACAGTACAGTGCGGTAGTTCACGGCTGTGGCTACCTCTGTGTCGGCACTCGGCAGGCAGTCCGTCCATCCATAATTGTATTATAATATATACCACCTAACCGTGGTTTTTTTTTCGTTCTTTATACCGTCGTCATACTAGTTGTTACGAGTATACTACTATCTCTTTATCAACCAGTGTACAGTGCGGTAGTTCACGGCTGTGGCTACCTCTGTGTCGGAACTCGGCAGGCAGTCCGTCCATCCATAATTGTATTATAATATATACCACCTAACCGTGGTTTTTTTTTCGTTCTTTATACCGTCGTCATACTAGTTGTTAGTAGTATACTACTATCTCTTTATCAACCAGTGTACAGTGCGGTAGTTCACGGCTGTGGCTACCTCTGTGTCGGCACTCGGCAGGCAGTCCGTCCAACCATAATTGTATTATATACCACCTAACCGTGGTTTTTTTTTCATTCTTTATACCGTCGTCATACTAGTTGTTACGAGTATACTACTATCTCTTTATCAACCAGTGTACAGTGCGGTAGTTCACGGCTGTGGCTACCTCTGTGTCGGCACTCGGCAGCCCGTCCATAATTGTATATACCAGTGACCTAACCGTGGTTTTTTTTTCTTTCTTTATACATACATACTAGTTACGAGTATACTATCTCTTTATCAACCAGTCTATATATTAGCAGCAGACACAGTACAGTGCGGTAGTTCACGGCTGTGGCTACCTCTGTGTCGGCACTCGGCAGCCCGTCCATAATTGTATATACCACCTAACCGTGGGTTTTTTTTCTTTCTTTATACATACATACTAGTTACGAGTATACTATCTCTTTATCAACCAGTCTATATATTAGCAGCAGACACAGTACAGTGCGGTAGTTCACGGCTGTGGCTACCTCTGTGTCGGCACTCCGCAGCCCGTCCATAATTGTATATACCAGTGACCTAACCGTGGTTTTTTTTTCTTTCTTTATACATACATACTAGTTACGAGTATACTATCTCTTTATCAACCAGTCTATATATTAGCAGCAGACACAGTACAGTGCGGTAGTTCACGGCTGTGGCTACCTCTGTGTCGGCACTCGGCAGCCCGTCCATAATTGTATATACCAGTGACCTAACCGTGGTTTTTTTTTCTTTCTTTATACATACATACTAGTTACGAGTATACTATCTCTTTATCAACCAGTCTATATATTAGCAGCAGACACAGTACAGTGCGGTAGTTCACGGCTGTGGCTACCTCTGTGTCGGCACTCGGCAGCCCGTCCATAATTGTATATACCAGTGACCTAACCGTGGTTTTTTTTTTCTTTCTTTATACATACATACTAGTTACGAGTATACTATCTCTTTATCAACCAGTCTATATATTAGCAGCAGACACAGTACAGTGCGGTAGTTCACGGCTGTGGCTACCTCTGTGTCGGCACTCGGCAGCCCGTCCATAATTGTATATACCACCTAACCGTGGTTTTTTTTTCTTTCTTTATACATACATACTAGTTACGAGTATACTATCTCTTTATCAACCAGTCTATATATTAGCAGCAGACACAGTACAGTGCGGTAGTTCACGGCTGTGGCTACCTCTGTGTCGGCACTCGGCAGCCCGTCCATAATTGTATATACCAGTGACCTAACCGTGGTTTTTTTTTCTTTCTTTATACATACATACTAGTTACGAGTATACTATCTCTTTATCAACCAGTCTATATATTAGCAGCAGACACAGTACAGTGCGGTAGTTCACGGCTGTGGCTACCTCTGTGTCGGCACTCGGCAGCCCGTCCATAATTGTATACTAGTATCCAATCCATCCATCCATCTGCATTGTTTACCTGAGGTGCCTTTTAGTTGTGCCTATTAAAATATGGAGAACAAAAATGTTGAGGTTCCAAAATTAGGGAAAGATCAAGATCCACTTCCACCTCGTGCTGAAGCTGCTGCCACTAGTCATGGCCGAGACGATGAAATGCCAGCAACGTCGTCTGCCAAGGCCGATGCCCAATGGCATAGTACAGAGCATGTCAAAACCAAAACACCAAATATCAGTAAAAAAAGGACTCCAAAACCTAAAATAAAATTGTCGGAGGAGAAGCGTAAACTTGCCAATATGCCATTTACCACACGGAGTGGCAAGGAACGGCTGAGGCCCTGGCCTATGTTCATGGCTAGTGGTTCAGCTTCACATGAGGATGGAAGCACTCAGCCTCTCGCTAGAAAACTGAAAAGACTCAAGCTGGCAAAAGCACCGCAAAGAACTGTGCGTTCTTTGAAATCCCAAATCCACAAGGAGAGTCCAATTGTGTCGGTTGCGATGCCTGACCTTCCCAACACTGGACGTGAAGAGCATGCGCCTTCCACCATTTGCACGCCCCCTGCAAGTGCTGGAAGGAGCACCCGCAGTCCAGTTCCTGATAGTCAGATTGAAGATGTCAGTGTTGAAGTACACCAGGATGAGGAGGATATGGGTGTTGCTGGCGCTGGGGAGGAAATTGACCAGGAGGATTCTGATGGTGAGGTGGTTTGTTTAAGTCAGGCACCCGGGGAGACACCTGTTGTCCGTGGGAGGAATATGGCCGTTGACATGCCAGGTGAAAATACCAAAAAAATCAGCTCTTCGGTGTGGAGGTATTTCACCAGAAATGCGGACAACAGATGTCAAGCCGTGTGTTCCCTTTGTCAAGCTGTAATAAGTAGGGGTAAGGACGTTAACCACCTCGGAACATCCTCCCTTATACGTCACCTGCAGCGCATTCATAATAAGTCAGTGACAAGTTCAAAAACTTTGGGTGACAGCGGAAGCAGTCCACTGACCAGTAAATCCCTTCCTCTTGTAACCAAGCTCACGCAAACCACCCCACCAACTCCCTCAGTGTCAATTTCCTCCTTCCCCAGGAATGCCAATAGTCCTGCAGGCCATGTCACTGGCAAGTCTGACGAGTCCTCTCCTGCCTGGGATTCCTCCGATGCATCCTTGCGTGTAACGCCTACTGCTGCTGGCGCTGCTGTTGTTGCCGCTGGGAGTCGATGGTCATCCCAGAGGGGAAGTCGTAAGCCCACTTGTACTACTTCCAGTAAGCAATTGACTGTTCAACAGTCCTTTGCGAGGAAGATGAAATATCACAGCAGTCATCCTACTGCAAAGCGGATAACTGAGTCCTTGACAACTATGTTGGTGTTAGACGTGCGTCCGGTATCCGCCGTTAGTTCACAGGGAACTAGACAATTTATTGAGGCAGTGTGCCCCCGTTACCAAATACCATCTAGGTTCCACTTCTCTAGGCAGGCGATACCGAGAATGTACACGGACGTCAGAAAAAGACTCACCAGTCTCCTAAAAAATGCAGTTGTACCCAATGTCCACTTAACCACGGACATGTGGACAAGTGGAGCAGGGCAGGGTCAGGACTATATGACTGTGACAGCCCACTGGGTAGATGTATGGACTCCCGCCGCAAGAACAGCAGCGGCGGCACCAGTAGCAGCATCTCGCAAACGCCAACTCTTTCCTAGGCAGGCTACGCTTTGTATCACCGCTTTCCAGAATACGCACACAGCTGAAAACCTCTTACGGCAACTGAGGAAGATCATCGCGGAATGGCTTACCCCAATTGGACTCTCCTGTGGATTTGTGGCATCGGACAACGCCAGCAATATTGTGTGTGCATTAAATATGGGCAAATTCCAGCACGTCCCATGTTTTGCACATACCTTGAATTTGGTGGTGCAGAATTTTTTTAAAAACGACAGGGGCGTGCAAGAGATGCTGTCGGTGGCCAGAAAAATTGCGGGACACTTTCGGCGTACAGGCACCACGTACAGAAGACTGGAGCACCACCAAAAACTACTGAACCTGCCCTGCCATCATCTGAAGCAAGAAGTGGTAACGAGGTGGAATTCAACCCTCTATATGCTTCAGAGGTTGGAGGAGCAGCAAAAGGCCATTCAAGCCTATACAATTGAGCACGATATAGGAGATGGAATGCACCTGTCTCAAGTGCAGTGGAGAATGATTTCAACGTTGTGCAAGGTTCTGATGCCCTTTGAACTTGCCACACGTGAAGTCAGTTCAGACACTGCCAGCCTGAGTCAGGTCATTCCCCTCATCAGGCTTTTGCAGAAGAAGCTGGAGGCATTGAAGAAGGAGCTAAAAGGGAGCGATTCCGCTAGGCATGTGGGACTTGTGGATGCAGCCCTTAATTCGCTTAACAAGGATTCACGGGTGGTCAATCTGTTGAAATCAGAGCACTACATTTTGGCCACCGTGCTCGATCCTAGATTTAAAGCCTACCTTGGATCTCTCTTTCCGGCAGACACAGGTCTGCTGGGGTTGAAAGACCTGCTGGTGACAAAATTGTCAAGTCAAGCGGAACGCGACCTGTCAACATCTCCTCCTTCACATTCTCCCGCAACTGGGGGTGCGAGGAAAAGGCTCAGAATTCCGAGCCCACCCGCTGGCGGTGATGCAGGGCAGTCTGGAGCGACTGCTGATGCTGACATCTGGTCCGGACTGAAGGACCTGACAACGATTACGGACATGTCGTCTACTGTCACTGCATATGATTCTCTCAACATTGATAGAATGGTGGAGGATTATATGAGTGACCGCATCCAAGTAGGCACGTCACACAGTCCGTACTTATACTGGCAGGAAAAAGAGGCAATTTGGAGGCCCTTGCACAAACTGGCTTTATTCTACCTAAGTTGCCCTCCCACAAGTGTGTACTCCGAAAGAGTGTTTAGTGCCGCCGCTCACCTTGTCAGCAATCGGCGTACGAGGTTACATCCAGAAAATGTGGAGAAGATGATGTTCATTAAAATGAATTATAATCAATTCCTCCGCGGAGACATTGACCAGCAGCAATTGCCTCCACAAAGTACACAGGGAGCTGAGATGGTGGATTCCAGTGGGGACGAATTGATAATCTGTGAGGAGGGGGATGTACACGGTGATATATCGGAGGGTGAAGATGAGGTGGACATCTTGCCTCTGTAGAGCCAGTTTGTGCAAGGAGAGATTAATTGCTTCTTTTTTGGGGGGTGTCCAAACCAACCCGTCATATCAGTCACAGTCGTGTGGCAGACCCTGTCACTGAAATGATGGGTTGGTTAAAGTGTGCATGTCCTGTTTTGTTTATACAACATAAGGGTGGGTGGGAGGGCCCGAGGATAATTCCATCTTGCACCTCTTTTTTCTTTTCTTTTTCTTTGCATCATGTGCTGATTGGGGAGGGTTTTTTGGAAGGGACATCCTGCGTGACACTGCAGTGCCACTCCTAAATGGGCCCGGTGTTTGTGTCGGCCACTAGGGTCGCTAATCTTACTCACACAGTCAGCTACCTCATTGCGCCTCTTTTTTTCTTTGCGTCATGTGCTGTTTGGGGAGGGTTTTTTGGAAGGGACATCCTGCGTGACACTGCAGTGCCACTCCTAGATGGGCCCGGTGTTTGTGTCGGCCACTAGGGTCGCTAATCTTACTCACACAGCTACCTCATTGCGCCTCTTTTTTTCTTTGCGTCATGTGCTGTTTGGGGAGGGTTTTTTGGAAGGGACATCCTGCGTGACACTGCAGTGCCACTCCTAGATGGGCCCGGTGTTTGTGTCGGCCACTAGGGTCGCTAATCTTACTCACACAGCTACCTCATTGCGCCTCTTTTTTTCTTTGCGTCATGTGCTGTTTGGGGAGGGTTTTTTGGAAGGGACATCCTGCGTGACACTGCAGTGCCACTCCTAGATGGGCCCGGTGTTTGTGTCGGCCACTAGGGTCGCTAATCTTACTCACACAGTCAGCTACCTCATTGCGCCTCTTTTTTTCTTTGCATCATGTGCTGTTTGGGGAGGGTTTTTTGGAAGGGCCATCCTGCGTGACACTGCAGTGCCACTCCTAGATGGGCCCGGTGTTTGTGTCGGCCACTAGGGTCGCTAATCTTACTCACACAGTCAGCTACCTCATTGCGCCTCTTTTTTTCTTTGCGTCATGTGCTGTTTGGGGAGGGTTTTTTGGAAGGGCCATCCTGCGTGACACTGCAGTGCCACTCCTAGATGGGCCCGGTGTTTGTGTCGGCCACTAGGGTCGCTAATCTTACTCACACAGCTACCTCATTGCGCCTCTTTTTTTCTTTGCGTCATGTGCTGTTTGGGGAGGGTTTTTTGGAAGGGACATCCTGCGTGACACTGCAGTGCCACTCCTAGATGGGCCCGGTGTTTGTGTCGGCCACTAGGGTCGCTTATCTTACTCACACAGCGACCTCGGTGCAAATTTTAGGACTAAAAATAATATTGTGAGGTGTGAGGTATTCAGAATAGACTGAAAATGAGTGTAAATTATGGTTTTTGAGGTTAATAATACTTTGGGATCAAAATGACCCCCAAATTCTATGATTTAAGCTGTTTTTTAGTGTTTTTGGAAAAAAACACCCGAATCCAAAACACACCCGAATCCGACAAAAATAATTCGGTGAGGTTTTGCCAAAACGCGTTCGAACCCAAAACACGGCCGCGGAACCGAACCCAAAACCAAAACACAAAACCCGAAAAATTTCAGGCGCTCATCTCTATGTAGCCATGTGCAGCGTTAGCATGTAGCAGAGTGCAGCAGGCTGTATGTGTATATATGTAGAGTATATGTAGCCATGTGCAGTGTTAGCATGTAGCAGAGTGCAGCAGAGTGTGTGTGTGTATATATGTACAGTATATGTACAGTATATGTACAGTATATGCAGAGTGCAGCAGGCTATGTGTGTGGAGGAGAACTTGCACTGCTTGTGCTTGGGGGGGTAGCAGCAGAGTGTAGAATGACGTCAGCCTCGGTCACCTGACTCCGAGCCCCCCTCCTCCTCCAGCAGGGTTTACTCCGGTAATCCAGCAGCAGCAGTCTCCTGTAGTCCCGGCTACTGGCTGCATCGCACTCCCCGGAGCCCGCACCGGGAATGAGTCTGCAGGTTCCCCGTATAAAGTGACCCGGGCAGCGGGGAGAACTTGGTCTCTGCAGCAGATCAGATGCCCAGACTGGGGTCCCCCCCGGAGCCGGGCAGCAGCAGCAGCAGCACCCTCTGCTATCTGGAGGAAGGGGAGTGTGGTGCATGCTGCCAGAAGGATGGGGGTGCCCTGCACTGGATTGCACTCCTGTGCCCACAGCAATGACCTCCAGCATCTTGACAAGTAACATCATTCTCCAGCAGTGTCCCCTCTAACTTCCCACAAACTGCCATGCATGCATATAATTACCAGCCGTCCCGATTTTCTACCTTGCACCTGCACCCCAGCTCCTCCTGCCTCCTAATGACCTTAGCAAAGACCTTGGTGATTCTTGCAGGAGATAAGGTGCAGCCAGTGTCCTGCAATCCAAGGTCAGTATAGTCATTAGAACACTACTCTCCTCTGCTGTAGACCCATACTATGTGCAGCCTTGCCACCCTGCATGAAGAGATGCCCGTCTGTGTGCTGGACTGCACCTCTTGGATTCCAAGGCTGATCCCAGTTTTTTGGAGGATCTGATGTTGCTCCGCAAATTAAATCCAGATATCACATTAACCTTTAGCAGGTTGGCTGCAACAATTCATAAAGATGAAGGGACTTAGTGCCCGCTCCTGCTATGCCAGTCACAGCACTCGGTTGGCTCTGTGATGTGAAGACGTTGCATTGGGATTATGCACTTCAAGCCAGCATGCTGCCCAGGGCAGTGACCATCAACCGCAAGGTAGACCCATAGCAGACCGCCAGCCACACAGCTAGGCTGGGTACCATGCCCACAGATGTATTTCAGTAAACTTCAAAGGAGAAAACAACAAGAGCTGTACAGATCTACCATGGAGCTATCTGAGGTGAGGTGCTCCAGTGCCACCGATGAACTCTACACCATCAACAGGACTCCAACCATCAACAGCAACACAAGACCCAAGAGACTGCTTTGGCAGACTGCAGTGAGGCACATCACTGAGCAGAGGTTCATTAATGAACAAAGCAGCGCTAAGACCCTCTCTTCCGATGACTCCTACACCGCCAATGCCAATAGGCAATTTGGCAAGATAGCCAGTGGGGACAGGCACAACAACGGAGGCACCAAAGTCTTCCCAGAGAGGACCAGTAGCGACCTGGGCTTCCTGCACTTAGACTGCGCTCCCAGCAATTCGGATTTCTTTTTGAACTGGGGCTACACCTATAGAGGGGTAATATTCCCCACCCTGAAGAACTCTTTCAAGTCCAGAGACCTAGAAAGGCTTTATCAGCGCTATTTTCTAGGTCAGCGGCGCAAGTCGGAAGTAGTCATGAACATCCTGGATGTGTTGACCAAGCTCACTCTGCTGATCCTTCATCTCACGTTGGCCTCAGCACCTATGGACCCCATCAAAGGCATCTTGTTGGGCTTTTTCACTGGGATTGAGGTGGTAATTTGTGCCTTAGTAGTTGTCAGGAAGGACACAACCTCTTACACGTATCTACAGTTCAGTGGGGTGGTGACATGGCTAGCCATGGCTACCCAGATCCTGGCAGCTGGTCTAGGATACGGCCTTTTAGGGGACGGTATTGGCTATGTACTCTTCACTCTTTTTGCTACTTACAGCATGCTTCCATTGCCCCTTACCTGGGCTATATTGGCTGGATTGATAACTTCCCTTCTACAAATTGTGATGCAGTTGGTGATTCCCAGGCTTGCAGTGACTTCCATCAATCAGGTAACTTGCATGTGTGTGGGGTGGGGGGGCTGTTTGATATGTTTTACTGAAGCTATTGTTATATTATAGATATCTGCAGTCTGGGGACAACTCTGTGTTGGGAGTAAAGCAAAAAAGAAAGGTAGAAATTTTCCCCCTGGACTAACCATGTTGGGTGCCAATGCCTTTTTTCGATTTTGCATACAGGGTAAATACCATCTGAATGGCTGCTTTTGCATGTAGCCCTCAAATTCTGGGAGGCTTTATTTTTGCAATGTAGATTTAAGCTTGAACCCCCCCCCCCCCCTCCCCCAACTCTAATTCTCTCTGCACATTTCAAATCTTCTCCACCTGCAGTGCAACATGGTCTTGCCAAGGGGCAAAGTTACTTTTTTGCTCCCAACTCTGGTTTAGCCCCTCAGTGATCTGTGACCTGACCTTCTAGGCATGGTGAGGAGAGCGATGATAGATTGTTGCATGTTGGTGAGCCAACGTGCTGTATAGGCATCCTCTATACAGATTGCAGTCTTTCAAAATTTCCCCTTTGTCCTTGCTGTAGAAATCTGATTACTTTCTCTGCTCAGATCCCATGACTTTACAACATCAGCAAGCATTGAAGCGTGCACTGTATATTCATTGAACAGGGTTTACTATTCATACACTGAGCAATCTATTTCAGTTCAGACTTCAAAATCCTTTTTTTTATTGTGTATCCTAAAAAGTTACCATGGGGGAATAAAAATGATCAGTTTATAAAGGTTTTCTCATCTGTTAGTAAAATGTATTTCGCAAAAATAAGAATTATTTTATTTGTGTACGGGCGGCCGGTGATCCAAGCCTCATAGTGGTATAGTAAATGCACAAATGCAACTGTAATCAGCGACTAGAACCAATGCATGGTACCGTGTCCTTATGAGCCAGACCATCCCTGGCATGGTCAATACTTGATCCATTGCCCTGGCCAATAATTGGCATGCAATAAGAATACTGTCTCGTTGAGTGCTCATCCCCGGTTCAGCAACACACTTGTCTCTTTGGTCAATTAACAGATCTCTCAGGCTGTCCTGGCGTTTGAATTATACATAACAGCCAGAGGTTGTCTCTGCCAGATTAATGGGAGCTCTCCAGTGTTCTAGGTTCTGAATCTTCAGATTGTTTTACAGTGATTAAAATAATGATTTGTTGCAGCTCCCCCTACTGGTCAACCTCACTCAGCAGCGATCAACATTGTCTAATTCAGTGTACAATAGGCAGAAATCCCCCATGCAGATTCATCTTTGTATAACCTCATGCTTTATAGCCATTAATGGGGCCTGTCTGAAGTGTCACTACAAGTGTTGCGCATGCAGGTTGTGTATGTAAACACTCCATTATTAAAAGGTATACAGTGTATGATTAAAAGCTTCTTTTTTTCTCTGTAAAATCACGTCCTAAGCACCTATGCGGATAATTGAGGGCATAATTGCAGAGCTCTTCTGGTGAATGTAGGTTTAATGACAAAGGATTTTCACTTAGGGTAGTCACGGAATGCTATACAGTAGCAGAGAATGATGCCGTACATTTCTTGCAACATTAAGGATGTTTAAATGAGGGGGTTACACCGCTTACAGTGGGAAATACCTCTGCCGTGGACGGACCTGCACTATACTGTGTTCCTGATACATATCTCATAGGGGTAACGGTTCATTGAGACGAGCCAGCGTGCCAGGAATGAGCAGATAGTGTAAATCATCTATCCTCTTTTTGTGAATGGACTGAATAAAGCTGTAACATTGCTGAACCAATGAATGTGTCTCTTCTAATCCATCATTTCCTCCCCCTCATTATAAGGTGACTGTGTCATCACGTAGGATTCTAATAGATTTAATGTATGGAGGACTGTCACTGGCCCGCATTGCAATCTAACATCTCATTGGCCATGGCGATCCAGCGTCGCCGTATAAAATATGAAATACTATGAATGGACTCCCATTACTAATATTCTATTATTATAATATATGTGACTAATATCTGTATGGTGTATAGTATAGAGACCCAGGGCATAGATTCACAAGGGTCGATTCAATTCTCTGACAGTTGAATAGCGCCGGGAATTAGCTCCCGGTGCTATTCAATACAGCACCAAGTGACACTCAATTGTCGGGAATTCTTCTCTCACCCCCGGGGGATGTGAGCGGAAATACGACAAAAGTGCTGCCGCGTGGCCGGCGCGAGGCTAATTCTGTAGGGAATCAGCATCGCGGCGGGGAGTTAAGTCGGAGAATGCCCGTTCTCCCGACAAATCAACCTGTTAAGTCCGGGAGAACCGGGAAATTTGGCGACTTAACTTGAGCTGAATTGAATAGCGGCGGGAGCTAATTCCCGGCGCTATTCAACTGTTGGAGAGTTGAATCGACCCCCACAGTTGGGGAGGGGGGTGAATAGGACGGTTGGCACGAAGGCTACCGTTCAGATCTGTGGATAAAAATGTGCCAGGGTGGGTTCATTGAGGTGGGGGATATGTGGAATTTATTGAAAAAGTACAAAGCTTAAGCCGGGTACATACTGAGCAAAGTGTGGCCAGACAATATGTCGACCCAATAGGCCGACATATTGGATCCAGGGTACACATTAGAATGATGTATGAAGGACAAATCAATATATCGCGCCGTCTTTCATTCCCATAGAACTAGGTCGCTAGAGTTATCACCCTGTTGGCTGTGCAGAAGGGCCCACCGGACGGTGTCGCTAGCAACCGCAGGCGCCCGCATATTGGGCATACAACACTGAGTGATATTCCCAATATGTCGTTCCAATTCGGTCGGAAATGACCTATAAGGCCACATTTCTCCAGTGTGTACCCAGCTGTAGAGAAAGTGGACAGAGATAAAGTACCAACGAATCAGCGTCTGTAATTTTTTTAAACGCATCCTGTAACATAGCAGTTAGGAGCTGATTGGCTGGAGCGTTATCTCTCTCCAATCTTTGATAAATTTCCTCCTAAGTTAACAAAGTAAAGAAAAAAAAACTGCTCTTTGGAAAAATGTGTGTTTGTGTCATTGTATGCAGTATAATGTTCCCTCTTGAAATTTTAGAGGGCAGGGCGCCGGACTGCGGAGGTATATGTGCGTGCGACCGCGCCCAAAAATTGGGCGTGGCCATGCAAAATAGGGTGGTGTGGCTATGTAATGTCATTGAAGTGTGCGGTGCGGCCCCCACAGTTGTTACTACAGGGGGTGTGGGCGGCCTGTGGCGTCACTGTTGGGGGCGTGCCCAGCACCTACGGAGGTCCTGGGCTTCCCCCAAGCTCTCTCTCATAGCGTGAATGGATGCCGTGCGCTTATACGGGAGCGCAGGAAGTGGCCGGCTGTTTTAGCAGGGCGCCGCAGAATGGGCAGGGCGGATTTTGCCTTTAAAAAATTGGGCAGGGCGCGGCGCCCTGCTAAAACAGCCTAACGTTAACACTATAGTATATGTGGCAGTGTATGGGTTGGCATCGGGTTCCCGGCGCTTGGGATGCATGTGGTCAGAATAACAAAAGCAGCATCCCGACGTGCAGGGTCCCGACACCTGTTAAGCAAGTGTGCTAACCCTATCCTCCTATCCCCCCTTACTCCCCCTCCCCTCAGCCTGACCCAACCCCCCCACCCCCCCACCCCTCGCAACCTAACCCACCCATCCCCACCCCCCTGTAGCATAACCCTAACCTATCTGGGTGGTACCTGATCTTGTCCCACCCCCACAGCCTAACCCTCCCCAGTTGTGCCTAACCCTCCCTCCCTGCAGCTTAACCCCAAACCCCCCCCCCCCCCCCCTTCATTCAAACCCTAACCTCCCTGGGTGGTGCCTAGTGCCTAAAACTAACACCCCCTCCACAGTGTAATCCTTGGCATTATGATCGATGTCGGGACCCCGGTGTCGGTACTCCGGCTTCAGTTTTCTTACTACCACCATCCCGAATGCCGGTATGGTGACCGCATCCCCATTGTATATTTCTGTGTTTTGAGTGCAAGTCTTTATTCCACATGTTTGTGTGTCAGTGTGTTGCTTCTATGTATGCATTTTTTGTTCATTTTAAATCTGTGCATTATAAGGAACATCGCATCCTATACAGCAATAGATTGGGGCTAGTAAAGGCACATCAGAGATCTTAGACTTGCATAAAAGCATATTAGACACATTGGGGCAGATGTATAAAGCCTGGAGATAGGAGAAAGAAGTGATAAACCAGTGATAAGTGGAAGGTGATAAACCACCAGCCAATCAGCTCCAATATGTAACTTGACAGTTAGGAGCTTATTGGCTGGTACGTTATCACCTTGCACTTATCACCTTATTCTTATCACTTCTTTATGCCTTCTCCAGTCTTTATACATCTGCACAGTTATGTGATATTGAAACAGCTTGATGACCTCTAATATCCTTGTAATGTACAGTAGGGACTAAGGGGCAGATGTATTAACCTGTAGAAGGCATAATGAAGTGATAAAGCAGTGATAAGTGCAAGGTGATAAAGGCACCAGCCAATCAGCTCCAATATGTAAATTAACCGTTAGGAGGTGATTGGCTGGTGCGTTTATCACCTTGCACTTATCACTGCTTTATCACTTCCTTATGCCTTCTCCAGGCTTAATACATCTGCCCCTAAATTAGTATGCCATATATTATCACTGATCGTACAAAAATACAAAATACCTGTCAATGTTACTGGGAAAATCTTTCACTTGGAGAAATAGAAAACTATTTCTCTTTAAAAAGGGGATTATAAGCCCTGAATGTACATGTACTTTTTATATTTGGAGCAGCGAGTTCTTATTTTTACTGATAGTGTTTTTCAGCTTTAAGAAACCCGAGTTAACAATCAATGTATAAAATCACATTAACACATTAACGTTGGCTATTGTCATTGGATGACTTGAGTTGAATTTCCTTTCCGATGAAGTCTTCTTATTCTGTAGTGAGGTCCAGTTATCTGTCTTGATGCCTTATAAAATATGCTGTGTTTTCTGTCATATCATTTTATGAATGAGGGGTAACTTTGGGTTGAATGAAATTGTTGGTGGAGACCTGCTCTTGTATGTGATACATTGATAATTACAGGTCGAGTGCAACATTGAAGAATGAGGTGATAATATAATATCAGGCACTAGCAAATGATTATTTTTCCTTGCACTGGAGCTTTAAAAGGCTTATAGGCACATTTTCATGTGCATAAAATATTCAGTGGCTGAAGTGTCATTAATGTAGCTTAGTACATTGTAGGCTTACAGTCCCATTTAACGCTGTAATTCCACAAGAGACCTAAGTTGCCCTCGCATTCCCCCCCCCCCCCCCCCTCCCCAACCCTTTCCCCACCACGACGGCTATCATTCACCTCCCCAGAGTCATGTGACTGGGGCCAACAAAATATATTAATAGCATTAAACGGGATATGTGTTGTTTTTTACGTGGGCGTCTATTAGATATTATTTTTACCAAATGCATTTGTTTTTCTCTCTTCAGCAGGCGAGTGCCTTGCTAAATAGGGCATACATAATATTTACCATTTGATGGCTGATTGTATTCAGAAAACACATCAAAATGAATGATGCGGGGCTTCGAGCTGTCATTTCTACTTCTCTCTGTGCAATAAAATGCAATCTTGATGAAAGAAATATTGAAGCAACATTGCTCGTAATAAATTAGATATGACACTTTACTGCTGAGATAGCAGGTTCCGTGGTAAACCCATTCATTATGTACTATTAAGACACAATGATGCATTCAGTCAGAGCTGCTCTGATAGAGACTGAGAGGCTCATTCAGGTGCGGCCGCAAATCAGGTATTGTACGCACATCGGTCGATGTTTTTTTACTGCACATGCGTGCGTATGAGCCGCAGTGCACAGGAGCAGCGATTGATTTGCTATAGTGGTTGCAATAAGGAATTAGTTGCAAAGTGATTGTCAGGAAGACAGCATTTGGGGGTGGTAACGGGGGAGTGGTCGGGTAAAGGAAGTGTGTCTTATGCCGTTCAGACGTCGTTTTCTGGGCGTGCATAAATTAGCAGTTAGCGTCGTCAGATGCACTCAGACTCAGTGAGTCACATGACCCAATCTGCGACGGTGGTACCAATGTATCAGCAGTTATACGCCGTCAGACAGAAATGATGCGATCGGCAGTGGGCGTCCCTATGCTTATGTTAACTTCTGCCCATGCAAGCATATAATCGCAATTGCTTTCAGCAAATGATAGCAGCAGCAAGAACAAGCGCACCTGAATGATCCTATAAGGCAGGTGGAGGTGCAGCAGTCTAGAATATGCTGCATTTAGAAGTGCAGCGCAAACAAGCGTTGTTAGATAGCGGTGCACTCCGGACCTGTCTCCTCTCTGTGCTTACATGCTGGGCACTAGGACCCGGAGTCTGTAGGGAAGTGCGACCTTCGGCCAGATGTGCTACTGCACATGAGCAGACTGCAGCCACCTTTACTCTGTGTACAGTGGGCAGATGTACTAAGACTTGGAGACTGATAAAGCATAGGGAGGTAAACTAACAACCAACCAGCTAGTAACTGTCATTTTTCAAACAGCCTTTAACATGGCAGTTAAGAGCTGATTGGCTGGTACTTTATCTCTCTCCACTTTCTCATTCTCCGAGGCTTAGTGCATCTGCCTCTGCGTATAGGTACAGTGCTGAGCTCCTGAGGTCAGACACGGGCCACCACTGCTAACCACTGCATTACCATGTCCTGCGGATTACCGCTAAACCCAGCATGCGGGCTAACGACTCGTTGTGCGGCCTAACAGTCACTTTCACGTTTGCTGTGCCCCTATTGTGACCAACACCCCAATAGGCTACATCAATAAGTGTTATGATAATTTGGTCTGGATTTAGGTGGTCATTCCGAGTTGATCGCTCGCTAGCTGTTTTTAGCAGCCGTGCAAACGCTATGCCGCCTCCCACTGGGAGTGTATCTTAGCTTAGCAGAAGTGCGAACGAAAGGATCGCAGAGCGGCTACAAAGTTATTTTGTGCAGTTTTAGAGTAGCTCTAAACCTACTCAGCGCTTGCGATCACTTCAGACTGTTCAGTTCCTATCTTGACGTCACAAACACGCCCTGCGTTCACCCAGCAACACCTGCATTTTTCCTGGCACGCTTGCGTTTTTTTGAACACTCCCTGAAAACGGTCAGTTGACACCCAGAAACGCCCACTTCATGTCAATCACTCTGCGGCCAGCAGTGCGACTGAAAAGCTTCGCTAGACCTCGTGTGAAACTACATCGTTCTTTGTAATAGTACGTCGCGCGTGCGCATTGCGCCGCATACACATGCACAGAAGTACCATTTTTTTTTGCCTCATCGCTGCATAGCGAACGAATGCAGCTAGCGATCAACTCGGGATGACCCCCTTAGTTTAAAAACAAAACAAAAAAAACTCTTAAGTGCCCAACACCTCCGAAGTGATAAGAGCATGAAGTAATGCCTCAGTGGAGCTGTTGCTGAAGAAAGGGTGGAGGCAAGAGATATTTGTGAGGTACTATAGAGGCAACTTAATGATGTACGGTATTGACCATTGGGGATGTGAGCTCCTGGTGAGAGTCTGGGGGATCTCCCTGAAGTCTCCCACACATCCTGGAAGAGTACTAAACCATTACGCTTCATTGCATTGATTGTTTGGACCAGGGGTCTCTCTGTGTGGAGCTTGGATGTTCTCCCCATGTTTGCGTGGTTTCATCACACACTCCACAAAACATGTTGGTAGACAAATATTCTCTTTACAGATTTATAAATAATCGCTAAAAAATAATACACATGATACAATAGGGTCTTAAAAGTTATTAATCAATGCGAAAGTTGCACGGTTGTTGTTTTGAGTTGGGTATTTGTAACCGGCGTCATTTTACCCTTTAAAAATCAATGGCTTTCTTCATTTTTGCAGCAGGGCAAATGGAAATGTCAATTAAGTAATGATACAGATGTGTCCTTGTTTCTGCGTATAGTGGCGGTATACTGCGATCACTCGCAGCCACCGGCTCCCCCATTGCTGTTAATGGATAGCGGTAGCGTGCATACGCACGGAACCCGCAAGGCTATATGAGGACGCATCTGTAATAATTGGATTTGAGAGATTATTACTGCACTAAAAATGATCTAAGTTGAGGGGTCATTATGTTAGCAGCCAATCAGAAGCTCATCCTGCAGCATTGCATTCCGCTCCCTTCAATCCCGCTCGCCCTGCACCACACTCCCCTCCTGTTTGACTCTCACTACGCATGTCAGAAATACAGTTTTATGGTGTTATATACAGATGGGGCCTCGCTCATCTAGGCTTCTCTGCTGCACCTAGGTGCACCAAGGCAATACAGCAGGGGATTAAGGGGGTCATTCCGACCCGATCACTCGCTGCAGTTTATCGCAACGCAGCAATCGGGTCGGAATTGCGCATGCGCCGGCGCCGCAGTGCACCAGCGCCATCGTTTCCCTGCGATCGCCTCAGCCTGATTAACAGGCAGAGGCGGTCGCTGGGTGGGAGGGGGCGGCACGGCGGCATTTGGCCGCCGTTATGGGGGCGCGGTCAGGCCAACGCAGGCGTGGTGGGACCGTGCAGGGGCGAGCTGCAGCAGCTGCATGACGTCATGCAGCCGCTGCGACCAGGAGCAGCCACGACCAACTCCCGGCCAACTGCAGGAGCTGCGCTGGCCGGGAGTAACTCCACAAGTACAAAAGCATCGCCGCTGTGCGATGCTTTTGTACTTGTGCGGGGGGGGGGGGGGGGAAGGGGGCGGACACACATGCGGGGCGGGCTAGCCCTGTGCTGGGCGTCCCCCCGCATGTCTGTGTCCCTGATCGTAGCTGTGCTAAATTTAGCACAGCTACGATCAACTCGGAATAACCCCCATAAATCATTACAGCAGGGGATTAAGTCTGATTGCCCTGGCTCAATTAATCCTATTAAAGGGATAGCTGAGGAGGGCTCCATCTGTATTGTAGGCACACATTGCAGTTATGTGACCGGCGGTCGGAAAATCACCGGTCACATTTCCAATGCCAGGGTACCGAACGCTGAATATCCCGCTGACCAACAGGGACTATTCCCACTCCTGGGTGTCCACAACACCCATAGAGTGATAATAGAACTGCAAGGGACTTGATTGCGCTATCCCCCCTTCCCCCGCCGGCCATCTAAAAGCCGGGATCCCGTTGTCGGCATGGTGACTGGCGAAGACTGTGGATTGATCAGCAGTTAAGAAAAATGTATATGGGGACTAATGGAAAAGGTAGGGCCTAGGGAACTTATTAGGCCCTACACACTGGGCGATATTACTGAAAGATATGAACGATCCTGTTCATTAATGAACGAGATAACGTTCATATCTTTCAGTGTGGAGGCACCAGCGATGAACGATGTGCGGCCCCGCGCTCGTTCATCATTGGTGCCCCGTTGCTTGTGCATGTAGGCCAATATGGACAATCTCGTCCATATTTGCCTGCACTGCTATGGAGCCGGGTGACGGGGGGAGTGAAGAAACTTTACTCCCCCCGTCACTGCCCCCCCCCGCCGCCGGGACGCCCGTCGGCCGTATCCGCTGTCGGGGAGCTTGGCAGCGGATCGCATAGTGTGTAGGGCCCTTTATTTTAATCCTGTTCTATAACTATTTATTACATTTAGATAGTGCAGCTTTATGTTCCAACCTGACGTGCAGGATGTTGTGAAATACCACTGAACACTTGTCATTGACTTGTGTAGCCCAGCGTTGAACTGGCCCACAGGGGTACGGGGGAAACCACCGGTGGGCCCTACTGCCTGGGGCCCCACCCTCTTCTCTAGGGATCAGGCTTCAGACTGTACTGTTACTAATCTAGTACATTATCTTGCATGCACTACAGTATTTACTGTATATATTTATCTAGGGGACCAACACTTGCTAAATGGTTAGGCAAACCAATGTGGCGGCTGGGCACACTCCCTCTAGAGACTGGCCACACCCCTAAACTTGGGCCTCTACCACTGTATTCCCCACCACCCACCCCCGGTGGGCCCTACATGCTCCAGTCCGACACTGGTGTAGCCTGTAGATTCCTTGCTGGCTCCTCAGTCAGATACAGCCAATAACTGTGAGAAACAGCCTCTGCACACCAACTGTCAATGTTCTGTATCCATGACGACACCACTTACGTCATCAGAAATCTGTGATGTCATTTTAAAGATAAAGAGGCAGCTTTTCCTACGCGGAGAACAGATTAGAATTTTCTGCATTTATTTTTTAACATCTTTATTTTTAATACATTTTATAGAGTTATCAAGCTGAAGTGCTTCACCATTTTTTGGGGGCAATTTAAAAACCACTGGAATTATTAAAGGCAAAATCAAAGCAAAAAAAGTTTAAAACCTAACATGATACAAATCACCATCCTGATTTTTAACAGGCTAAGAATAAAAATTGTGAGATATATTCAGCTGCAGTTTCATAGGAGGAAGATCTCACCAGAAAAACGTCAGAAAATGAGAGGAGTTATAGTAGGTGAGATATTCTTCGCTCCATCCTATACAATAGGGGTCATGCACTTGGTCATACAGAGTGAAAATACATTGCCAAGAATGACAATTTTAGTAAATAAGAAAAACAGTATTGAAACGTCCTCCAAATGGTGCATTTATTTTTTTTGATAAGTCAAGAGACCTGGAATAATATGAATTGCTTAATATCTGCTGAGTCTCGCATACAATTTAACGTAATATATATAACTAGTAGGTGGGCAGGGAAACATTTATCAGAAGGGCCAATTGGCAGTCTGACTCTTGCAAACCTACAGTATCTGTAATAACATCAACAGGCAATTTAAACGAGTGTTGTAAGCTGTAACAAAAAAATCTGACAATGAAGGAGGTTGGATCGGGGGGGGCAGGTGAAGGTTTGCAGGGCCATCACGTCCCTAGGGCCCCCTCTTTTGTATTACTGACATAACTGCTGATATTCTTCTTTTGTCCCTACTAACTAATAATGTAATATTATAAAATATCTTATTTAATTCCAAGTTACAGAACCAATATCTTCATCAGTATTCATTTTCCTGTCTTCTTAAGAGTAGTAAAGACTGCATACTGGATTTGAAATAAATTTGAGGTTTTACATGTTTTATAACTGTGAAGTTGTAATAAAAGTATATCCAGTTTTTTAGGAGTTGGATTAAAATGTTGACAACTACATTTTTCTAAATGTTTTCACTTGAAGTACAGACTACCTTTAAAACATGTCACATAGCAAGCTCATTCACCTTTAATTGTAGTTTTACATTCATTATGAGGAAGATTTTCAAAACTTGGAGAGAGATTAAGTGGAGAGAGATAAAGTACCAACCAATCGGCTCCCAGCTGTCGCTTTACAGGCTGTGTTTGAAATCAGGAGCTGACTGGTACTTTATCTCTCTCTAGCCTTTGATAAATCTCCCCCTGTATGTCATGCTAATACATAGGGTGGAATTCAATGGTTTGAAAAGTTGGTTGGGTGTCTGTCTTTTCCTGTCTATTAGATACTGACTATTCAAACAATTGAATTCCCCCCACAGAGTTTAAAAAAAACAGGATGCGGTCAAGATGCCAGCTGCCGGAATCCTGACAGCCGTCATAAATATAGCAGGCGGGTTAGGGGTGTGTGGTTCGTTTTATCGACAGTGTCTAGGTCGACAATGTTTAGGTCGACCACCATAGGTCGACATGGATGGAAGGTCGACAGGGTTTCTAGGTCGACATGTGCTAGGTCGACATGTCTAAAGGTCGACATGAGGATTATTATTTTTTGTGTCGTTTTCTTCGTAAAGTGACCGGGATCCCAAATTAGTGCACCGCGTCCCCTCGCATGGCTCGCTTCGCTCGCCATGCTTCAGGCATGGTGCCTTCGCTCCGCTACCGCTTCGCTCGGCACACTTTACCGTTCCAATCGTAGTCCACATGGATCGTTAAGTATGAAAAAATCCAAAAAAAAATAAATGTGAAAAACTCATGTCGACCTTTAGACCTGTCGACCTAGCACATGTCGACCTAGAAACCCTGTCGACCTTCCATCCATGTCAACCTAGTGACTGTCGACCTATAGTGGTCGACCTAAACATTGTCGACCTAGACCTAGACACTGTCGATCTTCAGACCGGATCCCGGGTTAGGGTTAGGGCCGGGTGTGTGTGTTAGGTTTAACCACCACCAGGGGGGGTAGGGGTGGTGGTGGTTAAGGTTAGGCTTGGGGAGGGGGGGGGGGAGAGGTTAGGGTCAGGTACTACAGGGGGAGGTTAGTGTTAGGCTGCAGAAAGGGAGGGTTAGGGGTAGGCGAGAGGGGGAAACAGTCTTATATCCCCCCTGTTGGGATTTACACTATCGGGGTGCCGGCGTCGGTATTCTAACTACCGGCATCCCGTCAGCCAGGATACCACCCTCAATCCAAAAAAACCCAACATATTTTAGCTGAACTGAGGAGTAATGTGCATAACCTTTACCCGAGGCTTTGTACATTGCAGATATATTTAGACGCAAGTAAAGTCACACTCTTTTTAATTTTTATTAGTCTGTTTTGTAGCACAAACTAATTCAATTACACTCTCTAATTAGTCCTTTCATTAAAAGGCTGCTATTGGTATCCTGGGAATCTCGAATTGCTTTTAAGCAACTTCAGTCTCTGACAGACATACGGTATTTATTGAGTTATCAACAATACGTATACAATACATTTATATCAGCTGCAAAATATATCAAACGAAGCTCTGGATCTGACAACGACATATATATTTAAGATATTACAATGTTCTTTTAAACAGTTGCCAACCTGTAACTGCTGTAATTTGGTGTAACATCTGCAAAGCCCTAACATTAGTCTATCCCTCAGGAGATTGGGCTCTTAAAAGAAAAACAAGATGATTATTTTAAAAAAAGAACATGTTGTAATCCCACAGGGACGTATTACAGTATTTCTTTCCAAGTCGCTATATTTCTCTTTCACATTAATTCAATACAGACATATAAATATTATA
The DNA here is from genome assembly GCF_028390025.1 of Pseudophryne corroboree. Classification (NCBI taxonomy): domain Eukaryota; kingdom Metazoa; phylum Chordata; class Amphibia; order Anura; family Myobatrachidae; genus Pseudophryne; species Pseudophryne corroboree. The sequence goes on from NC_086448.1 coordinate 53,348,877, forward strand.
CACGTGATAAGTTATCTAAAAGAGTTGTGAATGAGGTCTGAAAAAAAAGATTTGATGTCATCACTTAATTATTTGTTAGGAAAACTTGTGTATTATAAGGAGAAATGCACTTCCCACTGTATATTAGAAGCCACCCTGGCCTACTGTGTCCCAAAATAAAATATGGACACAGAGGGATGTAGCCATAATTTTGACATTTACAAGATGGACTGCACAGTGTCATAAGTTATGATGTTGACATCTGCAGAATGTCGGCGTGTTCACAACGTCAACCTGTGGAGTGCTGACGTTCTGCACAGACCAGCAGCGGAGACTTAGGCTATGGGAGGGTAGAGATAGACTAAGGCACTAGGTTTAAGGTTAGTGTCCGGGAGAAGAAGGTTAGAGTTAGGCACTAGGCTTAGGGTTAGTCTACGGAAGAGGAGGTTAGGGCTAAGGACTATGGAGGAGAATTAGGGTTAGGCTACAGGAGGGGGGATTAGGGTTAGGCACTAGAGGGAGGGTTAGGGATAGGCTAAGGGAGGGGAGGAATAGGGTTCACCACTAGGGGGAGGGCTAAAGTTAGGCACTAAGGTGAAGGATTCTTTTTAGTCTATGGGAGGGAAGGGCTAGGGGTAGGCACTCGGGCAGGATTAGGCTATGGAAGAGGAGGATTAGAGGTAGGCACTAGGGTTAAGGTTAGTCTACTGGAGTGGAGGTTTAAAGGTTAGTCATTAGGGGGAGGGTTAGGCTATGGGAAGGGAGGATTAAGGTTAGGCTCTGGGATGGGTGGATTAGGGTTAGGTACCTGGAGGAGGGCTAGGGTTAGGCACTGAGGGGAGGGTTAGGGTTAGGCTATGGGAGGGGTGGGTTAGAGTTAGGCACTAGGATTAGGGTTAGGCTATGGGAGGTAATTTCTATGGTTAGGGACTAGGGGGAGGGTTTGGCTATGGGAGGGAAGGATTAGGGTTGGGCACTAACGGTAGGGTTAGGGTTAGGCTTAGTGAGGTTAGGGTTAGGCACTGGAGGAAGGACTAGGGTTATGCACTAAGGGGAGGGTTATGGTTAGTCTACGGGAGGGAAAAGACTATGGTCAGGCACTAAAGTGAAGGTGAAGATTAGGCTGCAGGAGGGGCAGATTAGAGTTAGACACTAGAATTAGGGCTAGGCTATGGAAGGTTATGGTTAGTGTTGGCTATTAGGGGGAGGGTTAGACTACGGGAGGGGAGGATTAGGTATGAACACTTGATGGAGGGCTAGACTGCGGGATGGTAGGTTAGGGTTAGGCATTATGGGAAGGGCTAGGGATAGTCACTAAGGGGAGGGTTATAGTTAGTCTACGGGAGTTGGTTTCCATTTGTATGTATATATATATGTTATGTTTTGAGGTGATTGACTACCACCTTATCCAACAGCGCTTTAGAGAACCAGCTCAATTACAGCGCCTGTATATTTACCAATACTTGGTTAAAAAAAATTCTTGCTACGGGAGGAAAGGTTAGGGTAGACTATAGGGTTAGTGATACGTAATGCAGGAAACACCACAGGATCCACGGGAAGTCATCAGCATGTCACTTCCAGACCCAGAAGTCACCATTGGAGCCACCGTGCCAGCAAAGTCACCATTACACCACTGGTGACATTTTGTTGACATTCCAGTCATGTCAACATGTAACACAGGATGTAGGATGCCAAGCTACTCAATTAAAATGCCAAGTATCAGACAGCAACATATGAAACATAGATACAGACTTTGAAAATGCAAAAATATTTTCCTGACAAATATTTTTTTTATACAAATCTAATGAATGTACTGGCCAATGACATTCTGTCCAATCCAATCTGACCTGGGTCTACATACAGTACTGTATGTTTGCAATGTTTGACAGGACACCTGGGCAGATGTAATCTCTTTATTCAGCCCGCCCACCAAACAGGTGTCTCCGGCCATTCCAAGCTCTATTGATAGACTGTTAATTTATTAAAATGAGGAACGTGTAAATACAGTATAGCTGCTAATCTGCAGATTGGGGAGGAAAAAGCATAATTTGAAGATATCTGCGGTTTTCTGAATATCTGCGCAACAGCCTTTGTTTCCACAAGATTCCATAACTCTTCCCACCATGTAAACGTTCATAAGCACGAAGGACTTGTAGAAAATGTTATTTTTACTCTATATTGAAGGACACAAGTATCATTTTCTTTCAGTTGACAAAGTAAACTATATTTTAACTGCTTTCGTATAGTTTTATGATGTTTGTTAATTTTAATTTAGCCCTTACAAATCTGATAATTTTGTGAGAAATAATAATTCCTTAGAGGTGAGCTGAGGGACTTTCAAGGAAGGAAGTTACTTAGTAACGTAGTAGAGTATCTCAGGGAAGAACTGTCCTGCTTCCTTTACTAAATTTACATGTCCTGAAAATAAAGTGGGATCTGCAGATACTGTCAAGTTCAAAATCTATTCCATGTACTACGAGTTTGTCAAACACATTGTGGCTGATTCTGAATACGGACGTAGCTGCCTCCTTGTCTGCATCTTTTGGCGGTTGCACATCTGTGACTTTATGCAAAGGTCACCACAAAGTCCTTCCCTGGTGCACATGTGTGCATCCGAAAATGCCAGAACTAGGACCCCACTTTCAGCTCCTGAAGACGCTGTAATATCGATTTGCGTCTTTAGACCTGTGGCAGTTGTAGTTTCTCCGTCTGAGTATGGCCTCCTATGTGAGTATTTGAGCATCTGTGTATGCAAGCACTTCAGGGGCATGTCCGCGACAATATTCCATAACACGCCCATAAGATGGGCCATATTTCTACATTTGAATAGCCACCTACCTGTCACCTCTCACGAACACCCAATACATACTCAGTGTACTTCTCTGTACATGCGTCTGAAATCGCAACTTAGAAACATGCTTCCAGCTCAGAATCAGGAGTAAGTGTGTAAGGTGTCCTTTATTGGTGTAAATGGGAAGTTTGATCATGATGATCAAAGTACAGGTAGCTTTTCCAATGTTCATCTGGATCCAGAAGTTATTTTGTTTACTCTCTTCTTTCTTTTTTCTTCTTTGTATTCTTATTCTTTCTTCTTCCTTCTTATTCATCTTCTTAATCCTTTTCCTTTTTATCTTTTTTCTGCTTCTTTTTTTTTCTCTTTCTTTTTCTTCCTGCTCGTCATCTTTTTTCTTCTTATTATTATTCTTCCTTGACTTTTTCATCGTCCTCCTTTTTTCTTTTGGGCCCTACACATTCGGCGACCCGCCGCCGAGCTGCCCGACGGCCTATACGGCAGACGGGCGACCCGGCGGCGAGGGAGAGGTGACGGGGGGAGTGAAGTTTCTTCACCCCCACCGTCACCCGGCTCCATAGCAGTGCAAGCTAATATGGACGAGATTGTCCATATTGGCCTGCATGCATAAGCGACCCGACACCTACACACTGAATGATATGAACGAGTTCTCGTTCATTAATGAACGAGAACGTTCATATCGTTCAGATATATCACCTAATGTGTAGGGCCTATTACTCTTCTTCCTCTTTTTTCTTGTCTTATTATTCCTTTTCCGCTTTATTCCACTTCTTATCTTTCTTCTTCCTCTTCTTATTCTTTCTACTTTCTTTTCTTTCTTTTTCCTTCCTCTATTATCTTGTTTCTCTTATTACTTTCTCCATTCTCTTCATTTTCTTTCTTCCAATTCTTACTTTCTTCTTATTATTTCTTCTTCTTTTTCATCGTATTCTTCATCTGTCTTTCTTTTTTCTCTTTATCTTTCTTTCTTCCTTATTCTTCTCTTTTTGTCTTGGTCTTTGTTTTCTTCATGTTCTTTCTTATTTTTCTCCTTCTGATTTCTTCCTTTTTAATCATATTCCTCTTCTTACTCTGTAATTTCTTCTTTCTCTTCGCCAAAAAATGATTGCTCAATGCATTAAGGTAAACGATTGCTGCAAATAGCTCTATAAAACACACTCTCAATTTTCACTTGTAGACAACATGCTATCTTAAGATCTAGGGGAAAAAATGACCAAGCTCTTACAAGAGCAATACGGTATATTCTACTGGGACTAAAGTGTCTATAAGTCAAACTATGTAGCGGCAATAAACATTACAGTTATTAAGGCCATCATATAGTTGGCTCAACTGTATTTTTTTTTTTAACATAACCTGTGTGTATTTACAGTATTACAATATATGCCGTGTGAGCAGAACTGTTGCGAGAGCAATGGGACCTGGGTACTTGAGGAAGGTGGCCAACTCTGGGAGGCCTATTCACTCTCCCTCCCCAAAAAATAATAATACGACTGCAAAGCAGGATGCTTGTCCCCCTCAACAGATGGCTCGGGCCCCTGCCGGCTCCCTCCAACAGGCCCGGATCTGTGTAAGCAGTACCGGCTCCCCCTCTTCTCTGTGCCCCTACACGTGAGAAGCTTGAGAGTGTTGACATTTTTGCTTTGCTACCCGACAATGCAGTATGGGAGATCATAATGAGCAAATTTCCACATAGCAATAGGATGGACATACTGTACCGTGAGCTGTTTCTGCCTCTTAATACATCATGAAGTTGGACACTCCCCAAAATGACTTCTAAAAACAATAATTTAGTAAATATACTCATATGGCTACAAAGCCATGGTCTTCAAAAAGCAGCATAAATAAAATGAAAATAATTAAAGGCATAAAATAGTGATCCTAACACACTCTATAGTAAAACAAAGAGGGGTTGCAGTGATTATCTTATTTGAAAGTTTATTAATAAAGTAAGAAAGTTTATTAATAAATTAGTAAAAGTAAGTTTCTTCTTCAAAAAAAAAAAGAAGGTAATTTTTGAGGTTCTTAAAGTAGTTGATGGTCTTCTGGGAGCTGTGGTGATCCTGCATTCTTCGCTTCTGAATCATACAGTGCACTTCTCTAAGACATTCCTCGTCACCTATGCACAGATAAAATCAGCTGTTGTTGAGAATTCAAGAGCCCCTCCAGTGACAAGTACAGAAGCGGTAGAAGCGAAACAGATGAGAACATATTTGTTGCCAATCAATTCATGTAGCTGCAAATCTTCTGGATCCAATCTTCAAAGGAAACTTGCAGGCAGGATGCGCTAATCTATTTGGTAACAGACATGACAGTCTTTACTGCGTTTCTTCAGTTTGTATACTGCAGCACTGTGTAGTATGCTGACAATATATACTTGATAATGATGAAAGTATTCTTACTGCATTTGACACATTACACAATGGACTTAATGGTTCAAAGACAGTATGAAATGTTCAGAATACAGGACATCTCTCCAGGTGTTTGGTCTTAAATTGCAGACTGGGGTTCTGCAGGTATATTCCTCCTGCAACGTGGTGCCCTTTAGACACAGAAATCTGATCACGCTATGAACCTCAATGTATGACCGTGTGTCCGCCAGCCCCGCCATCTTACATCAGATTTTGGGTCAGCACGGCTGATATGAGGCGCAGTCTAATGGCCGTGAGGGGAAGCAGTGGTCTACCTGCTCTGGCCTGGTGGGGAATTAAAATTAAATACAGATTATTACACACAGGGCTGTTTTAACATAGGAAGGAGCCCGTATGCACCTCCGGGAGGGCCTCCTCCTCTGTATGGCATAGTAGCCTCCGGAATTGTGGTGAAATCTACTGCTCATGCGCTGGTCTCTGGAAACATGGCGTCCGCCATGTTCCGGAGACCAATTTGACTACTATGCATGCATGGCGGCCATTTTGGCTGTGATTTTCCCCGCGACTGCAGCGCCCCGCCGCTGGGCTCCAGAAAAGTAAGTATTACAATATGGGTGCAGTGTGTGCGGTGTGGGCCCCCCCTGGACCCATGTGCCTGTGCACACTGCACTCTTTGCACCCATTATAGAAACGCCAATGATTACACACCTGAGAGGTCTTGTTACCTTACTTACTGAACCACCCTTGTATATATCTGCATGTGTTCTTCTGTATTATAAGATGCGACCGTACATTTTATCATTATAGCTTTAGAAGATGTTTTAGAGGTCAGCGCCTCATGAAATGAGCCCCTGAGAGCAGTTGAGGAGGTGGCAGGCAGAAATCTATAAGTTTGTTCCTAGCCTGCAGAGATGGATAACAGCACATATATTCCCAGTGCTATGCACTATTAAGCAAAGGAGATTTCTGAGGTAACAGTTCCTTAAACTAGCAAATGGTACTACTAGGGGAGGGGGGACCATTTGAAATGAGGAAAAAGACGTTTCCTGCTGCGATTGTCTGCATCGCAGCAGAAAAAATAAACAGACCTAATTAAAACTCTGCAATAAGAAAATTAAACAGCGATCTTAACTGCGTTGTTTCTAAAATATACATAAGCCAACCCCCGGCGCGTCTATAAATAGCTGCATGGATATTTGAACGTGTCCCGGGCACGGAACATTAAGACTTGAAATATGCATTGTCTCTTGGATCTGCAGAGTCATTTCAGGGAGAATGAATGTATCTCCCTGCAGCATCCTTTGTACCCATCCTTCGTTTCTCTCCTCATACATTTCCACACTGAGACGCCAAGCGTGGCTAATAGCAAATTTACACCCACAGGTTTCACAAAGGAAAACATTTGTTCTAGTGTATTCTGTGAGAGAAATATTTAATCCGGCTGCATCGGAATGTTGTATCAGACGTCTCTTCAGGGTCCGTCTTCTAATGTGTTCCAATTCCTGTCTGCATTCCTTTAGGGGATCTAAAATGAAAAAAAAATATAGCACCCGGCCGACTGTAATGTAAAGGTCAGCTTTTATTTTATGGAAATATTCCCTATTTAACTGCACGTTTTATTATCCATTCATTATACTACAATAAAGATGGTATTTATATTCACTGGATATGAAATATTGTTAGGGATGTAAATAAGTTTCCTGCACATAAACTGGCAGCGTAGTAAGTTATTATACTATATCCTTATTTATTTAGTAATAATAAATTGCAGTTATGTTATTCACAAACAGTATGGAAACTGTTATATGGAGACCCGGTGCCGGATGTAATGGAGGCCAAGTTCGCCCGACGTGCGGGATTCCGGCCCAACCCTGACTTTTTTTTTAAAGTGGCAATTGTTTACACGGCATAACTATGCCTTATAAATGATTGCCCCTTTAAAAAAAACTTCCGAGTTGGTCCGACCTCTTAAACGTCAGGCAAACTCGGACTCCATTATTTCTGGCCCCTGTTATCCAGAAGGGGTCAGAAAAAAAAAAAGGAAAAATAGGAAATAATAGCTGTGAGGGACAATATCATATGCAGTGACATGGTCACACCACGTGGCTCCTCCTACAGTCACTAAGAGGAGCACCGCTAAACAGGTTACTGAGGAAGGGAATACCAAGGGTAGTGTTGGGGAAGGCAAGGGCTAATGATGTAGTTTGTAGTGTGTATCAACGTCTATTCTGCAAAATAGATCCAATCACTATACAAACCATTTTAGAGAGTTGCAAAAAGTTCCCCAGATATGTTATGACCCAAGAGGCCTTCTGCGCATGTCAGAGCCATGGGGCTCTCTTCGAGGATCCCTCTTGGCAATGTCTGCGGCAATGTTAATTTTAACAATGATTTTCGATTTAGTTTTAGTCTTAGTCACTTTTTTTTGCTTTGTTTTTGTTAAGAAGGGGGACATTTACTAAGCAGTGGTAAGAGCGGAGAAGTGAGCCAGTGGAGAAGTTGCCCCATCAACCAATCAGCTGCTCTGTATAATTCTATAGTATGCAAATTATAGATGTTACTTCAGTGCTGATTGGTTGCCATGGGCAACTTCTCCACTGGCTCACTTCTCTGCTCTTATCACTGCTTAGTAAATGTCCCCCTAAGATAGTGCATCTCAGTTTTCATTTTCAACTAATGTTAGTCCTGAATAAAACTGTAGTTCAAATTTTCATCAACAAAATTAACCTTGGTCGACGGCAAGAATACCATAAGCTTGTATGTTGCACCGCCATCTATAGATGGCATTGCCTATAGAACACATGGTCCAGAAAGTTTCATCGATTCATATGGGGGATGCGATGAAACCTCCAAAAATAGCATTTTTGGACGTTTGACCGCTTTTATGAGGATAGTGCATCCCGCCCAAAAGCATAGACATCTGAAAGGCTTAGCTGGCCTATAGTATCCTAGGATCCCTGTCTGCTTGCTCGTATTGAGACATGTGCAGCCCGAGAGCTACTAAACATCCTAGTGATATTTGGTGGACCCCCTTCCTTCAAAGTAAAGCATTCATTACCTTCAAACCCAGAAATAAAGACACAGAGACTTGAATTTTGGCAGAAAAATTGCTAGCTATTTATTTGACCCTAACCAATAGCAGACCTGTAATAGAAAATTTTATTAAGATGCCGATCCAGCCGGCATATGGTGGCAGCAAAAAGAACGGCTCTATTAACCTAAATTAACCGTAAAATACTAAAAATTCGAAACCATCCTAATTTTACTACAACTATCAAAAAACCGGTAATAGGTGACAACTCAACCCCCACAGTGACTACCCACCCTGATGGGTGCCCTGCCGCTGCCTTCCCGGACGGGTGGTCAAGCGGCCAATAAGTCGATGGAGGTGAGTGCACCTAAACCACACCAAACTGTAAAACACTACAGCTTACCATACAAATACAAACTGCCGTTCTTTTCCGCCAATAAATAGCCAACGATAAACCAGCCAACAATTTAACGCCAAGGCACCACGTGCCAGAACTTTTGACAAAAGGGGCGGGAGGGTGGGAAGGCAAATCACCACAAGAGAGAGCTAAAATGGCCTCACCTTCCCTATATATATTAAACCCTCCCCTTCCAAAAAAGGCTGTACTTTCCTCACAGCTAGGTCCGCCCCTCACCAGATGTTTAACTCTTTCCTTTCCTATGCAGTCAATTCTCTCTCCTAAACATCCTAGTGATATTTGGTGGACCCCCTTCCTTCAAAGTAAAGCATTCATTACCTTCAAACCCAGAAATAAAGACACGGAGACTTGAATTTTGGCAGAAAAATTGCTAGCTATTTATTTGACCCTAACCAATAGCAGACCTGTAATAGAAAATTTTATTAAGATGCCGATCCAGCCGGCATATGGTGGCAGCAAAAAGAACGGCTCTATTAACCTAAATTAACCGTAAAATACTAAAAATTCGAAACCATCCTAATTTTACTACAACTATCAAAAAACCGGTAATAGGTGACAACTCAACCCCCACAGTGACTACCCACCCTGATGGGTGCCCTGCCGCTGCCTTCCCGGACGGGTGGTCAAGCGGCCAATAAGTCGATGGAGGTGAGTGCACCTAAACCACACCAAACTGTAAAACACTACAGCTTACCATACAAATACAAACTGCCGTTCTTTTCCGCCAACAGTGAAAGACTCATCCCCAAAGTCTTCGCACCGCCACCATAACCTACCCTAACTCCTGCAAAGCGAAACCCAGATCCTCCAGGAAAAACATCATCCCCTCATAGGATAGATGCACACCATCAGGCCGAAAAAGGTGACTGTCTCTGAACCGAATCCTAGGGTGGCGAACCACTTGGCCTCCGTGGGACAACACCCACTTCGCCACCGCCCCATTCACCTTCTGCCTGGCCTCCTCAATTTCGCGACCGTCCGCCACACCTTGCCAACTCAACCTTGGCACCATCAAGGAGAACACCAATACACAATTGGTCCATGCTGCGGCCAAACTTGCCAGATCCTGTATCATGGCCCACCGCATCTCCAAAGAAGTCCTCTTCCCCAGGTCGTTGCCACCTAAATGGACAACCAACACCCTAGGGCTCCATGCTTGCTGGCCTGACTCACTAGTCTACTTCTCAACTCCGTCCACATCTTCCCTTGCCAACCAAGCCAACGAACTGCCCTAGGAAACATCTGTGCCCCCTCCGATGCCAAAACTGGGCGGCCCAATACACATAAGAGTGGCCAACCACCCAAATGGCAAGTCATCTTCCAACCAACCTGAAGAGGAGGAAAAGGGGGTAAAAGTGGTTACTAATCATCTATACCATTGTTTAATTTACTGCATTAACCTGAAGGATCTGCCAAAAAGAAAAATTTTGTTTCCGTATATTGCAGCAGTCTCGGCCTAGCCGATTCTGCTTGAGCTTCCAGCCAATTTGAAGCAGAACATGAACACACAAATGGGAAAGATGAAAACAAAATTAAGAAAATAAACAAAAAAGGGGGGGGGGGTAAAAAAGGGGTAAAACATGTAATAACTCAGCTGGAGGTGAAAGCGTAAAGACCTGCTGAGGGACTTTGATTAGAACAGATTAGCCGAATTGTGGATTAGAATTCAGTCCGTCAAGTCAGGCAAAAATCGCAAAATAACTCCAGACCCCCGCTGCCGGCTCAAGCCCGCAACGGCGAGTAGCTAATCCCTGAGTAGGATAAAAACGGGTAGACAGACAAACGCATAACACCATAACGTACTGAACTGTAACAACATGATTACAACAACTGTAATTGAACAAAAAGTACGCGCGAGCCAACATCTCATGCAACGGGGCGAATATACCGTCTGTAACTTGACGACTACCATCGCCCCACTGCCTGGATCTCAGCCATGAAACATCCCGCCGCCGCAGCCGGCGTCGCAGCTCCTATGCGGAAGGAATGCGTCCCGAACGCAGCGGGTGGGAGGCCCAAGCTCGCAAAACATCGACCCAGCATCCAATGAAATTGATACTTCGTCATCGGCAGCCCGTCATAATGCAGCAGCCATGACCCCCGACTATCGGGCCGTACTGCCTCATACTGCACTGCCAAACTTACTGGGCAAATGCTCTCCTCAAGTGCCGGAACCAAGGTGACCCATCGACCTCTCCCCACCTGGTCCGCCTTAGCGCGACGCAATCTGCAGAGCAAGGACCTCTCACCCACCACCACGTCCCCGACAAGCATGCGCGAATCTGCTCGCTTAGAAGGCGCTACCAATTCCGAAACCCTAAAGGCCCCGTGGTAAGCCATTGAGAACGCCAAACTGAACAACAGCGACTCAAATATGGACGACGCGACACCTCCAACCGCCCTGATGACAGCCGGCAACAAGGCCGCATCAATGGGCCGCCTCCTGTCAGGCGGCGTCGGCGCGACTCGCGCCCATCCTTTCATCGCCGTCAGCAGAATCCCACTCTTAGTCACGTCGGGGACGCCCTGTATTTTGCTGAAAACGAAATCCCAGCCAAGTATCGGGATACCACCGCTCTGGACCTACCCGAAACAATACAGCTGCCAAATAAAAGAAAGCATCATCCGATGCCCGCTCTTACCTTGTGAATTTCATCCTTAAACAAAACTCCTCCCATTCGCTCCAAGCTTGCCTGTAAGCCTTAAGCGTGGTTGGCGCGACTGACCGCAACGCTAGACCCTCCAGTCCGGCCCGATCACCTGCCAAACATAACCGGGACAATGAAAACAATGCTCGTCGGCCTCGGGTGCCAACAAACAAAACCTTTCCCACTGCCCTCGTGACAACGCGTCAGCAATTCCGTTCTCCAGCCCCGGCACACGCGTTCCGATGTAGACATGTCAACAGCAACTGCCCCAGCACCCGCAGAACCACCAGCGACTTCGCCCTCTGGTTATTTATCGCATGCACCACGCCCAGATTGTCACATCTAAACAAGATGCTGCGATGAGCCAGGCGATCGCCCCAGACCTCCAGCGCCACCATAATGGGGAAAAGCTCAAGAAGCAAAAGGTCCTTAGTTAAAACTTTCGCAACGCATTCCGCCGGCCACGAGGCCGCGCACCAAGATCCCTCCAGATAGCAACCGAATCCAGCGGCCCCCGCTGCATCGGTGAACAGCTGCAACCTAGCGCTGTCCACCGTTGGGGCCTGCCCTATACACACCCCGTTGAAGTCCTACAGGAACGAGGCCCCTACGGCCAATCCCTCTTAATCTCTGAGGACAAACGCACTAAATGGTGTGGTCTGGCACACCCCGCAGTCGCCCTTTCTAGCTTCCGGCAGAAACCCCGCCCATCGGGATTACCCGACAAGCAAAGTTCAACATGCCCAGCAAGGATTGCGCCTGCCGCAGTTTTACCTTGCGCAACCCCTCGAACCGGCAAATGGCGTCGCGGAGCTTGACCACTTTGTCTCTAGGCAGACGGCACGATCCCGCCACCGTGTAATCTCGATCCCCAAAATTGACAAACAGGAGACCGGCCCCTCTGTTATCTTCGGCCACGAGAACTCCGAAGTGACAAAACAGAGCTCGGATGCTGAAAAGCAAGTCGCCGCATCGCGGTGAGTTAGCTGGTCCCGTAAACAGGAAGTCATCGAGGTAATGGCGCGACCCCATGACCTCCCGACGAAGACTCCACGCACAATGTAGAAATGTGCTAAATCGTTCGAAACATGAGCATGAAACGGAACACCCCATCGGCAAGCATTTGTCGATGAAATATTCCGTTCCAATCCGGAAACCCATAAAGCGAAATGAGTCCGGATGTAGCGGCAGCAACCGAAAAGCGGACTCAACGTAAATCTTAGCCATGAAGGCCCCAGCACCGTAGCTGCGGGCCAGCTCCCACGCCTCGTCAAACGATTGATACCCCACCGAGCAATGAGCCGGTGGTATCGCGTCGTTGACCGACGCCCCCGACGGGTAAGAAAATTGCTGGATAAGCCTAAAAGCGCCTGGAGTCTTCTTGGGAACCACACCCACTGGGGAGATGACTAAGCCTTCCACCGGGGTTGATGGAAACGGCCCCTCCATCCTGCCCAGCCTGACCTCCTTGTCTACCTTCTCCCGCAGTACCAAAAAGGCAAGGCACGAGCAGACTGGAGGTTCCTTTGGGCCCTCGCCGTAATCTCGCTCGCAACAGGCAAGCGAAAACCAAAACGCAAACCTGAAAACAAAAATAACGCGTCGACCCTATTTGGATACCAATACAACCCCCTGCCCATTGTATCCAAATTAATTGGCGTTGGCGCTCTGCGGAGCGCTCCCGCTCGCGGCCGATCTTGGGTAAGTTTGCTTACCCCGGGTACCTTGACGACTACCTTTGAAGCAGGAGGAGGCCGGGTGGGAACCGCCACATTGCAGGCATGAGTGTCGAATCCGACACTGCTTGCCAAAGGAACATGTTGCGTTGTTAAACGCGAAGCATTTTCCCTTTGTGGCGGCCTGTCCCCCTGCACGGACGGCCGACCTACCTGGCTTTGCCGATCCGCCGTCCGCGCCGGGCCCCTGGGCGGACGACCCTGTGCGGAGCCCGTCCGCCCCCGCGTTCCGGGGCTCCTTGCCCTGTTGCGAGGCCCGAGTGACCTTGAGCCAGACTTCCACGTCCTTAAAACCCAAAGTCCATCACCTGTAATCCGTCCTGCTTCTCCCGGAACTCCTAATCATATCTACGCCATTCAGTGCCCGACGACGTGCGTTGCATATCATGTACGAGATGCAGATACCGAATAATATTCATGTGCTTGTCCGGCCTATCTTCTAGGTAACAAGCCGCGAAGACCCAAAACCAGCCAGCCAGTTATCGAAGGTACGAAAGGCCTCGGCCCCGATGCCCTTCTTTGCTGCCGCCGCTTTAAAGTCCTTCTTCACGTCTTTTGTCAAGACGACACATCGACCTAGTCCCCCCTGCGAATCTTTCTGCGGCAGCTGTCCCATAGCCCCCGCATAACGGCAGTGTATTCGCAGCGAACTACACCGGCGGGAAGGTCGCGTCGCTTCTTGGCCCTGTGAGCGTCCTTGCTAAGCCGCCTTCACCTCTTCCGCCCCGCCGCCCTCTTGGCGAATTTCGTCGCGCGTTTCTTCGCCCTAGTCGTGCTACTGACTTCGGACGCTTGCAACGGCAGGGGGGAAGAAGAGGAGGAAGAGGAAGAAGAAGAGGAGCTGCGGGAACTCGATCGCGTGCAAGAGCCCGACCCCAACTGCTCCGTCTCACCTGATGCCGTTGACTGCTCAGATCCGGAATCCTCCGGTATGACAGAACCGACATCCTCATCTTCCGACTCCGTCATCTCCGCGCTCACCTGAAGGAGAAAAAGGGGAAGAGGGCCCAAACAGCAGTCGCGGCACGCGCCTCGCACCCCGGGGGGCAGGCGTTTCCTCTAAAAGCTCCCACTCGCCCCGCCGGGGCTGCTGATGGAGTTGCGTCGCGGCCACTCCTAGCTCGCGGCAGGCGCGAGCAACCCGCTGGGCTGCAGACATTGCGCGCGAACTGGAACCGCCCGCCGGCGGCGGCGCACCGGAACCGCTTGCCAACTCTGGGGCCGCGCCAGCGGCGGCGTGCGCCGATCCACCCGGCGCCCAAGAGTTGTCCCACGGTGCCCCGCTGCCTGGCGCCCAGATGGCCCAGGCGGGGAACCGCCTGCGCCCCTGAGGTGCCGTGGCCCGGTCCCCCGCCCGGAACCTCCGGCACCTGCAGCCTGGCCTGTGCCATGCCCTTGGTAATTCCCTGGGGGCACCCACCCCCCGCCAGGCTGGAGCTACCTCCGCGTGCCGGGTGGCCCCCGCGTCGGGAGATATCACTTATACCCTGCTTATACCTGGTTGATCGCTGCCCCTCCTCCTCCCCCCCCCGACCCTCGCCGGGTTCCGGCTGAAGGGGAGAGGGATGGGGAGACGAGGAGGCCTGCGGCGCTGCTGCGCGCACTCATGCGCGAGCGGCGCCGCCTGAGGCGAGTGTGGGCGCGCGCGCACACCGTGCGCGCGTCCCACTGCCTCCCGCCCGCGATCCTCCGGCAGGGACCTCCGAAACTTCCGCCGGGCGAGGCCCCGCGACAGGCCTCGCTCGGCTAAACAATGTCTCCCGCCCGGCTCCCCCCCCCTGCCTGGCACCACCACTCGGCCTCGGCAAGAAGGACGTAGTCGGAGCCGATTGCGGCTCCACGGAAAGGCGCGCGGCGCGCATGCGCGCGCCCGTGGGCACTGGCCACCAATGTCTCCTCCGCAGTATTCGGAGGTGAGGGCTGCTGCCCTATCACCTCCGGGCGACCCGGCGAAGCCCCCGCCGCCCGCGCCCAGACGGCAACGCTGCCCTGGCCTCAAGCGGCGAGGCCGACCCGGCCCGCCGTCCCGCTTGCCTTCCCGCACCTGTGGAGGTCCCAGGGGACGGGCCCCGTCCCCCAGGCCAGCCACCCCGTCTTCAAGCCCAGCTCCACCGCCGGACATGCGGTATCGGGCTGGGGTCCCAGCTGACCTACGAGGACGGGAAGACATTGCTAAAGGAGTTTTGTAAGTAAGTGCTGCCCTATAATAAAACTTTGGGGAATATTCTGCACTGCAGACTCACCCAGCACAAGGCAAATCACCACAAGAGAGAGCTAAAATGGCCTCACCTTCCCTATATATATTAAACCCTCCCCTTCCAAAAAAGGCTGTACTTTCCTCACAGCTATGTCCACCCCTCACCAGATGTTTAACTCTTTCCTTTCCTATGCAGTCAATTCTCTCTCCTGTATGCATCAGCCTCCTCAGGTCAGTACACAGAAGTAAAGTAATAGCCCAAGATATCACATTGCTTCAAATTGTATGAGGTAAATTTACTAATGTGGGAGTTTTTATTTTAGAACTAGTGATGTTAGTTCATAGCAATCAATCAATCAATCAGATTCTACTTAACATTTATCTAGCTGCTTCTAGAAGATAATTGATATAAAATCTGATTGGTTGCTATGGGCAACATCATCAGCATCACTGATTTGTGGAAGCCCGGCTGCGAAGACAGGCACAGAGCCACCATTTTCCAGGTCGCAGCAACCGCCCGCCGCTGCGTCATCGGCCCCCGCAACACCGCGTCGCCGGCCCGTAGCAACCCTCAAACGCCTCTGCCTTTCAATCAGGCAGAGGCGTTCACTTAGTGAGATGCGATCACATCTCCCTGGCCCGTACACACGCAGTGCGGGTCCCGCGCATGCGCACTACGATGGGACACGGCGATGCGATCGCATATCAGTAGCGACTGCTACTGAATGGGTCCTAAATCAGTAGAATGGACAGTAAGCATAAATAGTAAATACAGAACAAAAATAATAACAGCTGGAATAAAGCTATGTCAATGTCAGTGTATATGATTTTGATTTGCTGTATATGAAACTGGAGATACCAAGTTATCTTTTTGGATATATTTTATGATTTGTTTTCATCGCGCCTACATGAATGTGAAAAACAGTGTATACCAAATATATTCCCTCGCCCCTTCCCCCAACGTACAGATTTCCGTGAAATTAGATTGCATTATAAATACATTGCAAGGCAGTGATTTATGACAGTCGGAAATAATGATCTGTTTTTGAAGGCCTGCAAACCAATTCATCAACACGTGCATTAATAAATGATTTCATACAGATCTTCCTTTTTTTTCTTCATCAGATGGTTTGAATAGATATTATTCAAAATCGCAATGTGAATAAATTGAAACCACCGTATCCCCCCATTCTAGTTTGCATTTTATTTCCTATTTTCTTGTAATATTTGCTGTCAAATCCATTAAAATGCATAGAGCGTGCCTCCCAGCATGCAGCGTAACTGGGGAACCAGAGCAAGTGAGATGGTGGTTACAGTATAAGGGGTATGTTAGCACTGATAAAATAAGCTTTCGCCAGCGAGGTGATAGCACTGACGTTGAGAAATTCCAAATCGAAAGTGGGGCATGTCAGGGGTCTGGCTGCCTCATAGTGGGCGTCGCCAGACTGAGGTAGGCATGGTACATGGTTTTTGCCCGAACTCAATTATTTCTGCTGCAGCCACTGGTGGCACCTGACAATTTCCACAGATCCCCGCAAACCCAGTAGAACCGAAAATAGCTGGATAGTCACCTCAAATCAGGCTTTTTTATGTGAGTATACTATGGGGGATCCGTTCAATTTGCCAGCTGTCGGGATCTCGGCGGTCAGGTTACCGACGCCGTAATCCTGACAGCAGGCAATGCCGCCAACTGGAATCCGAGCAAGACAGGACTATTCCCACTCGTGGTTGTCCACGACACCCATAGAGTGGGAATAGATCCTGTGATCCACCGAGCCCACGAGGAAACTCTTTGCGCTCACCCCGCTGCCGGCATTCTGGCGGGTGGGTTGCCGCTGCCGGGATATGGATAGCCGGCATTCCACCCACCGGTAAATTGCATGTATTCCTACGCCGGTATAAATGAGTCATGTCTAGCTGATAAATAGACATTAAGGGGGGAATTCAAATGTTTGAAAAGTCGGTTGGGTGTCTGTTTTTTCCCTGTCTATTAGATAGGAAAAAACAGACACCCAACTGACTTTTCAAACAATTGAATATCCCCCTAAGATTGCATGCTAGCCGTGTTAAATGGCACTTCCACTGTAGTTGGATACTTCGCTTTTGTGTTGCACGTAACCACTGCAGACGCAAAATAACATGGAATATTTGGATAAATAATTGAGTGTGTCTATGTATTTGTACACTCTATGGAGGGAATTCAAATGTTTAAAAAGTCGGTTAGGTGTCTGTTTTTTCCTGTCTATTAGAGAGGAAAAAAAGGACACCCAACTGACTTTTCAAACATTTGAATTCCCCCCTATGTGTCCACCCTATTATTATTGGGTTAATGGATGGATGTTCAAGCATTGGAGGGGTACAGTATCTGACTCTAGAATTTCTGGATCCATGGAAGAGCACTTTGAAACAACTGTTGGTATTGACCAGCCAGTCTGTTCATTATGATGCACTTATGCATACCTCCCAACTTTGTGCTGCTTTAAAGAGGGACACACGCGCGGCGCCGCTCGCTCGCTCCCGAAAAGGGGCGTGGCCTATGGGAAAGGGGCGTGGCTTCGCGGGAGGACCCGCGATCGCGAGCCACGCCCCCCGATTTCGTCACTGAGGGGGCATGCCCAGCGCTCCGTGAGCCGCTGGCATGCCTCCTCTCCCCCTGTCTGCACTGAATAGACGCTGTGCGCATGCGCACAGCGTCTATTCACCGCTGCTCTGCTAAGCAGGGCAGCGAGAGACAGAGCCTCCCAACTGTCCCCCCCCCACCGCGGGACACTGTGACCCGCGGGTGGGACAGCGGGACAGTCCCCAAAAAACGGGACTGTCCCGCGAAAATCGGGACAGTTGGGAGGTATGACTTATGTCATCAGTGGATATATTGTCACTTAAATAACAGTAAGTGCGTTTTCATTTTCACCTTATTACTTGCATGATGGATTCGGCCACCCATGTGAGTAAGGGACATTTTCCCTGGCGATACAGAATAAAGAAGGTTATTCACATTTGTTAGCAAACCAAAAAAGAGCACTAAAGGGCAAAACCATGTGCTCTGCAGGGGGGGCAGATATAACATGTGCAGAGAGAGTTAGATTTGGGTGGGTTATATTGTTTCTGCGCAGGGTAAATCCTGGCTGCTTTGTTTTACACTGCAATTTAGATTTCAATTTGAACACACCCCACCCTAACTCTCTCTGCACATGTTACATCTGCCCTACCTGCACTGCACATGGTTTTGCCCACTAGCATGCTTTTTTGGTTTGCTGACAAATGTGATTAAGTGCATTATAAGTCTCTAAGGGCTAGGGCAAAGGGAGTTAGATCATCATTTTGGACAGGAAGGCAGATGCTGCCTCGGGTAGATTTACTTGAAGGCAATTGGTAAGGCTAGCACAGGGGGGAGTAAAACATCCCCTAGTATGGCGTTATGTATTCTGCTCGGAGAAGACGGCAGTATGCACTTCACCAGTGTATGCGTGATTTGTTTTCCTTTTTCTGTCATCGCCTTTCCTGAGCCGGGGATAGCGGAACAGTATTTGTGCCGCAGCGTCTTGCAGTAATGCATTGATAGGGTGAAATTAAAATAAACCTATCTCCAGGTACGGAATAACATCTTCAGTTTGATAAATGTACCCCAAATTCTCTTCCACACTATTTTTACCATCTTACCAAAGCGTGGTGTGATACATTCCCCCTTATCTGAATCCTGTCTGTCACTCTGCTCCCTGTTTCTCAGAGAAAGTGCAGCGGGTTTTGCAGCTTTTAAATCCAGTGATAGTTGTGCATTTTCCTCAATCATTCTCTTTGTGTCTGGTGTTTCCCTGTGAAACCTCAGTGTACTGATGGTAAAATAAGCTCCTTAATGCCGTCTGCTGCTGTTATGTTCTGTAATGGGATCATCTCCCATGCTGTGCAACTCTGACTTTTGTTGAAGGAAATTCTCTAGTCAAAGTCTTCAAGTCCCCGCAGACATGATCATTAGCGCAGCTGCATGTTCCTTCCAGCCTGCTGTAGAACAAGTTTTAAAGAGAGTGAAGAGAGTAAACGATGTTTTGCAAAGTCAACTTTTTGGACTCAGAAAACCTTGCAAAGCGGCTGTTTCTATCTTTATCACTTTATTAATGGTGTTTGCAGATATGGGCTTAGAACCAATACCTGTAACCATTGTCTGGCTCTGTGGCAAAGCTTAACACCTGCCTCATGTTTCGAAGGAAGCAGAACCATATTACAAATGTGACTACAACCTCAGTCCTCCACATATAAATAGGCCTAATAATACAGCATCAAGGACCCAATTCAGAGATGGAGGCAGATCGCTGCATACACAGCCAGAACTGCGCCCATCTCCTCACATGGTGGGGGTTGCCCAGTAGAGGGCAAGGCCGCCTAGCATGTATGACCGGCCATCTCCTGATGCGTCCGCAATAAGATTGCGGATGCATCGAACTAAGGTTGATCCCTGGCAGTGCAGCCTGGCTGCTCTGTCAGGCGGTCCGCCGCCATTTTCTTAATTGACGTCATGCAGCCGCCCCAAAAACGCTCATGGCCTGCCCTCTTTTCGGGCCATCACACCCTACAAATGCTGCATTGCTGCCCTGCGGACACCTGCCGCTTTCAGCCATCTTGCAGACACATCATGCGCAGACCAGATGGACGTGGCCGCTGCGTAAGGACATGCGGCAGCGTCCATCTCCCAGTCAGCCCCAGTGACAACCAGCACAGCTGGCCACATGGTCGGCCATAAGTCATAAGTCATTAATTAAAATTGTGTTTCTGTTTTCCTCACAAAATGCTGTAATTTTTATATTTTTGTATATTTAGGCCCAGATTTATCAAGCCTTGGATAGTGATATATTGCGCAGTGATAAACTATCAACCAATCAGCTCCTAACTGACATTTTTCAAGCCTGGGACATGGCAGTTAGGAGCTGATTGGCTGACACTTTATCATTGTGCAATTTATCACTCTCCAAGGCTTGATAAATCTGTCCCTTTGGGAGATATTGCAGGTGATAGCGTCGGCCCGCATGGCACTGGCCACACCCCCTCTGCTTTTTGTAAAAGGCCCTTAATCATTTCCAGCTTCAGGACCATGTGGCCCTTAATCCGGCCCTGGAGGGAAATACAGTACAGCTCGCATCACTGACAGGCTGCAGACAGACAAGCCACAGAGAGCACAAGGAGTAATTAGCTTTATATAGAGAAGCATTAGTGCAATGGCACATTGTGGGTACCGCTAGCAATTCACCCTAATTAAATTGACCCCTTTGTGTCAAACGCGTGAAGCCAGATTCCACTTCCCAAGTGGCCAAACAAATACAATGGCTACAAACGAAAAAATGCTTTATTTGCCATCTTTGGCTAATGCCATACTGTGATGGCGTTATCTGTCGGAGAACAGCAGCCACTGTGCATGATAAACGGGCTTTGCATGGGAGAGGATTGCAACGGACTCTGATGCAGGCTAGTATATAAAAAGAATATACCAGCACTCACTTTTAGAGATGAAAAAAAACCTGATTATTTAATCTTCATAAAGAATCCATTGCATGTAGATCGACAGCTGCATCCCGACAGCTGTTTCAACTAGCCCAGAGTGGTTTTCTTCAGGAGATATATATATATATATATATATATATATATATATATATATATATATATATATATTATATATATAATATAAGTGTATTTGACAAATAGACTGAGGCCCTAAGCCTATGAAAACTCCACTTTGTGCTGGATATTAGTGCTTCATACATATTCTTATTTCTACAATGTCTTATTGATAAAGTACAGTTAATTATGATGAATACTAAACGGGTTTTGCAATCAACTCAGTTCTAGCTGTGTCACATTATAGCCCATATTCTGTACATAACTGTCAGCCATTGTCAGCAGTTCACTGCAATAAATTCTGCTTCTCCTGCAAATGAATAGCATTTTGCCTTTTTTTTTGTTATTGAGTTGCAGTATTCTCGGTAGTTTCATTCTGTTGCATTATTTTGTAATTTGCTTAATCCTATCTAGTTAATTAAACTGGCACTAGATGACCGCCGAACCCAAATCAATTGTAATTATTGTCCGACGGTTCCAAAGTAACTGATTTCATCCCATAAATATAATGTCAAATACGGACATCCTGAGTAGGATCCACATCCATATTATTATCCGGTAAAAGCATTAGTTTTGCAACAAATGAAAGATAAAGTGCCACAAATCAACAATTAACAAACAGCCTGTGATCCAATAAAGCAACCAAATACCAATAAAGGCAAACAGAGAGAAAGGGAGTGAATAGATCAGAGGCACTGACTGTGGCGATAGCAGTGTGTAGCGGGCAGCTGGCTCATAATCAGCTTATGTACTATAATGTGCATGAAAAGGATGACATTTTAATCATGCACTAAAAATCATGCAAGAAGCAATACTCATTTTTTGACTTAATCACATGGTTGCGCCGCACGGCAGTACATCAAGCTCAGGTCGGAAAAAATAAATTCTAATACAGTATAATTTGTATATTACAGCCGAATCTCAATATACTGCAGTAGGTTCATTTTAAAAATGTTTTAATGCAAAGATAATTTTTCATGCAGAGAAAATATTTTATTAGCAGGGCTAGTGTCACACGAGCAGTAACACACCAGTATGTTGCTGCTGAAAGAGGTGCAGGATTTAAACTATTCCCTACAGTACTTCCAACCGTTTTATATTCTATATCGATGTCTAGTTCCTGAATTGATTTATATGTATTTCATAATGCATGAAAGGAAGATATACTGGTCCAGGGAGAGTTGGTGCATAAGACTATGGGGGTAATTCAAAGTTGTTTACAGCAGCAAATTTGTTAGCTGTTGGGAAAAACCATGTGCACTGCAGGGGGGCTGGGGGTGGGGGCAGATATAACATGTGCAGAGAGATTAAGATTTGGGTGGGTTATATTGTTTCTGTGCAGGGTAAATACTGGCTGCTTAATTTTTACACTGCAATTTAGATTTCAGTTTTTAACACACCCCACCCAAATCTAACTCTCTCTGCACATGTTACATCTGCCCCCCCCCCCCCCCCCCCCCCCCCCGCCCCCTGCAGTGCACATGGGGAGTCATTCCGACCTGATCGTAACTAACTGTGCTAATTTTACGATCACTTACACTGACATGCCGGGGGACGCCCAGCACAGGGCTAGTCCGCTCCGCATGTCAGTCCGCCCCCCCCACACACACACAAGTACAAAAGTACAAAAGCATCGCACAGCTTTTGTACTTGAAGAGTAACTCCCAGCCAGTGCAGCTCCTGCGGCTGACCGGGCGTTGTTCGTTGCTTCCTGTCCGGGTTGCAGCGGCTGCGTGTGACGTGACGCAGCCACTACGGCCCGCCTTCCGCACGGTCCAGACACGCCTGCGCTGGCTGGACCGCGTCCACAAAACGGCGGCCAAGCGCCGCTGTGCCGCCCCCTCCCGCCCTGTCAGTCAGGCAGAGGCGATCGCTAGGCAATGACAGCCGTCGGCTGTCAGCCATGCGCAGTTCTGACCTGATCGCTGCGCTGCGATGAACTGCAGTGAGCGATCAGGTCAGAATTACCCCCTTGGTTTTGCCCAACTGCTAACAAATTTGCTGCTGCGATCAACTCTGATTACCCCCTATGTGCAAGTTACCAGCAAGTTCTTATGGCTTCTGATGCTTTAAAGCAAGGACAAGCTTAGCAGTCGATGCTAGGTGATTACTGGTTCTGTTCGAGCTCATTAGGCACACCACGCTACATATTATGTTTTGTGTGTGTACTGACAACGGCTTGTGTTCAGCGGCGTGGGCTGCAGCGCCGACCACTCAGTGCGTATGGGTGAGGGGGAGTGGGGGAGTTTAGCACAAATAAACATACATGTTATGCTGTATTTAATATATGTGCTGCATAGGTGACTCTATAATGGGTGCAATGTGTGCGGTGCACACGGGCCTTGGGTCCAGGGCGGCCCACACAGCAAACACTGCACCCATATATTATTCTTACCACTCCAGCGTCCCGCAACGTCGCCCCTGCACTGTGGAAAGGAATCACTCAGAAAATGGCCGCCGCGGCCATTTCCAAGTGATTTGCTCATGGGCACTGGAGATATCCCCGGGACAGAGTCTACTGCAGCCAGAGAGTAAGGGGCTCGCGACGGAGGCTGCACGCGGATCCCCTCCTCTCTTAAAACGCCCCTGATTTGCTGCCACCCGAGACTCAGCATTCAGCTTCAATCTCCTTCTAAGCCTGCCCCCAGACTCCCATTGGCTAGTTTCACAGGAGTTTGGGGGCGGGCATTGAAGTAGAAGAGACGCTTAATGCTGTGTCCCGGATGCCGCAAGGAGGTTTAATACACACAGCGCTGCCGATCTCTGGGATAACCGGGCAGCACATATATTGCATACACCGTAACATGTATGCTTATATGTGCTAATCCCCCCCTCCCTTCCTCCCCTGCACTGTGTGGTCGGCGCTGCAGCCCAGGGGATGCAGCCGCAGCTGCTTGTGTTTGGCTACGTGATCCTGCAACAGCGCCTTTCTGCAACGCATGCGTCGGAGTTTGCGCGTACGCAGTTAATAAACATCACAGAACTCATTGGTTCTCAAACTCGGTCCTCAGGACCCCACACGGTTCACGTTTTCCATGTCACCCAGCAGCTGCACTGTGTATCACCAACTGCCACATTTTAAAAATCCACAGATGACCTGCAAAACATGAACTGTGTGGGGTCCTGAGGACCGAGTTTGAGAACCTGTGACATAACACAAGCCTAGCCATTACATGTGGATTGCGTGCAGCTAAGAATCAGGCCCCCACTGTGATAGAATATATTCCTCTTTGTACAGTATGTGTGCACATAATTTGATTTGCTGTATATTTTAAATATGCATTGCAGCTTTAGAAAGATATAAGCTTTCCTAGAAGTGACTGGCAGTAATATGGTAAGCTAGCCATGTATGCATCTCCGTTGTAACCTTCCAGGTATATAGTAACCAAAATACAAAAGGCGTCCAATTAGTTGTAGGGTGGTATATCAGTTAGGGTCGTTACTAATGCATTAGCGTACGTTACCTGCGCTTATTGTGTGTTTCTGAGTTACAAAGGTAAACAGATACACACATACAGTATGGTATCATTGATTTTGGCTGCTGGAGAGCTGACGGGTTCCAGACATAGCAAGCGTGAGAAAGACAAGACTCTTGGCACGCAATGTGCAGATACTGTAGGGAACACGTGGGGATCAGAGGAGGATGCTTGAGCCATTGCACCTGCTGACAGATAAGATCTCATACTATGCAAAACAACAATAACGGTGTTTAATGTCACACAATGTAAATTATATATAGTTGGCAGGCAGCAAATGGTGTGCTTTTATTTATAGTGAAATGTGCAAAAAGTGCGTGTTGTAAAAGACAGTACAAGGGGCATAACGCAGAAGTGATTGTAGATGGTCCCTGTGCTGCAAAGTACCGATTATCTGCACCTGCGCAAACGGGTTCTTCGACACAGTGATTGACAGTTGATTGACAGTCTGCTGCCATCCGGCGGGGCTGGGAGGGGGCAGTGACGGCTTCCGTTTGTGAAAACGGAGGCTAGGCGCCACCGTTTAGAGGGAGGGAAGACGTCAGGGATCTGTGACGGGTGGCTTGTGCGGCACCAGGGGTGACTGACTGATCCGATGCCTGGGTCGTATGACGCAGCTCGGATCACTACTGCAGCAGGATAGACGCCTCCTGCTGCATTACCATACACAGCTATCACTGTTGCTTCCGAGGAAATAATAGCAACTCCAACCACACCTGAATCAGGCCCAATGAGTCACGCGCTAATTCTTTTTCTAGCCTTCAGTCTCTGTCTTGTGTTATGGCGTGGCAGCAAATTATACATTTAACAAAGAAAAGTAGAGAGAATTTTAGCCCAGATTTATCAAGCCCTTGGAGAGTGATAAATTGCATGGTGATAAACTACCAACCAATCAGCTCATAACTGTCATGTTACAGGCTGTGTTTCAAAAATGACAGTTAGGAGCTGATTGGTGCACCGTGCAATTTATCACTCTCCAAGAAGGAGCAGCCAGGTCGGCAGAACAGGGGACGGGGCTATAAAAAAGATGATAGGGCTCTGAAAAAAGGGTGTTTTGGGGACATGGAGACGCGATTGTGTCATCACAGCCACGCCCCCACCCCCCCCGCTATGCAATGCCCACATTACTGGCATTGCAAAGCAGGGGGTTGGGCTACAATGACATGAATCACCACAAATCGCGTCATCAGCCTCCCTTGACCTCTCACTTTCGCGAGCGGTGCAGGGGGACTGTGGTCAGCTTCGGAAGGGTGTGTGCTGCATTACAGGGGGTCTGTGCTGCATTACAGAGGGTGTGTGCTGCATTACAGAGCGTGTGTGCTACATTATAGGGGGTGAATGCTGCATTACAGGGGGTGTGTGCTGCATTAAAGTGGTTGTGTGCTACATTAAAGGGGTTGTGTGCTGCATTACAGGGGTGTGTGCTGCATTATAGGGGGTGTATGCTGCATTATAGGGGTTGTGTGCTGCATTACAGAGGGTGTGTGCTACATTACAGGGTGTGTGTGCTGCATTACAGAGGATGTATGCTACATTACAAGGGATGTCTGTTGTATTACGGGGGGTGCTGTATTACAGGAGGTGTGTGCTGCATTACAGGGAGGGTGTTGCATTACAGGAGCTGTGTGCTGCATTAGAGGATGTGTGCTGCATTACAGGGGTTGTGTGCTGCATTACAGGGGTTGTGTGTTGCATTACAGGAGGTGTGTGCTGCATTACAGGGGTTGTGTGATGCATTACAGAGGATGTGTGCTGCATTACAGGGGTTGTGTATTGCATTACAGGGGTTGTGTGCTGCATTATAGGAGGTGTGCTGCATTACAGGGGGTGTGTGCTGGATTACAGAGGATGTTTGCTACATTACAGGTAGTGTCTGCTACATTACAGGGGTTGTGTGCTGCATTACAGAGGGTGTGTGCTGCATTACAGAGGGTGTGTGCTGCATTACAGGAGGTGTGTACTGCATTACAGGGGGTGTATGCTACATTACTGAGGGTGTGTGCTGCATTACAGAGGGTGTGTGCTACATTACAGGTGGTGTTTGTTACATTACAGAGGGTGTGTGCAGCATTACAGGGGGGGTGTTGCATTACAGGAGGTATGTGCTGCATTAGAGGATGTGTGCTGCATTACAGGGGTTGTGTGCTGCATTACAGGGGTTGTGTGTTGCATTACAGGAGGTGTGTGCTGCATTACAGGGGTTGTGTGCTGCATTACAGAGGATGTGTGCTGCATTACAGGGGTTGTGTACTGCATTACAGGGGTTGTGTGCTGCATTATAGGAGGTGTGCTGCATTACAGGGGGTGTGTGCTGGATTACAGAGGATGTTTGCTACATTACAGGTAGTGTCTGCTACATTACAGGGGTTGTGTGCTGCATTACAGAGGGTGTGTGCTGCATTACAGAGGGTGTGTGCTGCATTACAGGAGGTGTGTACTGCATTACAGGGGGTGTATGCTACATTACTGAGGGTGTGTGCTGCATTACAGAGGGTGTGTGCTACATTACAGGTGGTGTTTGTTACATTACAGAGGGTGTGTGCAGCATTACAGGGGGGGGTGTTGCATTACAGGAGGTGTGTGCTGCATTAGAGGATGTGTGCTGCATTACAGGGGTTGTGTGCTGCATTACAGGGGTTGTGTGCTGCATTACAGAGGATGTGTCCTGCATTACATGGGTTGTGTACTGCATTACAGGGGTTGTGTGCTGCATTACAGGAGGTGTGCTGCATTACAGGGGGGGGGGGTGCTGGATTACAGAGGATGTTTGCTACATTACAGGTAGTGTCTGCTACATTACAGGGGTTGTGTGCTGCATTACAGAGGGTGTGTGCTGCATTACAGGAGGTGTGTACTGCATTACAGGGGGTGTATGCTACATTACAGAGGGTGTGTGCTGCATTACAGAGGGTGTGTGCTACATTACAGGGGGTGTTTGTTACATTACAGAGGGTGTGTGCAGCATTACAGGGGTTGTGTGCTGCATTACAGAGGATGTGTGCTGCATTACAGGGGGTCTGTGAGGCATTATAGGGGGTGTGTGCTGCATTACAGAGGGTGTGTGCTGCATTACAGGGGGTGTGTGCTGCATTACAGAGGGTGTGTGCTGCATCACAGGGGTTGTGTGTTGCATTACAGAGTGCGTGTGCTGCATTACAGGAGGTGTGTACTGCATTACTGGGGGGGGGGGTGCTACATTACAGGGGGGGGGGTGCTGCATTACAGGTGGTGTGTGCTACATTACAGAGGGTGTGTGCTGCATTACAGAGGGTGTGTGCTGCATTACAGGGGTTGTGTGCTGCATTACAGGAGGTATGTGCTGCATTACAGGGGTTGTGTGCTGCATTACAGAGAGTATGTGCCGCATTACAGGGGAGGGTGCTACGTTACATAGGGTGTGTTGCATTACAGGGGTTGTGTGCTGCATTACAGGCGGTGTGTGCTACGTTACAGAGGGTGTGTTCCGCATTACAGGGTGTGTGTGCTACGTTACAGAGGGTGTGTTCTGCATTACAGGGGATGTGCTTCATTACAGGGGTTGTGTGCTGCATTACAGAGTATGTGTGCTGCATTACAGAGTATGTGTGCTGCATTACAGAGGTAGTGTGCTGCATTACAGGGGGTGTGTGCTACGTTACAGAGGAGGTGTGCTCCATTACAGGAGGTGTGTGCTGCACTACAGGGGTGTGTGCTACGTTACGGAGGATGTGTGCTGCATTAGGAGGTGTGTGCCGTGTTACGGGGGGGAAAGTGGGTCTACATTACATAGGGTGTGTGCTGCTTGCTGTTTGAGTGACAAATTGCATGAATTATCTGGAAAGGAGAGAGCTAGAGGAGTCCATTGAAGATGCTAGAAGATAGTAGTGTGCAGCATGTTTATAATACAGTCACGCCTATGGTAACATCTCAAATTACTGTAGTTGGTTAATAGGCTAAAGAGCAGACTTATTGGCCATCTGTGTAGGCTCTATTTGTGACCATCACAGCAACTAAAGCTCCTCCTCACCGAATGTTGTTCTTAGTAAATGCAGTTCCGAAGAGATTGTATAGAAACTTGCTTGTAAATGAAGTGAAAATTTCAAATGCAGACATTAATAGGTGGCATGGCGATCAGACGCACTGCAGCCTAGCACACAGGGGAGAGAGGCTTCTGCCGCTGACAGTTAAGAACCGAAGAAGGGGGGGGGACACCTAAGTTCCTCTCCAACACTTCCAGGTAATTAATACCTGCTCCCCCCAGAACCCCTGGCAAGACAGTACTCAGTCATTATTAGCTGTAGCCCTTTAAAATAATTACAACTCTCTCCTTCACCCCTTTCATTTGCATATTGTATAGAAAATTGTCCACTGGCATCATTTTGACAATTACAGTTTTATTAATAGCCCAAATAATACGTTATTTAAGAAGTTTAAAAAAAAAAAACCTGCCACAGGTTAACGCTCTCACTCGTCCGCCGTCTCTCGAGTACATCTGTTGACCAGTGTTCTGTAGATACAATTATGTATCAGCCATAATTATCATTATCATTATAATCTGATTCACGGCAGAGGTGTACAGGCTAATCAGTTGTAAATGCTTGGGGAAAAGACTGCCGCTAATGTTCCGACTAGCAGGAAAACACCTTACACAGTAACGTACAGTAGTTGTCTGAGATTCTGAGATGTTTGTCAGTGTATCATTACTAAGGCGCTCAGATGTCAGTGGTTGTGACAAAATGCTTTTATGTTCTAATTTCTGTAGCAATCGGTAATTAGATGTAGGAACATTTAGATCGCAGAAATAGACATAAAAGAGGCACACGTGAACAAAACAGAAGAACAAACAAAAAACAAAGCCAACAGTTGCCAGGAAGCAGTGATGATGCATCAAAGGATATGACATCACTTGCTCATGTCGTAGCCTTGGGGGGAGTTAGCGCTGATTTTTTTTTTCAGGCTATTTAATTAGCCTACATTTTTCCCATCCAAAAAACTTTCACTTTTTGTGCGAAAACACAGAGGATAAGTCACGTACCCATGAGATTTCGCGGCCTTATTGTGGGTTTGGGTTCGCCTGCCTAAGGCAAGCAAGACAAAATTCCCGATAAATTCCGGCATCGGGGCTAATTGGATAGCCCTAGGTGGCAAAATAAGCCGCGATAAGTTACTGCGGCTCTTTGAATACCGCCCTTATTTCCTTTCAGGAACTGAGTACTTGACTTGCTGCAGAATGAGTACTACAGGGTATGCCAGTGGGTGCAGCGTATTTTGCTTACTGTTGCAATGCGCATTCACAGCAAGCAAACGTTCATACTGTATATGTGGAAATGCCGACCCTTGTGCAGTTTGCACATATGAAACCTAACAAGCGGGCATTGGGGGTAATTCAGAGTTGATCGCAGCAGCAAATTTGTTAGCAGTTGGGCAAAACCATGTGCACTGCAGGTGTGGCAGCTGTAACATGTGCAGAGAGAGTTAGATTTGGGTGGGTTATTTTGTTTCTGTGCAGGGTAAATACTGGCTGCTTTATTTTTACACTGCAATTTAGATTTCAGTTTGCACACACCCCACCCAAATCTAACTCTCTCTGCACATGTTACATCTAGACCCCCTCCTGCACTGCACATGGGCCCTCATTCCGAGTTGTTCGCTCGCAAGCTGCTTTTAGCAGCATTGCACACGCTAAGCCGCCACCTACTGGGAGTGAATCTTAGCTTATCAAAATTGCGAGCGAAAGGTTCTCAAAATTGCGAATAGAAATTTATTTGCAGTTTCTGAGTAGCTCGAGACTTACTCTTCCAGTGCGATCAGTTCAGTCAGTTTCGTTCCTGGTTTGACGTCACAAACACACCCAGCGTTCGCCCAGACACTCCTCCGTTTCTCCAGCTACTCCCGCGTTTTTCCCAGAAACTGTAGCGTTTCTTCACACACTCCCATAAAACGGCCAGTTTCCGCCCAGAAACACCCACTTCCTGTCAATCACATTACGATCACCAGAACGAAGAAAAAACCTCGTAATGCCGTGAGTAAAATACCTAACTGCATAGCAAATTTACTTGGCGCAATCGCAGTGCGAACATTGCGCATGCGCAGTTAGCGGAAAATCGCTGCGATGCGAAGAAAATTACAGAGCGAACAACTCGGAATGACCACCATGGTTTTGCCCAACTGCTAACAAATTAGCTGCTGCGATCAACTCTGAATTGGGCCCATTGTAATTTAGGCAAATGGGGACCAGCAATACTATAGGACAGATGCAATTACATTACGATGATAACTTCTCATAAACAAGATGCATGCCTGCATGTGTGCTTCCGCTTATGTCCAGAAATGCGCAATTAATGCTTTTGAGTCATTTATTCCAATTTCACTCTCAACCCAATATCAGCCCCTTGGTGTTTCAAACTCGCAACATCCAGAACCATATTGCTTTTAAAAGAGCAGCTTCTCCGCTTTATATGCGCTGACGATAATTACGCTGAGCGATTATCGGAAGACTGTGCATACACTGTGTCGCATTACACACACGTCAAGGTACCTTTGCGATGCCGCTCACATTGAGGATTTGTTCTCGGAGTGTCTGACAGTCAGAGGCCTGTGGGAGAAGTGATGGGGAATGGCAGCAAAAACGCAGACGTTTCACCGCCGTTTTTTCGTGACGTGCCTCTGCCTACATCTGCGATTGCGCACACAGAAAACATGTCGCCAGCATCACAGCTCTCTCAGAATGCGAGACAATAGACTCACTCAATGGGTTGGTGTTTCTTGGATTTGCGTTGAAGAGTGGGTACCCCTCCTGCATTCTAGGAAGTGGACAGAATGGGTAGCTGAATAGGGCAAAAAAGCGTAACCGGCGGAGGGGGCGGGGCCTAACGACACTATTATATGCTAATCTCGTCATTGAAGCTCCGCCCCTATGCAAATATCGCCCAATCACGATATTTTACCATCCAGTGGACGGGGCCTAATGACAGACTTTGCTCGGCCCCGCCCCCGTTGCCTCCCATCTGCTTCTCCTCTCTGATTATCTCCCGGACAGTAGAAAAGAAATGTATTTAAGTAGGTACTATTCCCAATCATAATCCACGTGGATGGTAAATCAAGCACAAATTTTTCAAAAATTCAAACCCCAAAAAATCTTATGTCGACTGTTGTCGTGTCGACCTTCTAAACCTGTCGACATTTTACTTGTGGACCTTGTGATCATGTCGACCATATGGGGTTGACCTATTGACGGTCTAACTAGACAGTGTCTGTCCAGTGACTGGAACCCAGATTTATGATGGGAAACAATGGCAGTTTTTCAAATGTGAATAATGGGGGTAATTCTGAGTTGATCTCAGCAGCAAATTTGTTAGCAGTTGGGAAAAACCAGGGCCCTCATTCTGAGTTGTTCGCTCGGTAATTTTCTTCGCATCGCAGCGATTTTCCGCTAATTGCGCATGCGCAATGTTCGCACTGCGACTGCGCCAAGTAATTTTGCTAAGAAGTTTGGTATTTTACTCATGGCATTACGAGGTTTTTTCTTCGTTCTGGTGATCGGAGTGTGATTGACAGGAAGTGGGTGTTTCTGGGCGGAAACTGGACGTTTTATGGGAGTGTGTGAAAAAACGCTGCCGTTTCTGGGAAAAATGCGGGAGTGGCTGAAGAAACGGAGGAGTGTCTGGGCGAACGCTGGGTGTGTTTGTGACGTCAAACCAGGAACGACAAGCACTGAACTGATCGCACTGGAAGAGTAAGTCTCGAGCTATCAGAAACTGCACAGAAAAATCTTTTCGCAATATTGCGAATACTTCGTTTGCAATTCTGCTAAGCTAAGATTCACTCCCAGTAGGCGGCGGCTTAGCGTGTGTACTGCTGCGAAAAGCAGCTAGCGAGCGAACAACTCGGAATGAGGGCCCATGTGCACTGCAGGGGGGGGCAAATGTAACATGTGCAGAGAGAGTTAGATTTGGGTGGGGTCTGTTCAAACTGAAATCTAAATTGTAGAGTAAAAATAAAGCAGCCAGTATTTACCCTGCACAGAAACAAAATAACCCACCCAAATCTAACTCTTTCTGCACATGTTATATCTGCCCCCCCCCCCCGCAGTGCACATGGTTTTGCCCAACTGCTAACAAATTTGCTGCTGCGATCAACTCAGAATGACCCCCGATGTCCCTTAAAGCGGGGTACTGTCAGAAATGGCGTTTCATGCCCTGAATACATTGTAGCTGGAGATAATGATTTTTTGCTGTCACATGTCTGGTTTCTGACAAGGGGACGTAAAAGGTTGATAAGGATTTATACTGTGCGCCAAACATGCTTCCTGCAGACACAATGTGATTACACAAAATGACTAATGAACTATTACAAGATTAATGTTATCCTTATGTGACTCTTAGAAAGAAAGTTATCTGTGCATTGTTAGGAGATACAGAAAATAGTCTAGAACCCCAGAATATGCCACAAGGGGAACTTTTATTTGTGGCTCCAATTTCCCTAAAGTGTTTAGTGGAAGCTGAGCAGACTTGGTTTTGGATTCAGGCAGAGGGACCCTTGGATCGCCCTGTTATATTCTGGCGCTAGTGGGGGAACTTGTGGTCTACCCCAGGCTGTAACCAACCCAGGTGCTAAGGTCTGCTGCTGTTTTCACGTCTGTTGGGGTGCGGTGAGGTGGGAGGTGGTAGGGGGGCAGCCTGTTTTTCTTTATTTATTATCCTATTTCTGCACTAACAGTTGTGCACTGAGCTTCATACATACAGTACTGGGGCGTATTTCACACCAGGGTGTGTTTAGCACGCACTTTACAACAAAGCAGGTTTTTATACTGCAGGTTGACAATAAATAAGGGTCCCTGTGTGTTTACTAGAGATGAGCGCCTGAAATTTTTCGGGTTTTGTGTTTTGGTTTTGGGTTCGGTTCCGCGGCCGTGTTCTGGGTTCGACCGCGTTTTGGCAAAACCTCACCGAATTTTTTTTGTCGGATTCGGGTGTGTTTTGGATTCGGGTGTTTTTTTTAAAAAACACTAAAAAACAGCTTAAATCATAGAATTTGGGGGTCATTTTGATCCCATATTATTATTAACCTCAAAAACCATAATTTCCACTCATTTTCAGTCTATTCTGAATACCTCACACCTCACAATATTATTTTTAGTCCTAAAATTTGCACCAAGGTCGCTGGATGACTAAGCTAAGCGACACTAGTGGCCGACACAAACACCTGGCCCATCTAGGAGTGGCACTGCAGTGTCACGCAGGATGTCCCTTCCAAAAAACCCTCCCCAATCAGCACATGACGCAAAGAAAAAAAGAGGCGCAATGAGGTAGCTGACTGTGTGAGTAAGATAAGCGACCCTAGTGGCCGACACAAACACCGGGCCCATTTAGGAGTGGCACTGCAGTGTCACGCAGGATGTCCCTTCCAAAAAACCCTCCCCAATCAGCACATGACGCAAAGAAAAAAAGAGGCGCAATGAGGTAGCTGACTGTGTGAGTAAGATTAGCAACCCTAGTGGCCGACACAAACACCGGGCCCATTTAGGAGTGGCACTGCAGTGTCACGCAGGATGTCCCTTCCAAAAAACCCTCCCCAATCAGCACATGACGCAAAGAAAAAAAGAGGCGCAATGAGGTAGCTGACTGTGTGAGTAAGATAAGCGACCCTAGTGGCCGACACAAACACCGGGCCCATTTAGGAGTGGCACTGCAGTGTCACGCAGGATGTCCCTTCAAAAAACCCCTCCCCAATCAGCACATGACGCAAAGAAAAAAAGAGGCGCAATGAGGTAGCTGACTGTGTGAGTAAGATTAGCGACCCTAGTGGCCGACACAAACACCTGGCCCATTTAGGAGTGGCACTGCAGTGTCACGCAGGATGTCCCTTCCAAAAAACCCTCCCCAATCAGCACATGACGCAAAGAAAAAAAGAGGCGCAATGAGGTAGCTGACTGTGTGAGTAAGATTAGCGACCCTAGTGGCCGACACAAACACCGGGCCCATTTAGGA
This sequence comes from Pseudophryne corroboree, assembly GCF_028390025.1. Lineage (NCBI taxonomy): Eukaryota > Metazoa > Chordata > Amphibia > Anura > Myobatrachidae > Pseudophryne > Pseudophryne corroboree. The sequence continues at coordinate 53,383,115 of NC_086448.1, forward strand.
GTGGCACTGCAGTGTCACGCAGGATGTCCCTTCCAAAAAACCCTCCCCAATCAGCACATGACGCAAAGAAAAAAAGAGGCGCAATGAGGTAGCTGACTGTGTGAGTAAGATTAGCGACCCTAGTGGCCGACACAAACACCGGGCCCATTTAGGAGTGGCACTGCAGTGTCACGCAGGATGTCCCTTCCAAAAAACCCTCCCCAATCAGCACATGACGCAAAGAAAAAAAGAGGCGCAATGAGGTAGCTGACTGTGTGAGTAAGATTAGCGACCCTAGTGGCCGACACAAACACCGGGCCCATTTAGGAGTGGCACTGCAGTGTCACGCAGGATGTCCCTTCCAAAAAACCCTCCCCAATCAGCACATGACGCAAAGAAAAAAAGAGGCGCAATGAGGTAGCTGACTGTGTGAGTAAGATTAGCGACCCTAGTGGCCGACACAAACACCGGGCCCATTTAGGAGTGGCACTGCAGTGTCACGCAGGATGTCCCTTCCAAAAAACCCTCCCCAATCAGCACATGACGCAAAGAAAAAAAGAGGCGCAATGAGGTAGCTGACTGTGTGAGTTAGATTAGCGACCCTAGTGGCCGACACAAACACCGGGCCCATTTAGGAGTGGCACTGCAGTGTCACGCAGGATGTCCCTTCCAAAAAACCCTCCCCAAACAGCACATGACGCAAAGAAAAATAAAAGAAAAAAGAGGTGCAAGATGGAATTGTCCTTGGGCCCTCCCACCCACCCTTATGTTGTATAAACAAAACAGGACATGCACACTTTAACCAACCCATCATTTCAGTGACAGGGTCTGCCACACGACTGTGACTGATATGACGGGTTGGTTTGGACCCCCCCCAAAAAAGAAGCAATTAATCTCTCCTTGCACAAACTGGCTCTACAGAGGCAAGATGTCCACCTCATCATCACCCTCCGATATATCACCGTGTACATCCCCCTCCTCACAGATTATCAATTCGTCCCCACTGGAATCCACCATCTCAGCTCCCTGTGTACTTTGTGGAGGCAATTGCTGCTGGTCAATGTCTCCGCGGAGGAATTGATTATAATTCATTTTAATGAACATCATCTTCTCCACATTTTCTGGATGTAACCTCGTACGCCGATTGCTGACAAGGTGAGCGGCGGCACTAAACACTCTTTCGGAGTACACACTTGTGGGAGGGCAACTTAGGTAGAATAAAGCCAGTTTGTGCAATGGCCTCCAAATTGCCTCTTTTTCCTGCCAGTATAAGTATGGACTGTGTGACGTGCCTACTTGGATGCGGTCACTCATATAATCCTCCACCATTCTTTCAATGGTGAGAGAATCATATGCAGTGACAGTAGACGACATGTCCGTAATCGTTGTCAGGTCCTTCAGTCCGGACCAGATGTCAGCATCAGCAGTCGCTCCAGACTGCCCTGCATCACCGCCAGCGGGTGGGCTCGGAATTCTGAGCCTTTTCCTCGCACCCCCAGTTGCGGGAGAATGTGAAGGAGGAGATGTTGACAGGTCGCGTTCCGCTTGACTTGACAATTTTCTCACCAGCAGGTCTTTCAACCCCAGCAGACTTGTGTCTGCCGGAAAGAGAGATCCAAGGTAGGCTTTAAATCTAGGATCGAGCACGGTGGCCAAAATGTAGTGCTCTGATTTCAACAGATTGACCACCCGTGAATCCTTGTTAAGCGAATTAAGGGCTCCATCCACAAGTCCCACATGCCTAGCGGAATCGCTCCGTGTTAGCTCCTCCTTCAATGTCTCCAGCTTCTTCTGCAAAAGCCTGATGAGGGGAATGACCTGACTCAGGCTGGCAGTGTCTGAACTGACTTCACGTGTGGCAAGTTCAAAGGGCATCAGAACCTTGCACAACGTTGAAATCATTCTCCACTGCGCTTGAGACAGGTGCATTCCACCTCCTATATCGTGCTCAATTGTATAGGCTTGAATGGCCTTTTGCTGCTCCTCCAACCTCTGAAGCATATACAGGGTTGAATTCCACCTCGTTACCACTTCTTGCTTCAGATGATGGCAGGGCAGGTTCAGTAGTTTTTGGTGGTGCTCCAGTCTTCTGTACGTGGTGCCTGTACGCCGAAAGTGTCCCGCAATTTTTCTGGCCACCGACAGCATCTCTTGCACGCCCCTGTCGTTTTTTAAATAATTCTGCACCACCAAATTCAAGGTATGTGCAAAACATGGGACGTGCTGGAATTTGCCCATATTTAATGCACACACAATATTGCTGGCGTTGTCCGATGCCACAAATCCACAGGAGAGTCCAATTGGGGTAAGCCATTCCGCGATGATCTTCCTCAGTTGCCGTAAGAGGTTTTCAGCTGTGTGCGTATTCTGGAAACCGGTGATACAAAGCGTAGCCTGCCTAGGAAAGAGTTGGCGTTTGCGAGATGCTGCTACTGGTGCCGCCGCTGCTGTTCTTGCGGCGGGAGTCCATACATCTACCCAGTGGGCTGTCACAGTCATATAGTCCTGACCCTGCCCTGCTCCACTTGTCCACATGTCCGTGGTTAAGTGGACATTGGGTACAACTGCATTTTTTAGGAGACTGGTGAGTCTTTTTCTGACGTCCGTGTACATTCTCGGTATCGCCTGCCTAGAGAAGTGGAACCTAGATGGTATTTGGTAACGGGGGCACACTGCCTCAATAAATTGTCTAGTTCCCTGTGAACTAACGGCGGATACCGGACGCACGTCTAACACCAACATAGTTGTCAAGGCCTCAGTTATCCGCTTTGCAGCAGGATGACTGCTGTGATATTTCATCTTCCTCGCAAAGGACTGTTGAACAGTCAATTGCTTACTGGAAGTAGTACAAGTGGGCTTACGACTTCCCCTCTGGGATGACCATCGACTCCCAGCAGCAACAACAGCAGCGCCAGCAGCAGTAGGCGTTACACGCAAGGATGCATCGGAGGAATCCCAGGCAGGAGAGGAATCGTCAGAATTGCCAGTGACATGGCCTGCAGGACTATTGGCATTCCTGGGGAAGGAGGAAATTGACACTGAGGGAGTTGGTGGGGTGGTTTGCGTGAGCTTGGTTACAAGAGGAAGGGATTTACTGGTCAGTGGACTGCTTCCGCTGTCACCCAAAGTTTTTGAACTTGTCACTGTCTTATTATGAATGCGCTGCAGGTGACGTATAAGGGAGGATGTTCCGAGGTGGTTAACGTCCTTACCCCTACTTATTACAGCTTGACAAAGGGAACACACGGCTTGACACCTGTTGTCCGCATTTCTGTTGAAATACCTCCACACCGAAGAGCTGATTTTTTTGGTATTTTCACCTGGCATGTCAACGGCCATATTCCTCCCACCGACAACAGGTGTCTCCCCGGGTGCCTGACTTAAACAAACCACCTCACCATCAGAATCCTCCTGGTCAATTTCCTCCCCAGCGCCAGCAACACCCATATCCTCCTCATCCTGGTGTACTTCAACACTGACATCTTCAATCTGACTATCAGGAACTGGACTGCGGGTGCTCCTTCCAGCACTTGCAGGGGGCGTGCAAATGGTGGAAGGCGCATGCTCTTCACGTCCAGTGTTGGGAAGGTCAGGCATCGCAACCGACACAATTGGACTCTCCTTGTGGATTTGGGATTTCGAAGAATGCACAGTTCTTTGCTGTGCTTTTGCCAGCTTGAGTCTTTTCATTTTTCTAGCGAGAGGCTGAGTGCTTCCATCCTCATGTGAAGCTGAACCACTAGCCATGAACATAGGCCAGGGCCTCAGCCGTTCCTTGCCACTCCGTGTGGTAAATGGCATATTGGCAAGTTTACGCTTCTCCTCCGACAATTTTATTTTAGGTTTTGGAGTCCTTTTTTTACTGATATTTGGTGTTTTGGATTTGACATGCTCTGTACTATGACATTGGGCATCGGCCTTGGCAGACGACGTTGCTGGCATTTCATCGTCTCGGCCATGACTAGTGGCAGCAGCTTCAGCACGAGGTGGAAGTGGATCTTGATCTTTCCCTAATTTTGGAACCTCAACATTTTTGTTCTCCATATTTTAATAGGCACAACTAAAAGGTACCTCAGGTAAACAATGGAGATGGATGGATACTAGTATACAATTATGGACGGACTGCCGAGTGCCGACACAGAGGTAGCCACAGCCGTGAACTACCGTACTGTACTGTGTCTGCTGCTAATATAGACTGGTTGATAAAGAGATGTCGTAGTATGTATGTATGAAGAAGAAAGAAAAAAAAACCACGGTTAGGTGGTATACAATTATGGATGGACTGCCGAGTGCCGACACAGAGGTAGCCACAGCCGTGAACTACCGTACTGTACTGTGTCTGCTGCTAATATAGACTGGTTGATAAAGAGATGTCGTAGTATGTATGTATGTATGAAGAAGAAAGAAAAAAAAACCACGGGTAGGTGGTATACAATTATGGACGGACTGCCGAGTGCCGACACAGAGGTAGCCACAGCCGTGAACTACCGTACTGTACTGTGTCTGCTGCTAATATAGACTGGTTGATAAAGAGATGTCGTAGTATGCATGTATAAAGAAGAAAGAAAAAAAAACCACGGTTAGGTGGTATACAATTATGGACGGACTGCCGAGTGCCGACACAGAGGTAGCCACAGCCGTGAACTACCGTACTGTACTGTGTCTGCTGCTAATATAGACTGGTTGATAAAGAGATGTAGTAGTATGTATGTATAAAGAAGAAAGAAAAAAAAACCACGGGTAGGTGGTATACAATTATGGATGGACTGCCGAGTGCCGACACAGAGGTAGCTACAGCCGTGAACTACCGTACTGTGTCTGCTGCGACTGGATGATAAATAATGATATAAAAAATATATATATATCACTACTGCAGCCGGACAGGTATATATATTATATAATGACGGACCTGCTGGACACTGTCTGTCAGCAGAATGAGTTTTTTATAGAATTAAAAAAAAAACACCACACAAGTGAAGTCACACGACGAGTGTTTAACTTTTTCAGGCAATCACAATATAGTATACTACTAACTATACTGGTGGTCAGTGTGGTCAGGTCACTGGTCAGTCACACTGGCAGTGGCACTCCTGCAGCAAAAGTGTGCACTGTTTAATTTTAATATAATATGTACTCCTGGCTCCTGCTATAACCTATAACTGGCACTGCAGTGCTCCCCAGTCTCCCCCACAATTATAAGCTGTGTGAGCTGAGCACAGTCAGATATATAATATATACATAGATGATGCAGCACACTAGGCTGAGCAGTGCACACAGATATGGTATGTGACTGTCTTGTACTGCTGGCTCCTGCTATAACCTATAACTGGCACTGCAGTGCTCCCCAGTCTCCCCCACAATTATAAGCTGTGTGAGCTGAGCACAGTCAGATATATAATATATACATAGATGATGCAGGCATGCAGCACACTGGGCTGAGCAGTGCACACAGATATGGTATGTGACTGAGTCACTGTGTGTACCGTTTTTTTCAGGCAGAGAACGGATATATTAAATAAAACAACTGCACTGCTGGTGGTCACTGTGGTCAGTCACTAAACTCTGCACTCTCTTCTACAGTATCAGCCTCAGGTCAATCTCTCTCTCTCTCTCCTAATCTAAATGGAGAGGACGCCAGCCACGTCCTCTCCCTATCAATCTCAATGCACGTGTGAAAATGGCGGCGACGCGCGGCTCCTTATATAGAATCCGAGTCTCGCGAGAATCCGACAGCGTCATGATGACGTTCGGGCGCGCTCGGGTTAACCGAGCAAGGCGGGAAGATCCGAGTCGCTCGGACCCGTGAAAAAAAACATGAAGTTCGTGCGGGTTCGGATTCAGAGAAACCGAACCCGCTCATCTCTAGTGTTTACCCCACTGAGACTTTTTTGCCGTCCAAGCAGAGTTGATTATTTTGTTACCCTTGGATATGACATATAATCAGCTCGGTGCATCAGGTATATTTGTATCAATACTGTGTGTTCTGCTGCTCCTGGGATGTTGGAAAAGGATTGTCAAGTTACTTAAAAACCATAGATGATGATGTAGCAGGAGTAGGGCACGGGTTTGTGTAGTGTATCTTCACGCAAGGGGTCATTCCGAGTTGATCGCTAGCTGCCGTTGTTCGCAGCGCAGCGATCAGGCTAAAAAAAGACATTTCTGCGCATGCGTATGCACCGCAATGCGCACGCGCGACGTACGGGTACAAAGGCATATGTTGTTTTGCACAGGTTCTAGCAAAGTTTTCAGTCGCAATGACGGCCGCAAGAAGATTGACAGGAAGGGGGCTTTTATGGATGTCAACTGACCGTTTTCAGGGAGGGTTTGCGAAAAAAACGCAGGTGTGTCTGAAAAAACGCAGGCGTGGCTGGGCGTTCGCTGGGCGGGTGTATGACGTCAAATCCGGACAGGAATAGGCTGAAGTGATCGCAAGCGTTGAGTAGGTTCAGAGCTACTCTGAAACTGCACAAACTTTTTTTGCAGCGCTCGGCTGCACATGCGTTCACACTTCTGCTAAGCTAAAATACACTCCCCAGTGGGCGGCGGCATAACGTTTGCATAGCTGCTAAAACTAGCTAGCGAGTGATCAACTCGGAATGACCCCCCTAGTACCTTACAGACAAAGGGGCAGTACGGCGATGTGGAGCGGGGTGTTCTCACATAGGCAAAGATTAGTAGGGGCGCAGTGTCGCTCATGAGAATTGTGTATGCCTGTTAGGAAGGGTATCTTATTAGAAAATCGCAAAAATGGGTGACCTCTGATGTGTTGACCAGCAAAAAGTGCAGGTAAAGATGGGGAAATCAGCCTGTACCCCAAAAAATGCTAAAGTGACATAGGATAACAATAGAGATTTGGGAACTTAAAATGTGTTAAATGGCTGCAATATGTATTTTTTTAAAACACTTGAAAACTTGATTTAAAAAAAGCAAACTTTTTGTGTAAAATTAATGCTCTCACTACATTTGGCGTACATGGGAAAGGGTATAAGTATATATCTGGGTCAATTAAAGGCACTTTGCAAAAGTTCTTTGCAAGGTTTTTGGATCAATTAAAAACCTTGCAAAAACGACCAATTACTCCCACCTGCAAGCCTAAAAACACGTGTCCCACTCATAAATTACCACCTTTTAACTGTCCCATGCCTTGTACCCCAATTTCCATCACTTTGCACTTTTTTACCCCAAAACTGACATCTTATTATTGGTTAATTAAAGTAATTAAAAACTTCAAAGTGCGATTAGTCGCTAATGCGCATGCGCAATGTCCGCACTGCGACTGCGCCAAGTAAATTTGCTAAGAAGTTTGGTATTTTACTCACGGCATTACGAGGTTTTTTCTTCGTTCTGGTGATCGTTGTGTGATTGACAGGAAGTGGGTGTTTCTGGGCGGAAACTGGCCGTTTTATGGGAGTGTGTGAAAAAACGCTACCATTTCTGGGAAAAACGCGGGAGTGGCTGGAGAAACGGAGGAGTGTCTGGGCGAACGCTGGGTGTGTTTGTGACGTCAAACCAGGAACGACAAGCACTAAACTGATCGCACTGGAAGAGTAAGTCTCGAGCTACTCAGAAACTGCACAGAGAAATCTTTTCGCAATATTGCGTATCTTTCGTTCGCAATTTTGCTAAGCTAAGATTCACTCCCAGTAGGCGGCGGCTTAGCGTGTGCAATGCTGCTAAAAGCAGCTTGCGAGCGAACAACTCGGAATGACCACCCAAGTCCCAACATTTTTACTCCAAAATAGGGATTTTCCCCAACTTTTCACCTGCTCAGAGTAGGTGAAGAGAAATTAGCGATACAACAAATAATTTTGACAATGGATGCGCTAGCACTGAATAGCAGCCTATAAGAAAGGGTAGTGTCTCACAACTTCACCACAATAGTTTACAGTACAAAAAAATATTCTTTCTCACATTGGCGCATATCAGAAAAAGGTGTTTTTTCAAGAAAAAAGGTGTTTTTCAAAAAAGTTCTTACTCCAATTGTTTGAATTAGGTCCACAACTTCTTTTATCGTGTAGTAAGTCAGTTCTCCTCAGTATAGGTGATAGATTCTCAATCTCAAAGAGAAGAAATTACAGATCTGGTGCAATATTGTCTGATCAATTGAGCAAAGTATATATTATTAAACTCACATTGAAATCATATCAACAAGCCTGTCACCATAATCAATGGGTATGGATCGTCACAGATGTCAGGTCCCCTTCTATTAGTCGTCCCAAATCAGGGTTCAGCGACCGAGAAACAAGTTCTCAAACCCAAAAAAAGAAGAAGGAGTCTAGTGCAATATTGTCTGATCAAAAATATAGCAGGATAAATTTATTACATTAAACTCACATAAAAACATGAAATACAAGCATATCACCACAACTTGTGGGTAGGAATCATCACAGATGTCAAAACTCCACTCTATTACCCGTCCCAGATGGTATTGGGGTTCAGAGGCCGAAAGCCCGGGATTCTTTCACCTCGTCTGGAGAATGGTGGATATCGTGATATTGATCCCTGGAAATGGTCTCACCAGCACCTAAAGCTTTTCGGACCAAACGTCCTTCCTCAGAGGCATGGTGAGAGTACACTGGGCTCTTATATTTATACCCCTTCTAAAATGAATAATTGGGCTTAATTTTCCCGCCCGTCCAGACTTAATGACATCATCAAACCGCACCGCATCTATCAGTAACACCTCACTTCCTGTTATCAATTAGCCGCTATCCACGGCCGAGATCATTCCGTTCACTTCCGGCGGTAGTGACGTATCGTCACAGCGCTAGTTCCGGAAGTTAAGCATGCGTTCCATTAGTCTTCACATAGCATATCCGTGATCCAATCATGCGTTCCACCTAATCTCTTCTTTCCAAATCCGGATGTTATGTTTTCTACTCTCCGGCAGAAACGGAATGTGGACAGTTGTGTTCCATTCGTTTTCAATAGTTTTTAAAGTGCGGTGCATTCCCAGCAGTAAATAAGTCCAACAGAGTCCATAAATAATCCATAAATATATAAAAAGAGAAAAAAACTTATATTAAAAGTAATAATCATAAAAACCATTTTATTTCAAATTCCCCATTAAGACCATTTGGGACCAAAGTATTTAATTTAAAAATCCACCTCATTTCTGTTTTAGCAAGTTTGGATTCAAGGTTCCTATCTTTCCAATTTGTTTGAATGGTCTGTATACCAAAAAATGATTTGATTTCATTCGGATTACAATTGTGTTTTAATTTAAAGTGCATAGAGAAAGTATGGGTCTCTAATCCCTTTTTTACATTATAAATGTGTTCTGCAAGGCGTGTTTTTTAAAGACCCATACTTTCTCTATGCACTTTAAATTAAAACACAATTGTAATCCGAATGAAATCAAATCATTTTTTGGTATACAGACCATTCAAACAAATTGGAAAGATAGGAACCTTGAATCCAAACTTGCTAAAACAGAAATGAGGTGGATTTTTAAATTAAATACTTTGGTCCCAAATGGTCTTAATGGGGAATTTGAAATAAAATGGTTTTTATGATTATTACTTTTAATATAAGTTTTTTTCTCTTTTTATATATTTATGGATTATTTATGGACTCTGTTGGACTTATTTACTGCTGGGAATGCACCGCACTTTAAAAACTATTGAAAACGAATGGAACACAACTGTCCACATTCCGTTTCTGCCGGAGAGTAGAAAACATAACATCCGGATTTGGAAAGAAGAGATTAGGTGGAACGCATGATTGGATCACGGATATGCTATGTGAAGACTAATGGAACGCATGCTTAACTTCCGGAACTAGCGCTGTGACGATACGTCACTACCGCCGGAAGTGAACGGAATGATCTCGGCCGTGGATAGCGGCTAATTGATAACAGGAAGTGAGGTGTTACTGATAGATGCGGTGCGGTTTGATGATGTCATTAAGTCCGGACGGGCGGGAAAATTAAGCCCAATTATTCATTTTAGAAGGGGTATAAATATAAGAGCCCAGTGTACTCTCACCATGCCTCTGAGGAAGGACGTTTGGTCCGAAAAGCTTTAGGTGCTGGTGAGACCATTTCCAGGGATCAATATCACGATATCCACCATTCTCCAGACGAGGTGAAAGAATCCCGGGCTTTCGGCCTCTGAACCCCAATACCATCTGGGACGGGTAATAGAGTGGAGTTTTGACATCTGTGATGATTCCTACCCACAAGTTGTGGTGATATGCTTGTATTTCATGTTTTTATGTGAGTTTAATGTAATAAATTTATCCTGCTATATTTTTGATCAGACAATATTGCACTAGACTCCTTCTTCTTTTTTTGGGTTTGAGAACTTGTTTCTCGGTCGCTGAACCCTGATTTGGGACGACTAATAGAAGGGGACCTGACATCTGTGACGATCCATACCCATTGATTATGGTGACAGGCTTGTTGATATGATTTCAATGTGAGTTTAATAATATATACTTTGCTCAATTGATCAGACAATATTGCACCAGATCTGTAATTTCTTCTCTTTGAGATTGAGAATCTATCACCTATACTGAGGAGAACTGACTTACTACACGATAAAAGAAGTTGTGGACCTAATTCAAACAATTGGAGTAAGAACTTTTTTGAAAAACACCTTTTTTCTTGAAAAAACACCTTTTTCTGATATGCGCCAATGTGAGAAAGAAATTAGCGATAGGCACCCTGGAGTATTATACAGTACATGCAATATTTTATTTTTTAGAAGAAAGTATTTGTATGTTGTATTTTCAGCTAGCTCCTTCGCTTCGTTTTTGAATTCCTTAAACCTCTGAGCTGAAGTCTGTTTAGTGCAGGGATTTTGGATGAAAGCACCATCTGCAACACATCAGCTCCCTGCACGCTCCAAATATAGGTCAGAAGTCTGATAAAATTCAGATTTAAAGGGGTTGGATTACACAAAGTATGAACAACTGGTCTCACGCTGCAATTCTATCAGCTGGCAGAGACTGACGGAGTGGTGCGGCCAGAACACAGCGCAATATAATCGGATTTAGTGCTATTATGGAATGCTTCAGTGTCTCCCAAAAAATCGCTAGGGCATTTCCAAATCCTTTCATCTTTTCATTATATGTATATGTGTGTATATATATATATATATATATATATGTGTGTGTGTGTATATATATATATATATATATATATATATACATACAGGTTGAGTATCCCTTATCCAAAATTCAAAATCCCACATTTTTGGGTCCCCTACTGAGATAATGACATATATATTATATATTATGTGTATGTATTGCTATATTACATAGATATATATATATATATATATATATGTCATTATCTCAGTAGGGGAACCAAAAATGTGTGATTTGGAATTTTGAATAAGGGATACTACAACATATAGATAGAGAGATATATATAAAACAAAGGAACTGAGATGAAAAAAGTGCTTCTAGAAAAAAAAAACCACGTACAACTAGGTACTAAGAGTGCACCATATATCAACGTAGTCCAAAAGAGATACAAATCATAGTGCCAAATGCATCGCAACTTATAAAGATTTATTCATGGCTTATCTGGATTCATCGGGGTCAGAAATCCAATCCACCACTGTATAAGAGGCCTCATTTAAGGACAGATACTTTTGCACCACTACAAAATAAAGGTTTCCCTAGTACAATAACAATAAAAAAACTTTGCTATTTTACTAAAACATGAGATCCACTCATAGGGGGAGATTCAAATGTGTGAAAAGTCGGTTGGGTGTCTGTGTTTCCCTGACTATTAGATAGGAAAAAACAGACTCCCAACTGACTTTTCAAACATTTGAATCTCCCCCATAGAGTTAGAAAATAGTTAAAGCATATCATACTGTTGGTAAATTGTCTGAATACACCACATCGGGTATAGTATACCTACTCAGCAGAATCACATGGCCTCAAAACTGAGGCGTCATCGGCTGTGAGGCACGCTCGCAGCAAAAAGGGGGCGTGGCTGCAAAGAAAGGGGGCGTGGTCTCGCGGATCATGACTCCGTGGGCGTGCCCAGCATCTCCGGAGATGCAGGGCTGTACTGGGCTGCCCCCGGAAACTGTCTGCAGCACTGTCAGCTCCGCTGCTATGACAGGAGCCGGGTGCTGTAGCAGACTTTCACACTGCAGCACCTGGCTCCAGTCACTGCGGAGGAGCCCCCAGATTGGTGTCACCCCCTTCTAGGCGTCACACCCGGGTGCAGGCCGCACCCCCCGCACCCGCCTTGTGACGCCGCTGCCTCAAATTGGGAAAGGGAGAGGAGCTATGCAGCGCCAGATGGTAATGCAACTTAAGTAAGAAAATGTTTCTATTGTTATTTAAGTATTTAATTCATCCCGTAATTTCTGGTGAAAGGAGGGGTAGGTTGTACCCTTCACAGAGTATGTTTGGGGGTGTGCCCCAAAGGTGGAGTGGTCACGCCCCCGAGGGACTTGGTCTAGGCTTTGACCAATTCCCTTCCACTTCCCTACAATTACACTTTAATTTCTGGTTCGTGCATGACAGTGCTGTGGTGATTGGGGTGTGCCACCCAAACTGCTGGACCGAGCGGGACAGTACAGTCTAGATCGATAAAGCAGGACAGAGCCCTCAACTCAGCACCGTCCCGCTGATAATGGGATGATAGGGAGGTATGCCATTGGGATGATTGGGAGGTATGCCATTTGTGTGTTACATAATAATAGTTTTAAATGGTGCTAAAGTTTATTTATGAAATTACAACTCCACTAAGGGGTCTGTCTGTTCAATCAGGAAAAATGTCGCTTTTCGACTTTTTTTTAGGTCGAATCTGGATTCGACCTATTTAATTTCAGTGCCGTTCTTCCAACTTGTTGAAAAATCCGACTTGTCGGAAAACACGTGGATCGGCGGATTAGCTGCGGATCCACGTTTTTTGTGCAATTTGCGGGAGTTCACGACAGTTTTTTGGCCTGTTTTTGACAATGCAAATTCGACTTTAAAAAAACGCCCGCAATTGAATAGGGGCTGTCGGATTAGAGCCGTATTTCCGACTTGTCGGAAATTCCGACTCTAATTGAATAGACCCCTAAGCCGTAAACTGTTTGGCCATGGTGGAATATAAAAATATATGATAGAAAAGCTGCAACCTGAAGCAGGAATCCTGAGGTGGGAAAAATCACTGTTGTAGGCTATAAAAACCAACTTGCCAATTAATATTTTTCCTTGGTTTGTTTCTTCAGACTGTTATCAATGATTACAAATAGTGCGGATTGTCCACACTGACGTGACTGTCATTGTGGAAGATACTGTATTAAGCAGAGAGGCTTTGGAATGCTCTTCCGTGCTCTGTTTTCACTGTAAAAGCATGATACCTATATTATGGATAGCACAATGTTCATTATAAATGTAACGTATACAGATGACGCCATATCCACCTATCCTTAAATCTCACTAAATAGCCGCAGATAGCATGAACATACTGTAGCTATGCCAAAATACTAATCCCAAATCCTAAGTACACTATAAGTTATTTAATACACAAAATTAATGAAAAAGTAGCAAAATTAAGTTACACAATCTAGAGTAAAAAGGCAAATACAGATCGGATGCTTGTGACTTGCGCCATGCAGTGTTATTCTTAATCTGTGACTTTATACCAATTCCTTTGCGACTAAAAAGTCTAAGCCTAAATACCTAGTTTACTATGGTGGTCATTCCGAGTTGATCGCACGTAGCAACTTTTTGCTGCTCGTGCGATCAACTAGACGCCGCCTATGGGGGAGTGTATTTTAGCATAGCAGGGCTGCGATCGCTTGTGCAGCCCTGCTATGCTAAAAAAGTTTCCTGCAAAACAAGACCAGGGTCAGACCTACTTACCCTGGGCGACGGATCCAGCGGCGAAGGTCCCGGGATTGACGTCAGACATCCGCCCTCCAAACGCCCGGACACGCCTGCGTTCGGATCTCCAAGCCCGGAAAACGGTGAGTAGACGCCCCGGAATGCCTCCCCGCCATCAATCTTCTAGTGATCGTCGCTGCGATCACTTTCAGCGCTGGCGGCGTCGCTGCCCGGCGACGACCATTGCCAGGCAATGATACACGTGCGCATTGCGGGCGCCGCGCAGCCGCAGTTCTGACCCATTCGCACCGCAGTGAAGATCCCCCTATATGCGCACTAAGATGCAAAATTGAGGAAAAAATACACAGCACGGGAATTGCTACCCGTGAGTCGTTCCAGTACTCTCTTGCCATATGGCACAAAAACATAGGTGTACAAGAACACATCTGTATGTGAATTTAACCCATCTAGTATTTAGGGAAACAAAAGCTAAGTTACAGGGGGGGTGGACTCTTTTCACACATTTTCAGGTGGACGCACAAACAAATAACACTAATTACATGCACCATTTATTGCAACAGTTCCAAGGACTGAAAACTGGTTAGGCGCTTCAGAAAGACACTTGGCGCACAATTAGGCACATCTGCCCAAAGGCTGAGTGATTCTTCATGTTAAGCGGTTCATAAATGGACCTTTCAGGGTGTCATTAGTCTTGGGAACTAAAGCAGCTGGTTTAAGCGCTGTAAAATAGTACAGCTAAAAGAAAAGAAAAATAGAAAAAAATAGAAGCTACAATAGTTTATCATATACAGCATATTAATTAAGCTAAACGTATCAACCTTTATACTCTAGGGAAGTGGTTTCCAAACTTTTTTGAATCACGGCGCCCTAGAGTATCAGAATTTTTTTCACGCCACCCCTAGGCCAAAAGTTTCTTATTAAGAAATTTAGATAGAAATATTACATTAAGTAAATTGTGTTTATATATCATCCGTAGGTTCAGTTGTGTGGTGAGGTACAAGATTTGTTTCTGTTTGTCCACACATTTTATGACTGACAGTCACCAGCGCTGGTTTTGCCCATTACATTGTCCTGGACCACCAACCCAAGGCACCCATGCAAGTGTTTGAGGCACTCCAGGGTGCCACGGCACACAGTTTGAGAACCACTGCTCTAGGGGATATATTTACTAAAGTGTGGGTTTTTAGAAGTGGAGATTTTGGCCATAGCAACTAATCAGATTCTAGCTATTGTCTTCTACAAGGTGCTAGATAAATAATAATAAGGGGGTATTCAATTGTTTGAAAAGTCAGTTGGGTGTCTGTTTTTTCCTATCGAATAGACAGGAAAAAACAGACATCCAACCGACTTTTCAAACAATTGAATTAGAATCTAATTGGTTGCTATGGGAAACTTCCCAACTTTAAAAAACCCGCATTTTAGTAAATATACTGCCAGTAATGAACAGAGCCGTCGGTTTCACTTGACCACATCTGAAAACATAAAACCTTTAGACTCGAGGAACAGGGAAATGCAATGTTTTGAAAGCATACTGTAGCAGATAAAAAGTGCGGCCACATAGCTGGCCAGTAATTAAGATGGAGAATTAATTTATCATTTCCTACCTTTTTCTTTTATTTTAATAGCAAGCTACTTCTTTCCAGAAATAATCGGATTCGGTCCTCAAAAATGTGTTACAAGTAAAATTGAGCAGGTAATACTTGAACAGGTATTTCCTTAATTCTGTTCACTGAACAATAGATTTGGTTAAGCAAGGTTATTCAGCTCATCAGAAGTATAATTATAGCCATCCTTCTTCAGATAGACATTTAATTAAGTTGAGGAATTGGCTTGGTGCAGTAGAGGAACGGAGTACAGCTACTAAATTGCAGTTTCTTGATCTTACACAGGTTTTACCTTGTATTATTTTCCGCCTGCATCACCTTTTACTTCCTCCATTGTGTTGTAAGCCATGTTATATTCTATACCACTTTATATATTCTCCTTTAATGGTAAAAATGGAGATCATTAAAAATGCTTTCTCACAAGCACTATTAGTTGACAGGTCTCCTGAGATAAAATTGAATTTTTACTAAAATAATGGCCCAAAAAATATCTATAGATATCACATGGAGCTGTACCCTCAGCTTTCCCTTCCTGCCACCAGACTTCACCAAAATCCCACCCTGCCATCTGACCTCCGCACATGCCATAAGACTTCCTCATATGTCATGAAACTTCTTCACCTGCCATCCCATCTCCACACAGTTCTTTGCTTCCCTACTTGCCATCTGACTTCCCTACATACCACCAGATTTCCCCACATGCCATCAGACTTCTCCACCAGCCATCCAACCCTCCCCACATGATTTCAGAGTTCCCTACCTGCTATCTGTACTCCCCACATGTCATTGGACTTCCCCCTGCCTGCCATCAGACCTCCCAACATACCATCAGACCACGCCACCTGCCACCTGATCTCCCCACAACACCTCAAATTTCCCCACTTGCCATCTGACCTCCTCACATGCATCAGACTTTCCCAACTGCCATCAGTTCTCAAAATGTGCTCTCCAGACTCCTTACATGCCTTCTGACATGTTCTTCATATACCTCCACATGCCACCAGACCTCTCCATATGTCTTCCCATATGCCCCCATATGCCACCAGACTTCCACACCTACCAACAGACTTCCGCAACTATCATCTTACCACACCATATCCGTATCACCTCCCCATATACTCCTTACAAGCCCATCTGACATTCCTAACATGACTTTCACACCTAAAACATATGTCTTCTTACACCACCTCTTACCTTTATAACTAGAGCCCACAGACTCTACAACACAGAGGAAGGATTCACAACTCTCCTCAATCCCTGCTCCTACTCTGATTGGTTGTGCTGCAGAGAAGGTCACATGTTGCCAAAGTAAGATGGTCCTGATCAAGGTTACTCTCTGCTTTTGCCAGGTCTTCCCCTGTCAGCACCTGGAGCACCTACAGCTGGGACTTAGGAGCATATAGAATACAGGTTTGCAGAATTATGTGGGGCTGATGTATCAAGCAGTGAAAAGATTGGAGGAGTGGACCAGTGGAGAAGTTGCCCATAGCAACCAGACAGTGTCTACCTATCATTTTATAAAATGTCCTTGATAAATACTTCCTCAAAGCTGATTGGTTACTATGAACAACTCCTCCACTGGTCCAATTCTACACTCTTTTCACTGGTTGATACATCAACCCCACTGTATCTGGTCTTATGTTAGTTACAGGTCCTGCCCTCACCCAATTTTCAATAAATATTCTGCAAATGTGACCAATTGTATTATTATTTTATTTATTTATTTATTTATTAACCGTTTCTTATATGGCGCAGCAAACTCTTTTGCACTTTACAAATGGAAACAACAGTGAAACAAAACTGTATAATAACAGACAGTCATAGAGGTAGGAAGGCCCTGCTCGCAAGCGTTCAATCTATAGAGAAATAGGCATTGATACACAAGGGTAAGTGCTATTCATTGCATAATGGTCCACCAGATTGCAAAGGTTCTTGGTGGGCTGTATGTTATGGCCACACAACAATGTTGGCCTGGGGTCAGGAGGATGGAAGAGTGAAGAAAGAGAAAATATGTGAGGATATGTGTGGACTGTACAGTGGGGATGTAATTGGATAGGAAAGTTTATGAAGGTTATGTGGACGGTTTCATTTCAGAATTTGATAAGCTTGCCTGAAAAGGTGAGTTTACGGGGAACGCTTGAAGGTTTGGAGACTAGAGGACAGTCTTATGCGTGTCAGAGGGCATTCCACAGAAGAAAGTCCTGCAATAGTGAATGGAAGCGACTAATGAGTTTGGATGAGAAACACAGATCTTGTGAAGAGCGGAGAGGTCGGGTTGGGAGATGCAGTATTTTGAGATGAGTGAAGAGATGTACATTGGTGTAGTTTGGTTAATGGCCTTGTGTGTGAGTAATAGTATTTTATATCGTATACAGGTAACCAATAGAGTGACTGACATAGTGGGTCTGCAGACAATGAACATCTAGCGAGGAAGATTAGCCTCGCAGCTGCATTCAGAATGGATTGTAGTGGTGAGAGCCTATGTTTGGGAAGACCAGTAAGGAGACTATTGCAATAATGAATGTGGGAGATAATGAGAGCGTGGATTAGAGTTTTAGCAGTGTCTTGTGTAAGGTGTAGTTGTATTTTGGATATGTTTTTAGATGCATGTAACATGAATTTGAAACGTATTGAATGTGGGGAACAAAAGACAGTTCAAAGTCAAGGACGACACCTAGGCAGCGAGCTTCTAGGGTAGGATTGATTGTCATGTTCTCAACAGTGAAAGAGATATCAGGTTGGTAACTACTATTGACCGGTGGAAATATAATGAATTCTGTTTGGAAATATTAAGTTTGAGGTGGTGAGATGACATCCAAGATGAAATGGCAGAAAGGCATTCAGTGACACGGACCAATACAGATGTGACAAAACTGGAGAGGATAGGTAGATTTGAATATCATCCACGTACAGATTATACTGAAATCCAGAAGAGTTTATACATTTGCCAAGAGATGAGGTATAGATTGAAAAAAGCAGAGCACTTAGAGCCTTGCGGTACTTCAACTGATAGAGGTAGTGAAGAGGAGGTGAATTCAGAGAAGCGGTCACTGAAAGAGCGATTAGAAAGTTAGGACAGGAACCAAGACAGGGCTGTGTCCTGAAAAACTAGGGATTGTAGTGTTTGTATGAGTAGAGAGTGGTCAGTATCAAAAGCAGCAGAGAGATCTAGAAGAATAAGAAGTGAGTAATGGCCTTTAGATTTAGCAGTGACCAGGTCATTCACTACCTTAGTGCTATCTCGGTGTGGAGTGTTGGGCACGAAATCCTGACTGAAGTGGGCCAAGGAGGTTGTGTGAGTTAAGAAAGTGTGTGAAGCGAGTGTAGGCAAGTCTCTCAAGTAGCTTGGAGAGATATGGGAGCTGAGAGATGGGACGGTAGTTTGAGAGTTACTGTATAATTTTTTTTTTTTTCAAAATGGGAATAATTACTGCTTGTGTGAACAGGGAAGGAAAGATAGCGGTACAGAGAGAGAGAGAGAGAGAGAGAGAGAGAGAGAGAGGGGGACTACAGATTATAGTTAAGGTTGGGATGAGCACAGGAGATAGAGCGTTACTTTGTGAAGGTATAAAATGAAGAGGAGAAGTAGTGGAGTAGGAGGATGAGAAGAGTGTTGATGCTTCATCATCAATTACATTTACATCTTCATTGTACGGATGTTAGAGGTATAAACGATATGTAATCATTCTGAGGTTGATATCAGCACACAAACACAATATTGACATAAAAATTACAATTTACTGTAGAAATAATAGAGCATAAAAATCAGCATTATTTTCCATATAAACTGAAAATCAGAAGCATAAACCGTCACAAAATGACAGCTAAATACTCTAATGGAAAAATTGTTGTCCAACTAATGGTATCATTTTAAATTGGGTTCATTCATTGATGTACAACACTGTTTGCGCTCTCACTTTAATGTGATAACAATGTACTGTGCTACCGTCTCTTGTGCCTGAGCCATTCAGCTATTTATAGATGGACATAAAGGGGAATCGGAAGAACAAGGCTTGCCGTATGTATCTAAAATGCAGTAGAGTCAATTTGGAAAGATAAACCAGAGGGGGAGATATTTAGTCTGTGTTAGGCAGGCACTGATTCTAGAGCCATAGGGACTATTATTTTATTTGGTTTTGGTTATATAACAGTTAAGCTTTTATAGTATAATTGTATTTAGTCATTTTGTGTTTCTTAGAGGTCGTTGGAAAACGATATACTATTGATTTGTTTTGGTTTGTTTAAAAAAAAATATATTCTAATGTTGCACCATTAGTGAAACTATTGTTGGAGCGGCATGGTAATTGGAGATCTAGAGACTTGAGGTGATCAATATTATTCACTGCAACTGTCAGTGGTTTTAATATTATGGCTGATGAGTATACTGTAGTATATATATCGCCCAACATCTGAAGTAGGGTGAATGGGACAGTGAGTGTGTGCTGCTGACAAGAGGGCACTAAGGCAGGGGTGGGGAACCTTTGGCCCTCAAAGCTGTTGTTGAACTACACATACCAGCATGTTGTAGTTTTGCTATTTGGTGATCCTAAAACTGCTGAAGGGCATGCTGGTATGTGTAGTTCAACAGCTGGATGGTCAAAAGTTCTTCATCCCTGCGCTAAGGGCATGGTCACATTGGGCTCAACGCATGGTCATGTCATGCTGTACTTGTGGCAGGGCCACATTATATTGGGGAACAACTACCAGGGGCATACCTAGTGCCTCTGAAGTGCAAGGCTTACTGTATATTGTCTATATGTTTTGTGTATTTATCACGAAAATGTTCTCTGTGTTGTACAGATGTCACTAAAACGCTCTCCAAATTGTACATTGGTCACTGTCGTGTTCTCTGTATTGTCCACTGGTCACTATAGTGATCTGTGCTTTGTAAATTGGTCTGTAGAATTCTCTCAGCATTAGTGATCACACCCTCTCTGTATTTTCTAAGATCCCTAGATTGCTCTATGGGAGAGAGCCAGTTATCCATGAGGTCTGGTGGGAACCTCTCTCACCAATATAATATATGGGAAGGAGACCTGGCTCATTGCAAGAGTTTCTCCTCCTCTGTTTTATATAGAGGTCAACAGAATGCTTTCCTACTGGGCATCTGATAGTAGAATGCTATATACATTGTACAGAATGGGTAGGCTCAGCATTTAATGTGCACTATGTTGACATTCATATTGTTCATACCAGAATGTCTAATGCTATGATATCAACATGGTAAAAATGTCAACATTTAATATGTCGACAACTGGAAAATGTTGACATGAACAAAATGTCGACATATACCATAATCGACATACTGAAAATGCAGAGTTTAGGGTTAGGGGTTATCGATTACATTGAGAACAAGTTACAAGTCTATTCTGTCAACGTATACTGTGGTACATATTGACATTATGTAGGCCACATACTGTATGTTGACATGTATGTATTCCATACCAAACATGTGGGGACTCTTATTTTTAATTAAAGCGCTAAGATGTTTTTAATTTAGTAAATCATTTATTTCATTGACTGATACAGCAAACAAGCCATGCCTATGTGTGTTGCATTCTGTACTGTAGCATTGTCCCTGATTTAACCTTGCAAGTGTTATTGTCTAGCGGAGGTCTGACCTAGGTGGCCTGTACAACACAGGTAATATATTGTATATCAGAGGTCTACCCTAGATGGCCTGGAGACTAAAGGTTATTTTATAGCAGAGGTCTTCCCTAGACGTCGGGAGACCAAAGGTTACTGTTTAGCTGAGGTCTGCACTAGACATCCTGGAGACCACAGGTTATTGTCTAATGAAGGTCTCCCTTAGACGACGTGGAGACCACAATTTATTGCCTAGCGGAGGTATGCCTAGCCCGCTTGGAGACCATAGGTTATTATCTAGCTGTGACCTGCCCTAGAAGGCCCACAAACCACAGGTTATAGTCTAGTGGAGGTCTGCCCTAGAAAGCCTAGAGACAACAGGTAATTGTCTATTGGAGGTCTGCCCTACATGGACTGGAGACCACAGGTTATTGTCTGTTGAAGGTCTGATCTAGACAGCCTAGAGGCCACATGTTATTGTCTAGCAGAGGTCTGCCCTAAATGGCCTGAAGACCACAGGACTAGCAGAGGTCTGCCCTATAATGTCTAGCGAAGTCCTGCCCTAGAAGGTCTGGAGACCACAGGTTACTGTGTAGTGGAGGTCTGCCCTAGATGGTCTGGAAAGCGCAGGTTATTGTCTTGTGGAGGTTTGCCCTCGGTGACCAGGAGGCCACCGGTTATTGTCTATTGGATGAGTTGTTTAATAGTATCTGATACTATGGAAACCACAGCTTATTGTCTAGCGGAGGTATGCCAGAATATTGTTTATTGGAGGTCTGCCCTAGACATCCTGGAGACCATCAGGTCAGTGTCTATTGGAGGTCTGCCCTAGACAGCCATTGTCTAGCAGAGGTCTGCCTTAGACAACCTGAACACCGCAGGTTATTGTCTATTGGAGGTCTGCCCTAAATAGACTGAAGACTACATGTTATTGTCGAGCAGGAGTCTGCCCAAGAAGGCCTGGAGACCACAGGTTATTATCTAGCGGAGGTCTGCCCTAGACAGACTGAAGACCACAGGTTATTTTCTAGCAGAGGTCTGCCCTAGATGGTCTGGAGACCATAGGTTATTGTCTATTGAATGTCTGCCCTGGACAGTCTGGAGACCACAGGTTATTGTCTATTGGAGGTCTGCACTAGAAGGCCCGGAGATCACAGGTTATTGTTTAAGGGAGATCTGCCCTAGATGGCCTGGATACCAGTTATTGTCTATTGGGGGTCTGCCCTAGTCAGCCTGGAGACCACAGGTTATTGTCTATAGAGGTCTGCCCTAGACAGCCTGTAGACCACAGGTTAGCAGTCAATGCTCTAATAGCTAGAATGCGTAATGATGACATAATGAGCAATGTTTGCATTAAAATTAGCAAAATGTTCCATTACACAAATAACTGATCATTTGCATAATGAGAGAGTGAGAAGCGGGTTTCGCTCTCGTCTCAGGGAACTTAATTAAAAGTTCTCATTCTCTCTTGCTACCTCTTGCTGTTTCTTTATATCCAGGATTGAGCAAAGAGGGATATGAATAATTAATGATGTCAGTGATAATTTATATTATAAAGTTGTTGCAATTAGAGAACAATCACGCTGAGAAAATTGTGACCCTTATAAGGAACAAGTAGCAAATAACAATTTTAATAATTACAAAAATATTTGCTGAAGGAAATGGAGATTACTTTAATAACATAGAGCAAAAAACTGCACTTATTGGAAAAGCACAGACCAAAGTACTGTACAGTAAGAGAAAATAATTTGACTTACTGCCAGCATTGTCCACTTAGATGGCATTATAATAAAGCGTAATAAATTACATTGTTAGGTATACAGTATTATTATATTGTAATTGCTAAATGCCAGGCTGAGGAGGGAGGCAGGGGGGCTTCCCTTATTCAGCGATCTGATCGCAATTGAATTGCGATCGCATCGCTGGCTGCCAGTAACGTGCTGGGTGGCCTTGACCTATGCTGGGCAGCCTAAAGCATGCGATCGCAAGTAGTTGTAGTTTTGCTCTTTTAGCAAAACTACAACTGATGCTGAATCAGGTCCTTAATTGTTTCAGAACGTCAAACAAAATTACATATAAGAAAATGGAGACATGTATTAAGCAGTGATAAACTGGAGAAGTGAGCCAGTGGAGAAGTTGCCCATGGCAACCAACCAGCTGCTCTGAATGCTTTTATAGTATGCAAATTATAAATGTTACGTCAGTGCTGATTGGTTGCCATGGGCAACTTCTCCACTCGCTCACTTCTCTACTTTTATCACTGTTTAGTACATCTCCCCCAAAAACACAAAACACTTTTTTTTTTTTCTTTTTTTTAAATGATCATTTCATTTATTGAAGGGAAAAAGTGATCCAACTCCAACTGGCCCTGTGTGAAATAGTATTTGCCCCCATAGTTACTCATTCAACCAATGAACCAAACTAAATTGATAATTGGGTTAATTTAGACTAGACACACTCAGGCTTGATAACTGCTAGCCCTATTGAATCTAAACATCAGTTAAATAGAACCTTTCCAGCAATGTGAAGTTACCTAAAAGGTCTCAACAAGCAGCACAGTATGCCACCATCAAAAGAACCTCCAGAAGAGATAAGAAAGAAAGTTGTTGAAATATAATAGTCTGGAAAGGGTTACAAAGCCATTTTTAAGGCTCTGGGACTTCAGCGAACCATTGTGAGAACTTTTATCTCCAAATGTAGAAAACTTGTGAACATTGGTGAATATTCCCAGGAGTGGCTAGCTTACCAATATTCCTCCAAGAGCACATCAACAACTCATCCAGGAAGTCACAAAAGATCCCAGATGAACCTAATGTCAGCGTTCATGATTTCACCATAAGGAAGAGAGTAAACAAAAAATGGTATCCATGGGAGAGGTACAAGGCCAAGACCACTGCTAACCAACAAGAACAAAAGGCTCATCTTACACTTGCCAAAAAGCACATTGATAACCTCCAAGCTTTCAATGCTAATGTTCTGTAGACTGATGAGTAAAAAACTGAACTTTTTGGAACACATAGGTCCTATTACATATGAAGTAAAGCTAACACAGCATTCCGCAATAAGACCATCATATCAACAGTCAAACATGTTGGTGGTAATTTGATGGTGTGGTGATGCTTTGCTGCTTCAGAACCTGAGCCATCTCTATCAGATAATTCTGAGGGAGAATGTACAGTCATCAGTCTGAGATCTGAAGCTCAAGCGGGGTTGTGTTTAGCAGCAAGACAACGATCTGAAGCACAGGAGCAAAGCCACCTTTGAATGACTTCGAAGTAACAAAGTTAATTCTCAAATAAAACCCTCCAATGTGGCTTGATTAAAACAGTTTTGCAAAGAAGAGCGGTCCAGACCTCCTCCACAATGATGAGAAAGACTGAGAGGTGGCTACTAACGGGGGCACAAGCAGTTACCGTATAACTGTAAGTTTAGGGTTGCAATTCACATGGGTGATTAGACAGTAGGTGCTGGAAAACTTTTTTCCTTAAATAAAATGAAATGATAATTTAAAAACTGTATTTTGCATTTACTGAGGGAGTCTTTGTCATATTTAGTTTTGTTTGAAGATCTGGAACGATTAGGTGTGACAAATATGGAAAAATAGGAAAAATCAGAAAGTGGGCCAGAAACTTTTTCACAACACTGTAAGTGTGGACAGATAGCAGACTTTCTCCTTTTCAACTTTGCATGCACACAAATGAGAGATTAAGTTTGCTATATAATTCTGTGTTCTTGCCGGGGTCTATAATAAATGTAGTCAGCGAGCTAATATATTTCATGAGTGTTTTGTTGACTTCCCTCTCGTTAGCGATTCCGTATTCATACATTATGCATCACCGTGTGCCAAGGGACGATAACAAGTGAAAAGGAAAACAGTATATTAAATATACTAATAAAATATCTTAAAATAGAAACATGTAGAACAGCAGATGTTTATTACCATTAGCTGGATGGTTTTGGTTACATTTTCCTTAGTTTTTTTCCACCTTATAGCTACAGTATTCAGTTTTGTGGTATGTTTGCATTGGGGGGTAATTTACAAAGGCCAAGTATAGCGCAAAACACATTTGACGTCGGCTGCGCTTAGCCCATGAAGTATGTCTTGTGTTGTGCGCTGGCTTGGTGGGTATATAAGATGTGCGATAGACCGTCTGCCCACATATCACTCGTTGCTGTCATCAGTAAAAGAGGCGATTATCGGTAAAAGGGGATGATTATCGGCTTTCGGGCCAAGGGGGGCAGTATTTCTGACAAAGCCCAATGTGTGAACTGTCCGCATGCTGCTGCGGTGAATGTATATCGTGACTGGACAAATAGCACCATTGCCAATAACCGTCGTGGAAACTGCGGATCACCACATGCCACTGATGTGAGAGGTGACGGTCGGCTACGGAGGTGCGTAACAACTGGTCGTAACATTCCTGTATAAATAAACTCTTACTAGAACAGGTGACAGACTACACTCTAGCTAACTCTTAAGGGCCCTACAGACTCGGCGACCCGCCGTCGAGCTGCCCAACCGCCGATATACAGCAGACGGGCGACCCGGCGAAGGAAGGGGGGGGGGAGGTGATGGGAGGAGTTAAGTTTCTTCACTCCCCCCGTCACCCGGCTCCATAGCAATGCATGCTAATATGGACGATATTGTCCATATTGGCCTGCCTGTTTAAACGAGCCGGCACCAGCGATGATCGCTAGCTGCCATTGTTCGCTGTGTAGCGATCAGTGAAAAAATGGCTAATCTGCGCATGCGTATGCACCGCAATGCGCACGCGCGACGTACGGGTACAAAGAGCATTGTGGTTTTGCACAGGTTCTAGCGAAGCTTTCAGTCGCACGGCCGAACGCAGGAAGACTGACATGAAGTGGGCGTTTCTGGGTGTCAACCGACCATTTTCAGGGAGTGCTTCGAAAAACGCAGGCGTGTCGGGAAAAACGCAGGCGTGGCTGGGCGAACGCTGGGCAGGTGTGTGACGTCAAAAGCCGCCCCTCCGTCGTTAGAATCAACGCACATGAAGAGTAAGTCCAGGGCTGATCTTGTTTTGCACAAAATGATTTTGCAGCTGCTCTGCTGCACAAGCGTTCGCACTTCTGCAAAGCGAAAATACACTCCCCGGTGGGCGGCGACAATGCGTTTGCACGGCTGGTAAAAGTAGCCAGCGAGCGATCAACTCGGAATGACCCCCATCGTTCATCGCTGGTGCCTACACACTGAAAGATATGAACGGTATCTCGTTCATTAAAGAACGAGATTGTTCATATCTTTCACAGGTATCAACCAGTATGTAGGGCTCTTTACTATAACAGGGGGTTCAGAGATGCGATTTGCAACATCCTGCCGCAGGGGCGGGGCCAGTGTGACCCAAACTTCCCAGAAGGTAGTGGCAGCTCACCATAAAAATGAACCTGGGGGCTATCAGACGTGTGTCTAAAACCACAGTTCAGCCCGTCTAGCTGCTGTCCGTGCTGCACACGGCGGTTACTCTGGCTATTAGCTGGTGCTCAGAATAATGTGACTTGACTGTGTATGACCAATGTAGGGTCGTACGTATTACAATTGAATCTACACTTCTCACGACGGCAGAGCTGGTGTATGGACACATTTGTGGGGTGTTCAGAGTTGGACGGCATACGTTTCCAGGTGCACCTTTTGCACCAGCCTAGACTGATAATGATGATGGTCATCAAAACTTTGACTAAAGGTACGGTGCGGTCAAGCTGCAGAGACTTTGCACATGGACAGAAATATGCAATTATTTCTGCGCACAGAATGCAGGAGCAACTGCAGACGACTTGTGTTCACCTCTGGATCAGCCCCATTGTGGCCAAGATTCAAAAACATTGTGAGATTGAGCAACCAGTCCTAACCACACATGCCGCCATATTACACATCAGGTGTGGGGCGTGATGAAGCGAATTGGCGAATTGAGTTCAGTGTCGTGATTCGTGAAGCAGTGGAAGGTGGGGCTCTGGAGGCATGTGATGATACAGCTGGCATCGAGTGTTATCATTAGATTGGGCTGCTCTCAGAGGAGTCCAGACGTACTCCCCGGGATTTGTGAGTCTCCTGACAAGAATAGTCTGGCATGTTATACAGACTTTTGGCAACATATATATTATTATTATTATTATTATTATTATTATTATTTGAATAATACAGTACTATATATTGTATGTGGTATGTGTGACACTCAGGTAGGCTGTTATATGACCTGTATTGCGTTTGTTACCGGATCTGTGTAAATAACTAGTATAGCTGACACAGGTTCCATTGGTGAGAGGTGAAGAGATATCTTTTCACACAAAAATAATTCAATTTTCAACAACTTTTACAGAAGGCAATATTAAGCAACGTTTATTATGCTGGAACTCGTCCCGCTGGATCTCTCCTTATTCAGCCGGAAGAATTTCTGATTAACTAACACAGATAAATATGCAGCACAACAGCGTCTTATACCAGTAAATACTTTTACAAATATAAATATTCTTTACATTAGAGACAGTGGTGGTCATTCCGAGTTGTTTGCTCATTGCCAATTTTCGCTATGCTGCGATTTGTTGCTAAATGCGCATGCACATTGTACGCAGCGCTCATGCGCTTAGTTATTTAACTAAAAACTTAGCAGTTTTGCTGTGGATCCTGCGGCGCTTTTCAGTCGCACTGCTGATCGGTGGGTGATTGACAGGAAAGGGGCGTTTCTGGGAGGTAACTGAGCGTTTTCCGGGAGTGTGCTAAAAAACGCAGGCGTGTCAGGGAAAAACGCGGGAGTGTCTGGAGAAACGGGGGAGTGGCTGGCCGAACGCAGGGCGTTTGTGACGTCAAACCAGGAACTAAACTGACCGAGCTGATCGCAATCTAGGAGTAGGTCTGGAGCTACTCAGAAACTGCAAGAAAATATTTAGTAGCAATTCTGCTAATCTTTCGTTCGCTATTCTGCTATGCTAAGATTCACTCCCAGAGGGCGGCGGCCTAGCGTGTGCAATGCTGCTGAAATCAGCTAGCGAGCGAACAACTCGGAATGAGGGCCAATGTGTAACCAAATCAGTTGCTAATAATAGCAATTCTTTATTAGCTTTTAGCAAAACGGCAAATATGTACCTGCTTACTCTGTGAAACCCAGTAATTTTCATTAACAATTCTTAATACCGACCTACTACAGACAATACTGCAATTATAAAAGAAAATGACATACACCTTGTGGCCCCATAGAATACAATAGTACAGTTCATCAGATTTGAGCTTGGTGGTGCACTTTCTGGATGTGGTATGGAGGGTCGACAAGAGTTAGGTTGACAGTGTCTAGGTCGACCACTATTGGTCGACAGTAAGTAGGACGACGTGAGTTCTAGGTCGACAGGGACTCTAGGTTGACATGACATAAGGTCGACATGAGTTTTTTCACTTTTTTTGGTGTCGTTTTCTTCATAAAGTGACCGGGAACCCCAATTAGTGCACCGCGTCCCCTCGCTGGCTCGCTTCACTCGCCATGCTGCGGGCAAGGTGTCTCGCTCCGCTACCACGGCGCTCGGCACAGGTTACCGTTCCCAATTGTAGTCCACGTGGATCGTAAAGTATGAAAAAGTTCAAAAAATGAAGACTAAAAAATGTGAAAAACTCATGTTGACCCAGAACATGTCGACCTAGAGTCCCCGTCGACCTAGAAACCATGTCGACCTACTTACTGTCGACCAATAGTGGTCGACCTAGACACTGTCAACCTAAGTCTTATCTACCTAGAGACCGGATACCGCACTTTCCAGTACGTTTAGTCTCTCTGTAATAATATACAGATTGATGAAGAGGTGATGAATATTATCTATCCAAAAGCAAGAAACTTACCAAAATTGTCCCATCCAGAAACTACGGTCACCCACTCCCATCTAGTAGAAACATTTACAACTCAGTAACACAAGCCCAGATTTCTCAAGCCTTGGAGGGTGATAAAATGCACGGTAATAAAGTACCAAACAATCAGCTCTTAATTGTCAAACTCAGCCTCTAACATGGCAGTTAGGAGCTGATTGGCTGGTACTGTATCACCGTGCAATTTATCACTCTCCAAGGCTTGATAAATCTGCGCCACAGTCTCAGTTGATATTAGTCGCAGCCTGTTAACCAATGTAAGCATATATTACTGCAGAGAATCGTTAGTTATCGGCTGGGCACTTGCTCACTCTCTCCGACTGCTGCGGCCTTGATGGAACCAGGCTCGTCCTTTAGACCACCCTCTGGCTTTCACTCCGGGGAAGAGATCCACCTTCCGATCCGCCTCCACTGGGTGTGAAAGGGGTGCGCTGCCGCCCACCAGCTAAGCATCAGAGCAAAAGATCTGCCTATAGGTGGGTACACACTGATAGCTATATCTGCCGATCAGTTGATCGGCAGATATATCTATGGACGGATCGGACAGTGTGTTGAGCATACAGACTGCCCGATCCGTCGGGGACTGATGTCATGAACTGGGCGGGCGTGTGTAGCAGTTCAGCTGTCAATCACCGCCGGCTGCCGCAGCATGTGTACGGTCGGTCGGCCGACCACCCGTACACTCACAGCGACGCGCCAATAAATCGGTAGATATATTGGCCGTCGGCTGTGCTGCGGGCCGACGCGATATGTCTGTGAACTCCGTCGTTCACAGACATATCCCCCGTACATACTGGCCGACGGACACGCGATATATCGGCCGTTCAAGAGAGCGGCTGATATATCGGCCAGTGTGTACCCACCTTAAGTTTGGCACTGCCCAACTGCCAACGACCCCAGCAGCCAGCTGTTTATGTTCCAGCGCATGCCAGCTACAACACAGAAGCACGGAATATGACACCCATTTGTGTAACTCATATTGCACCGTTTCTGTTATAAGTGGTTAAAACTCCAGGGAATATTGAAAATAATTATTTTCCCTCTTTAATCTTCTCAGGTAAGAGCTGGTTTACATAGTCCCAGGAGTAAATAGAGGAGAGTAGACAGACCTCTGTTCCATTAGGCCATTAGACTTCCCTGCCCACCAAGTCTGCTTAAAAGATTGAGCTTTTGGTCCAGCAGATAGAATGAGGTCAGGCAGCAGACAGTTCCAAGAGTCTGGGGGGGGGGGGGGGGGGGGGAATGATGGCTAACCTAACGACAATCCTAGTTAGATGTGATATTTGCCATAGTTGGAAAACAAAGGACAAAACGGGAGTATTTGCTATAGTTTATGTAAAGTCAGTGGGTGGGATTTACTACACATCACATCGCGGTACCACTATGTATAACGCTCTGAGAGAGATTCTGTGGTACGATGGGGACACTGGGCGGAATCTCTCTCAGAGGAGAACATGAAAAGAAGCCCGTAGGATTCTACTAGGCAGTGCCGTCTACAGATGGCATTGCCTACCAGGTCCAAGCTTGGTACATAAGGGGAATGCTGCCAAAACTCGGAATACTGGATTATCAGAGTTTTGGACACATTTTTGACATTAGTACATACTGCCCCCTTGTGTCACGCTTTCCAATTTTCTGCCACTACCTTCTGGGAAGTTTAGGTCACACT
Organism: Pseudophryne corroboree; assembly: GCF_028390025.1. Lineage (NCBI taxonomy): Eukaryota > Metazoa > Chordata > Amphibia > Anura > Myobatrachidae > Pseudophryne > Pseudophryne corroboree. Next base: position 53,413,623 of record NC_086448.1, read on the forward strand.
GGCGCTGCCCCTGCTGCAGGAGGTTGCAAATCGCATCTCTGAACCCCCTGTTCTAGTAAGAGTTTATTTATACAGGAATGTTACGACCAGTTCTTATTGTGCTGATAAAGGGGGTCATTCCGAGTTGTTCGCTCATTATTTTTTTGTCGCAACGGAGCGATTAGTCGCTAATGCGCATGAGCAATGTCCGCACTGCGACTGCGCCAAGTAAATTTGCTATGCAGTTAGGAATTTTACTCACGGCATTACGAGGTTTTTTCTTCGTTCTGGTGATCGTAGTGTGATTGACAGGAAGTGGGTGTTTCTGGGCGGAAACTGGCTGTTTTATGGGAGTGTGTGAAAAAACGCTACCGTTTCTGGGAAAAACGCGGGAGTGGCTGGAGAAACGGAGGAGTGTCTGGGCGAACGCTGGGTGTGTTTGTGACGTCAAACCAAGAACGACAAGCACTGAACTGATCGCACAGGAAGAGTAAGTCTCGAGCTACTCAGAAACTGCACAGAGAAGTCTTTTCGCAATATTGCGAATCTTTCGTTCGCAATTTAGCTAAGCTAAGATTCACTCCCAGTAGGCGGCGGCTTAGCGTGTGCAATGCTGCTAAAAGCAGCTTGCGAGCGAACAACTCGGAATGACCCCCAAAGTTATGACCAAGGGGTAAATTTAACGTAGCGTCAGTTTTGTAGCGGAATACAATGGGATCCGCCACGCTTGACTTAGGGGTCTATTTACTAAGCCTTGGATGGAGATAAAGTCGCTGGAGATAAAGTACCAGCCAATCGGCTCTTAACTGCCATGCCACAGGTTGTGTTTGAAAAATGACAGTTAGGAGCTGATTGGCTGGTACTTTATCTCCAGCAACTTTATCTCCATCCGAGGCTTAGTAGATAGACCCCATAAAGTGAAAATGCAGCATTTACTAAAGGTCGTTGTGAACTATTTAAACAAAGCTCCGTGTCAGTTCAAATCAGTTTATCCCGTTTTAAAAGCCCCAAACTGCCACAAAACGGGGGGGAAAAATGCAAATCCGACACTTAGTAACATTACCTCCAAGAGGTAAAGTACAGTTTTCCAATATTTATTTATTACTTATTTATTCCGCGTTATTTATATAGTGCATACATATTGCGCAATACTTTATTAAGGGCCTAATTTAGGACTGATCAATGCAGCAAACTTTTTCTCTGATGGGCAAAACCATGTGCACTGCAGGTAGGGCACATGTAACGTGTGCAGAGAGAGTTAGATTTAGGTGGGGTGTGTTCAAACTGAAATCTAAATTGCAGTGTCAAAATTAAGCAGCCAGTATTTACCCTGCACAGAAACTATATAATCACCCACATCTAACTCTCTGCATATGTTACATCTGCCCCACCTGCAGTGCACATGCTAGACAGCTGATGGCCATCTCAGCCCAGCGATCGCCTCTGCCTGATTGACAGGCAGAGGCGGTCGCTGGGCGGGAGGGGACGGACCGGCGGTGTTTTGGGGACGCGGTCCAGGCTGTGCAATTCTTTTGAACAGCCCAGACCGGGGGGGGGGGGGGGGGGCAGACATGCGGGGCGGACTAGTCCTTTGCTGGGCGTCCCCCCACATGTCTGAGTATCTGATCGTAGCGCTACAATCAGGTCTGAATTAGCCCCAGTGTGTCTTACGCTTAGTGAGAGCTGCCTGAGAAGAGCCATTACAGTCTGCCATGGCACATCACATGTATCACTCATAACATCATGAACATTATAGGCCTGATACATAGTTGGCAGCGAAACACAAAAGAGTGAGTTACTGTGCACAAGGATAATACCATGGGGGCAGATGTAACATGTGCAGAGTGAATTAGATTTGGGAGGGGCGTGTCCAATTTCAGATCAACATTGCAGTGTAAAAATACATCTGTCCAGCACTTGTGGGATTACATGCAAAAGCAGCAAATCAAACCTCCCAACTGTCCCGTTTTTTGGGGACTGTCCCGCAGTCCCACCTGCGGGCCACAGTGTCCCGCAGTGGGGGGGTCAGTTGGGAGGCTCTGTCAATCGCTGCTCTGCTTAGCAGAGCAGCGGTGAATAGACACTGTGCGCATGCGCACAGCGTCTATTCAGTGGAGTCAGAGGGAGAGGGAGCATGCCAGCGGCTCACAGAGCGCTGGGCATGCCCCCTCAGTGATGAAAATGGGGGCGTGGCTCGCGATTGCGGTCCTCCCGTGAAGCTACGCCCCTTTTCATAGGCCACGCCCCTTTTCATAGGCCACTTTGCGGGAGCGCGCGCGGCATCGCCACACGAGTGTCCCGCTCCACAAAACAGCAAAGTTGGGAGGTATGAGCAAATGCACATGCACACCCTTGGGGGTACTCATAGATAATAAGCTTAATAACAGTACACAATGTCAAAGTGCAACAAAGAAGGCAAGTAAGGTGCTAGCGTGCAAAAATCGGGGAATTGAGACAAGGGACAAGAGTGTAATCCTGCCGCTGTACAAATCATTGGTACGGCCGCACCTACAATATTGTGTTCAGTTTTGGGCACTACATTATAAAAAAGATATCTGGGAAATTGAAAGAGTTCAAAGGCGAGCTACTAAATTGATTAAAGGGCTAGAGGGACTGGATTACGAGGAAAGGCTTACTAGGTTAGATATGTATACTCTAGAAAAGAGGCGTCTAAGAGGAGACATTATTAATATCTTCAAATATGTAAAGGGACAATACAAGGAGTTATCAAGGGATATGTTCGTTAAAAAAACTCTGTATAGGACACATGGCACTCGTTGAGGCTAGAGGAGAAAAACTTCTGCACACAACGTAGGAAAGGGTTCTTCACAGTTAGGGCAATAAAGATTTGGAACTCCCTGCCAGAGAAGGTAATAATGGCGGACTCTGTAAATACATTAAAAAAACGGATTAGATACATTTCTAACTAAAAAAGATATCCAAGGTTACAGCATTTAAAAAATAAAAAATAAAATTTACATTGATAAACTGGGAGGTACATGAATTATAGTTGTTAATTAATCCTAAAAACATTACTTCAGCAGGGACATGATAGTGAGCTCAGCTTAATACAGAATACAGGTTGAACCCGATGGGCATTTTGCCTCTTTTCAACCGCATCAACTATGGGGGTTATTCCGACCCGTTCGCTACGGTGCGAGCGGGTGCGGCCGCAGTGCATGTGCGCGACATTGCCCGGCGTCAGGGATCGCCGGGTTACGTCGCGTCTAAAGTAGGAAGCGGTCGCAGAGCGGACCGCAAAGAAGATTGACAGGAAGAAGGCGTACCTGGGCGGATCCGGAGCGTTGGAGACCGCTTTCCGAGAGTGGTGAGTAAAACGCAGGCGTGTCCAGCAGAACGGAGGGCGGATGTCTGACGTCAGAGCCGGCTCCAGCATCGCAGAGATCGTCGCACAGGGTAAGTATGTCCAGGCCTAGTCTACTTCTGCTTTCATTTTTTTTATCTTAGCAGGACTGCACAAGCGATCGCACCCCTGCTAAGCTAACATACACTCCCCCATAGGCGTGGACTAGTTGGATCGCAGCAGCAGCAAAAAGTTGCTGGCTGCGATCACCTCGGAATGAGTTGATCGTTACTATGTTACCCTTGAACAAACAGAATAATTTAGTACAGGTGCAAAGTTGGCTGCTTTTTTTTTTTTTGCTTTGATACCAACTCAGAATCAGCCCATACAGTATGTGTATTTTACAGAAGCCAGAAGCCAGGGCTGTGGGTGCATGAATTAGGGGGTCTATGCACTAAAGCCTTTGAGAGAGATAAAGTGGACTGAGATAAAGTACCAACCAACGCCACCACCAATATCGGCATCGGCGGGGACTCGTTCAATGGGGGTCATTCCGAGTTGTTCGCTCGCTAGCTGCTTTTAGCAGCTTTGCACACGCTAAGCCGCCGCCTACTGGGAGTGAATCTTAGCATATCAAAATTGCGAACGAAAGATTAGCAGAATTGCGAATAGACACTTCTTAGCAGTTTCTGAGTAGCTGGAGACTTACTCTGCCACTGCGATCAGTTCAGTGCTTGTCGTTCCTGGTTTGACGTCACAAACACACCCAGCGTTCGCCCAGACACTCCTCCGTTTCTCCAGCCACTCCCGCGTTTTTCCCAGAAACTGCAGCGTTTTTTCACACACTCACATAAAACGGCAAGTTTCCGCCCAGAAACACCCACTTCCTGTCAATCACATTACGATCACCAGAACGAAGAAAAAAACCTCGTAATGCCGTGAGTAAAATACCTAACTGCATAGCAAATTTACTTGGCGCAGTCGCACTGCGGACATCGCGCATGCGCATTAGCGACTCATCGCTCCGTTGCGAGAAAAAAATAACGAGCGAACAACTCGGAATGACCCCCAATGTGTACTGGGCTTTACGTCCTTTGAAGAAGTATTATTTCAAAGACTAAAGCATTTTTTGAATATTTACATTGAATTAAAAAGTCACTGGACCGAATGTAATGATTTTCAAGGGACAATCACTTTACAAGGCATGGTTTTGCATTGCCACTTTGAAAAAAGTCCGCGTTTGGCCTGCATCCCGCACGTCTGCCAAACTTGGGCATGATTACCTCCGTCCCTCTGTGTCCACAATATGAATGTATGGATTTGTTTTCTTGTTTTTCTTTTTTTAGAACACTGCATTGAATTCTCATTGAAGAGTTCTGTCTTGTTTTTGGAAAATGTAGCCTTTTAATTATTTACATGCACATCCATTTACATTTTTAATTAAATCAGATGTGCAAACCTGGGGAGCAGAGGGAGGTAGGGATGAATGCGAGCAAATAAGACGCTGCTGAATTAAACGGCAGAGAGCTAGAATCGGATGGAGGTGAAACATTGTTACGCAAGTAAGGAAGAAAGAACTGGGAGCAATTACAGTAAGAAATTATTGCCGGAACTGTAATCTATATTGAGTTTTCATACTGAGCACAATATATAGAACTGCAATATTTCTCCAAAATAAATAAATGTAAAATAGATGATTGTGCTTTCAATATTTGGATCCATGAATTGGTTTTAACATAGACAAATATTGCTGTCTGTAGTAAAAAACTTGGAGTGGTAGGTTCCATGTGTCCATTACTACACTGTACACTTGGGATGAGGAGCTTCCTGTGTCCGTATAATACACTTGGGATGAGGGGCTTGCTGTATCTGTATAATACCCTTGGAATGAGGGGCTTCCTGTGTCCATATAATACACTTGGGATGAGGGCTTGCTGTGTCCGTATAAAACACTTGGAATGAGGGGCTTGCTGTGTCTGTACAATACACTTGGGATGGGTTGCTTGCTGTGTCCATATTATACACTTGGGAGTTGGGATGAGGGACTTGCTGTGTCTGTATAATACATTTGGCATGAGGGGCTTGCTGTGCCCATTTAATACGCTTGGGATGAGGGGATTGAGGTGTCCATATAAAACACTTGAGATGAGGGGCTTGCTGTGTCCGTGTAATACACTTGGGATGAGGGGCTTGCTGTGTCCGTAATAATACACTTGGGATGAGGGTCTTGCTGTGTCCGTAATAATACACTTGGTATGAGGGTCTTGCTGTGTCCGTAATAATACACTTGAGATGAGGGGCTTGCCTTGTCCGTATAATACACTTGGGATGAGGGGCTTGCCTTGTCCGTATAATACACTTGGGATGAGGGGCTTGCTGTGTCCATATGATACACTTGGGATGAGGAGCGTGCTGTGTCTGTATAATACGCTTGGGATGAGGGGCTTGCTGTGTCTGTATAATACGCTTGGGATGAGGGGCTTGCTGTGTCCATATGATACACTTGGGATGAGGGGCTTGCTGTGTCTGTACAATACGCTTGGGATGAGGGGCTTGCTGTGTCTGTATAATACGCTTGGGATAAGGGGCTTGCTGTGTCCATATGATACACTTGGGATGAGGGGCTTGCTGTGTCTGTATAATACGCTTGGGATGAGGGGCTTGCTGTGTCCATATGATATACTTGGGATGAGGGGCTTGCTGTGTCTGTATAATACGCTTGGGATGAGGGGCTTGCTGTGTCTGTATAATACACTTGGGATGAGGGACTTGCGGTGTCCATATAATATACTTGGGATGAGGGACTTGCTGTGTCCATATAATATACTTGGGATGAGGGGCGTGCTGTGTCCGATTAATATGCTTCTGATGAGGAGCTTGCTGTGTCCATATAATGTACAGTACTTGGGATAAGGGGCTTGCTGTGTCCATATAATGTACTTGGGATAAGGGGCTTGCTGTGTCTGTATAATACGCTTGGGATGATGTGTTTGCTGTGTACGTTAATACATTTAGGATGAGGGGCTTGCTGTGTCCGTGGGCGGGATGTACTATTTGACATCCAATAAGAGCTGTCCTTCACGATCCCTGGCGTCTCCCTGACTTCCGGGTTTTGGCCGTCTGTGTCATTCTGCGCATGTGCAGAATGACGGTGCTGGCCACTGGGCATGCTGGGAGAGATCCGATCGTATCCCTCAAACCAGTGCTGCAGAAAGAAGCCCATAGGCTTCTATGGGGTATCGACAGCAAAAGCTGGTGAACGCCTCCATGTCACTGACCTGGCGGCCGGGGGATAGTACATTAGGAAAATGCGGTAAACAGTGGGTTTACCGCATTTTCCGCTTAGTACATCCCACCCGTATAATACACTTGGGAATTGTAACCTGTAAAATTTTGCCTAAAAACCATACTTATGATACTGCATATACCAGAGCTATTAATACCATTACACTATAGCGTTCTTTCCCTTTTCTGAGTGTCATTTCTGTGGCATAAGGTGGGTGATATAATTCATGTCATCCCTGTTACTCCCAGGAACTCTACAGCGCCGCTGCCCTGACAAAGACACCTTGAAATAAATCAGAGCCGACGACGGTTGCAAGCAAAAAACCCTTCGTAAAGTATCACAGTGACATTTGTAGAGCTGTCGGTTGCTGCGCGCTATTAGCATATTCCGCCCTGTACAGATTTAGTGCGCAGTATGTTTTACAGCATGTGGCATTTTTCTTATTAGTTTTCTACTGGAAAAAATATTTCTTTATGTGTCTTCTGGGAGAGGCGTAACTGGAAACTTTCCGTTTGTTTTACAGATTGTGGCACAAGCTGTGTTGTTTATGTGTATGAACACTGCCGGAATCTTCATTAGCTATCTGTCAGACCGGGCTCAGCGGCAAGCCTTCCTGGAGACCAGGAGATGCGTGGAAGCAAGGCTGAGGCTGGAGACGGAGAACCAGAGACAGGTATTTGTCTCAGCTGCTACAAAGCTCCTCTACTTAGTGCTGGATATGAATTAATCTGTGATGTTCGGAGATATCCAATATGTATAATAGCTGTACTTTATCAAGAGTTCCGTGCCAAGTCAGAGCTTGCAGTCAGAAGTTATGGACACCATTGCAAAACGTTTCCTCTTTTGTGAACAAAATATGTCACAGCATATATTTTTATACAAAATCAGATTAAATGCTATGACGATAAACTGTGTCTCACAATATGAATACAGAATACATAGCAGATGCTTTCTACAAATGGCAAAAATAGCAAAATGGTGTAATGTTATAGGAGCTTATTCAGAGTCAGTCTCAGTGGCTGCTCCTACCTTGGTGGAGGAGGAGGACTGCCGCTGGCGATGCTGACGGGTCTCCGCCACCTTGTCCCCACCGCCGCCTGGGTCCCAGCATCTGTATTATGTACAGTTCACAGACGTAGGGAACCGATGCAACGCAGTAGCGGCTACAGTATTGCGCATGTGCGAAACCACGGCTTCTATGGACTGCATCGGCTGCAGCCCATAGAAGCCGGCTAGGACTGACGAGGCAGGGGGCTGGTTCCCTACAGGAAGCCAGCTCTCTGCCTATTGCAGCCCGGTCTGGCAGTCCCGGAGGTAGGAAACACCACCCAATGGAACTGCCTGTAGTGTCTGTGACTGGCAGGTAGGACTTCCAATATTGCAAAAAAATGCAATTGCGATCCATGATGAATTAGGCCCAGTATTCACTGCCAGTCGATCTGCAAAACTCAAACTGCAGCTCCCTTTACTTGGATGCGACTCATCCCCCTTTTTGCATACTTACCTATTCCCCAGAAAGATGTGGGAGACTCCCTATTTTTCAGGTAGTCCCCCACGCCCTTGGAAGAGTAGGTGGATTCTCTGCATACAGTACCACCCACTTCCTAGTGAAGTAGGCAGGATGGGAGGAGATAGTACCGCAATCTCTGGTCCGTATTGAGTGGGGCGGTGCTAAATGATGTGAATTGCATCATTTTAGTCCCACCCCTTCTCCATGGACCCTGCGTTTCATGGTATTCTAAAGCGCCGTGGTTGGGCCTGATGATGTGAAGAGCCCCGTCCCCCAAAGTGGTATCTGCAGAGGAAATACCTAAAGTAGGCAAGTATGCCTTGCAACTGAAGGCGTGGCTTTACGGGCAGTACAGAAAATGCTTCATTTGCAGCACACAATAGAATTACTGGACTGTGCACTTGTGCACTAAGCAGTCTTAATTTCTGAAGAAAGAGGCTTCCCTGCAGTGCTGCTAAAATGACTTTGGACTTTTACTAAATTTGAATAAATGGGTGTGTGTTGCCCAGTTGCGACCAATCAGACTCACTCATCATTTGCAGTCAACATTATCAACTTTTACACATACTGTACATGAGGGTCTGTGCTGACCCCATTAGGTGGCTGTGTTTGAGACTTTTTGGCGTCCTTTTAGTCTCAGTTTGCAATTACACATCCACACTGGGCCCTTACAGTAATGTCATTGCCATTGCACGCACACTGGACTCTCATTCACGGTCAGGCTTGAACTGGCCCACAGGGGAAACCACCGGTGGGCCCCACTGCCTGGGGGCCCACCTCCTGCCCTAAGGATCAGTTTCCAGACTGTGCACTTAAATTATACATATGTTACCTTGTACTGGACTATGATGTATTTTCTACAGTGCATTGCTGTTATTAATCTGCTACATTATCATGCATGCAGCAGCTGAATTTACTGTGTATATTTATGAAGGGGCCCAGACGTTGCACTCTCTAATGGTTAGTCAAACCAATGAGGTGGCAGGCCATACCCCCTCTGCAGAATGGCCACACCCCTAACATAGGCCCCTACCACTGCATTCCCCCGGTGGGCCCTACATGCCCCAGTCCAACACTGTTCACGGTCACTTCCTGCAATTCCACGCACATTCCTGCCCCTATCTGAGCCCACTAGTCATAGATAGTCTAAAGCCAGACATGAGGTAAAAAAAATGCACATTTTTAAAAGACATGCATGCTTATGTGAAAAATTGCAATTTGAAAAGAAAAAACTCTCCAATTGCGTGATGCTAACTCTGAGTACGGCCCATTGCAACTACACTGTATTTTGTGGTGCCCAGAATCACGAGAATGTGTGTTTTTGTTTTTAAATTAATGTCACAGATGTGGCAGCTCCGATCTTACCGCAAACAGGTCCCCTGAGCGATCGCATCGCAATTGTGACTAACCGCGGTATGCTGTAGCCCGTTCATGGGAGCATACATACCATGCGATTCTATGGGTCGCAGGTGTATGAGCAGTGCACACGCACACCCACAGGCACACTATTCATGGCAAATGAGTTGTGTTTGCCGTGATTCGCTTGTAAGATGAGCAGGGACGTATCTGTATGTCAAAATGAATCGATAGAGTTGAATATTGGTTCACTTCACAAAATGGCTGCCACTATTACCATCTTTATAACCGCCAGTATCCTAGATTTCTGAGTAAAAAATAAGCAGGTTTTTTTATTTAAGCGTGAAACATCACATTTATTGGTTTGTTTTATCTGTGTAAGTCAGGGGAGTGTATTTTAGCTGTGCAGGTGTGCGATCGTATGTGTAGCAGAGCTGCACAAAATGATTTTGTGCAGTCTCTGCGCAGCCCAGAACGTACTCTTCCAGTGCGATTGAATCCTGCTGATCGGGGCTGGAGCTGACGTCAGACACCCTACCTGAAAACGCTTGAGCCCGCCTGCATTTTTCCGGACACTCCCTGAAAATGGTCACTTGCCACCCACAAACGCCCTTTCCTGTCAATATCCTTGTGACTGCCCATGCGAATGGATCATTCGCACCATCTCGTCGCTGACCAGCGATGCCTGTTGTAGCCGTCCGACGGGCCTACGCATTGCGGTGCATACGCATGCGCAGTTCGGATCTGATCGCCTGCTGTGTGAAAACGCACAGCAGGGATCAGATCTGAATTAGGCCCAAATTCCGTGCCTAAAGATTGTTGTTTTTGCTGGTTATGTGAAGTAAGATAACAAAGTTTAAAAACCCACTATTGTGGGGCTTACAGTATACTCGATGTCTAATATATGGATATCAAAGGTTGGAGAGAGATGAAGTACCAACCAATCAACTCCTAACTGTCATTTTTCAAACACAGTCTGTAACATGGCAGTTAGGAGCTGATTGTCTGGTACTTTATCTCTGCCTAGTACAACTATCTTGAGCTTTTGGTTGATCGATCGTGAAAACGCAAAACAAAATGTGGTATAACCAACAGGATGAGTTGTATATAATCAGAGTTTGAGTTTGATGGTCAGCTGACACTTAAAGGACGTGAAAATAAATGATGACACGTGTAGGTGCAGCCGTTCTCGAGCTGTCCTTAACGTGGAGTTTTTTCAAGCTTTAGTGGCTGCATTTTATAGTGTTTTTTATACTGTATTCAGGCTGAAAACGTTACTGCGTTTGAATTCAAAATCACTAATTGCATGAAAAACATTAAAAACACTGTTTGGTCATTCCGAGTTGATCGCTAGCTACATTCGTTCGCTGTGCAGCGATGAGGCAAAAAAACAGCACTTCTGCGCATGTGTATGCGGCGCAATGCACACGCGCGACGTACTATTACAACGAACGATGTAGTTTCACGCAGGGTCTAGCGAAGCTTTTCAGTCGCACTGCTGGCCGCAGAGTGATTGACATGGAGTGGGCTTTTCTGGGTGTCAACTGACCGTTTTCATAGAGTGTTCGGAAAAATGCAGACGTGGCTGGGCGAACGCAGGGCGTGTTCGTGACGTCAAAACAGGAACTGAACAGTCTGAAGTGATCGCAAGCGCTGAGTAGGTTTTGAGCTACTCTAAAACTGCACAAAAAAACTTTGTAGCCGTTCTGCGAGCCTTTCATTCGCACTTCTGCTAAGCTAAAATACACTCCCAGTGGGAGGCGGCATAGCGTTTGCACGGCTACTAAAAACAGCTAGCGAGCGAACAACTCGGAATGGCCCCCTCTATACAGTACTATATAGCCAATAACGCTTGATGTTCAAAGCAACTCGGATATCCTGTCAGCCTTACTCAGATTAAAAGCGAAAAAAAAAAATATTTATCACAAGTTTCAGAAGTGATGTGAGAATCACTTTGAAACAAATGTTAAGCATCTGATGTAATGGGTGTAGTATGTTATGCCGGCGGCCAGGATCTCAGCGCCCAGCATACCGGCGCCAGGATCCCCACCGCCGGCATGCCGGCAGCTGGGTGAGCGTAAATGAGTCCCTTGCCGGCTCGCTGCACACGCCGCCCTGCTACACGCGCCAAGCTATTTATTTTCCTCCAGGGAAGTCGTGGACCCCCAAGAGGGAGAATAGTTGTCGGTATGCCGGGTGTCAGGATTCCGGCGCCAATATACTGAGCGCCGGGATCCCAACAGCCGGCATACTGAATACCACCCGACGTAATGGTACGTACTGTATGACTATATAATTGACACCCTCCCAGATCCCACTCGCAGCCCCACTTCTTGGTGTACGATGCAGGCGACTCCTGCATTTTGCAGTGACATGATGCATTGGTGAATCTGTAATGGGTGCTGGACATACAGTACTTGCCTACTGTCCCGGAACGTGCGGGAGACTCATGATTTTTGGGTAGTCCTCCCGCACCCCCCAAAGAGTGAAGTTGGCAGTATTGGGAGATAATACCTGCAATCACGAATCTCGCAAGGAGGGGGCGGGGGTAACATGATGACATGATTTGTAATGCTTTAAGTCCGCGCCTCCTCCACAGCCTCCAGATTAGGCATGTTGCAACAATAGGGGTGGGGCCTACTGATGTGATGACCTGGCCCCACCCCTATAGCGATTAGGTGCATCTCCGGGCTTCTCCCATATGGTGCAGGGTGTGTGTACCTCCCTAGTGGTCCCTAGGGTTACCCCCTCATCCCTTTAATTCTGGACACATATTAATTACATAGGTTCTGTGGCTGATTAAAACCAGGTGAAATGGAGTCTTGAAGTCAGCCAGCCACAGAACCTGTGTAATTAATATGTGTCCAGAATTAAAGGGATGAGGTGGTAACCCTAGTGGTCCCTCTCTGCCCCCTCTATATCTTTTGGCCAGCCTCACCCCCTCCTCCTCCTCTTTGCTACTCTGCCCCGCTCTGTCCCGTCTCCTAGCAATGGAAGCCATTGGACAGGTGGCGTGTGCCCTGGCTACCACTGCACACGCATGTAGGAGACGGGACAGAGTTTAGCAATTTTTATATAGATATTCTACTGCCAAAAGGTGGGCACACTATTCCCAGTGTATATTAGAATTTAGGCTGTTTCCAGATTCTCCTTGGAACAAAGGGGGTAATTCTGAGTTGATCGCAGCAGCAAGTTTGTTAGCAATTGGGCAAAACCATGTGCACTGCAGGGGAGGCAGATATAACATGTGCAGAGAGAGTTAGACTTGGGTGGGTTATTTAGTTTCTGTGCAGGGTAAATACTGGCTGCTTTATTTTTACACTGCAATTTAGATTTCAGTTTGAATACACCCCACCCAAATCTAACTCTCTCTGCACATGTTACATCTGCCCCACCTGCAGTGCACATGGTTTTGCCCAACTGCTAACAAATTTGCTGCTGCGATCAACTCAGAATTAGGCCCAAAGACTTGCTGAGCGGAATAATATGTTTAGATAGTCACTACATTCAGCACTTTCCTTGGGTTTAAAAGTTGGTAGTACAGTATATAACATTTAGCCATTGTTTGCGACTATATTTAGTTGAATATTAAACTTTAAATCTTAATTTTGCATCCTCGCCAACTCCTGAAAACAAAAATATGCGTCCCGGCGTCTGAAGTAATATAATTCTTGTTTGCTCCTGCATTTTAAATACGATAAATCTTGACGTCTTTTCAGAGGCTACCATGCCAACCGGAGAGTGTTGTGTGCCCCTGTGAGTCCCCTCCAATTTACAGGTGTTTCTATGGCGACCGTTCTCCTGGGATCGTCATGGTGATGGCATTTATAGAACACAAGCAGGAATTCAGCCAAAATAAAACTGGATGAGGGGAGTGTCCGTTTCAATCACATTTCTCAGGAGATACGTGCGCCGCGGTGAGTAAGACGGCTGGAAATAACTTGCAGCTTACCGACTAGAGGTATCTACAAAGTCTATCAAGTCGAATAAGCAGAGTTAGCCGGAGTTATCTAGCTCACTGACATTAATGCGACATGGACTAGAGGAGCTTTTCCTTGCAAAGATTTCCACTTTATTCGTACACGGAGGGATGTACAGAACCTGGGAGAGAGATAAAGTGGACTGAAATAAAGTACCAACCAATAAGCTCCTAACTGTCATGTTATAGGCTGTTATTGAAAAATGACAGAAGTTGATTTGTTGGTACTTTATCTCTCTCAAAGCTCTGAAATATTGGGGGTCATTCTGTGTTGATCGCTCGCTAGCAGTTTTTAGCAGCCGTGCAAACGCATAGTCGCCGCCCACGGGGGAGTGTATTTTCGCTTTGCAGGAGTGCAAAACAAGACCAGCCCTGTAGTTACTTATCCTGTGCGATGATTGCTGCGACGAGTGACACGGTAATTACGTTAGATACCCACCCAGCAAATGCCTGGCCACGCCTGCGTTTTTCCAAACACTCCCATAAAACGGTCAGTTGACACCTAGAAACGCCCTCTTCCTGTCAATCTCCTTGCGTTCGGCTGTGCGATTGGAATCGTCGCTAGAACCAGTGCAAAACCACAATGGACTTCGTACCCGTACGACGCGTGTGCGCATTGCTGTGCATGCGCAGATTAGCTGTTTTTTTCACTGATCGCTACGCAGCGAACAACGGCAGCTAGCGATCAACTCGGAATGAGCCCCATTGGCCGGTATCCTACTAGGTGCGACCCTTTTTCATCTGATAAATACGGCCCAATAGCGAGATTTTTGATTGATGGTCAATATCGCGCTATCCAATTATAGGCGTGTCGATTCTAATTGGATAGCGCCGGCTGAAACCATTAGCTGCGGTTAATGAAACACTCCTTTTATTTTTCAATTTTTATAATGTCCACATGCAACATGTTGACATGTTTAAAACGTAGACATTATGTAGTGGTCGCAGGGCCTATGATTAAGTGAATATGAAGCCCTGGAAGAGCAGACAAGTATGGCGCCCACTGTTGAGTATAGCACGCAGTGAACTTTTATCCTGTTCTCCGGAATGATGATGAATTTTACATCGCAGTGCAGTCTCTTGAACTTCGTCTTCTACAAGAGGAAAATTCTCACAACAAAATCTACCGGTACTTTTGCTGATGACATATTTCCATCACATGACAAAGGAAGAATCAGATATTGCATTGTCATCAGAAGGAGAACGAAATGACAGGCATAGGAATGGAGAGAGTTAAACCTCCTGTGATGGGTATGGACATAAGGGTTATGAAAAGTACAACCAATGGTAGATAGGGGAGGGATCAGCATATATAGGGCGGTATAGGTCATCTAGGGGTCTCTCTCTGCTAGTTTGCCTTCTGGTGAGTGATATAAAAAAAATTGTGCTGCATTAGTTGATTAGTCAGTTCAGGTTAACTTAATATTCACTTTGTGACATATATAGGCGTTAGGTAGCTTTTAAATTACCCTCCTGTTTCCTCCTCTAGTATACTCCCCTCACCCTCTAGTATACTCCTGACTCGAATGGCCGCCTCTCGCCCCCTCCGTTCGGCCGGGGCCCCGGCTCGTTACCTCTCTGAAGGCGGGGGAGATGGAGCCTCGGCTGGGCCTGCTTGTTCATCTGCTCTGTCCCCGTCCACCGGCGCGCGTACCCGCGCGGCGGTAGCTGGTCGGACCTGGTCTCCCCTGCCCCAGGAGTCGGGACCGGAGTTAATCTCCGGCCGCGGCCGGCGGGTGAGGCGCGGGGCACGGGGGAGGGGAGGTGAGGTGGCCGGGCATCGGCCTTCACCTCCACCTCAGGAGAGTTCAGTGCAGGAAGCAGCGACCCGCGGGCGCTCTCGGCCGCGCCAGAGCGGGCGACGTCCGGAGGCTCCCGTCCCGTCTCCCCTTCCGTCCCCCTTGTCAAGGCCGTGGATGGATGCCGGCCAGGGGAGTCGGGGTGGGCGGAGAGCGGCGGCGGGTCAAGCAAGGCCTGTCACAGGGGTTTGGCCGGCGGTGCTCCCCACCGCTGGCCGGAGAGTGGCTGGAAGCGGCGGTGCCACAAGAATACGAGTCTCCCCTGCTTCCTCCCTTGCAGCCGGAGTCCGGCGGGGAGCGGGGCTCAGATGGCGGCGCCGTTCGTGCGCGGGCGCGTGCGCGGGCGCGTGCGCGGGCGCGTGCAGCGGCGCCGCAAAGGCAGGAGTCTCCCCTGCTGCCTCCCTTACAGCCGGAATCCGGCGGGGAGCGGCGGGGGGTGTATAGAAATTATATAAATGAAAGTGTAGAGCCCCGCAGGTGTGCCTTCCCTGTGGCCGGAGGGAGATCCGGGCTGCAGGAGGAGGAACGCACGCCGGGGGCGGCGGCAGGTGCAATATATTTAGTGCGGGCCCACACAGATCAGATGGGGGGCATGATGGGAGGAGGACCAGGCAGGTTAGGGCTAGGGGGGCCAACGGGTCACCAGAAGGCCAGGCGGCTTATTTACCAGTGGGTCCCTTCTCGGTGCCTGCCGGCCGACGGGCCGGGAGACGGACGTCGGCGTCCGCAGGGGGCTGCCACCGGTAATGGCCGCAATTTTTGGGGCAGTCAAGAGGCTTCCGGGGAGTTAGCCTCAGCCCTGTCAACGGTGGTGGCGGCATTGGGCCCATTGGTTGCAGCCGCATCTCCGGGGACAGCGAAGCATTCCGGCGCGCACACAGACGCAGGGACATCCGCCACGCAGTCAGGGTCGGCAGTCCAGCAGATAGCGCGCGCTTGCCATGACCTGGGGGCGGCCGCGGCGCAGTTAGGCAACCAACAAGCAGGGACGGAGCGCGGACGCGAGGCGGGGGTGGATGTACCCCGGAATACTAGGCATGCCCCAGGAGTGGTTTCCAGGTTCTGTGCTTTGTCGTCTTTTTCAGGTGATCATGGTGAGGTTGAGATGGACGTGAGCGATGAAGAGGATTTCGAGGTTTCCACACTGGGGGAGTCCGAGTCCGAGCAGTCGGCAATGTCAGGTGAGGTCGAGGATTCGCTTCGGGCTCCAGCGTACGCTCTAGTTCGGTTAGTTCCTCCTCTTCTTCATCCCTATCGTCGCAAGCGTCCGAGGTTAGTAGCACGACTAGGGCGAAAAAAGCAGGCGACGAAGTACGCTAAAAAAGCGGCAGGGCAGCGGGAGAGGCGGAAGAGGCGCAAGCGGCTTAGCGAGAACGCTCGCAGGGCCAAGAGGCGCCGTAATTTGCCCGGAGTAGTCCACTGTGATTATACGGCAGTGTTGAGGGGGTTGCGGAATAGCTGCCGGAGGAAGATTCGTAGAGGCGATTACGTGGATATGTTCGTGCTGACTAAGGACACGAAGAAGGGGTATAAGGCAGCGAAGGCTAAGACGGGCATAGGAGCTGAGGCTTTCCGTACGTTTGACAACTGGCTGGCTGGTTTCTGCGTCTTTGCAGCATGTTATCTGGAGGATAGGCCGGATGAACACATGAACGTCATCCGGTACCTGCACTTGATACACGACATGCAGCGAACATCAACGGGAATAGAATGGCGAATGTATGACGAGAAGTTCAGAGAAAAGCAGGACTGCTTGCAGATAATTGATTTTGGTTGCAAGGACGTGGAGGTCTGGCTCCAGGTCACCCGGGCTTCTCAAACTGCAAAGGAGCCCCGGAATGCGGGGGCGGATGGGCAACGCGCTGCGTCATCCGCCCAGGGGGGTAGCGCGGAGGGAGGACCGGGTAGAAAGGGTAGATCGGCTAACCGCGGGGGGTGGACAGACCACCGAGAGGGGGAAGTGCTTCGCATTTACTAAATGCGACCTGTTCCTTCTGCAAGCAGTGTCGGTTTCGACATTCATGCTTGCAATGTGCGGCTTCCACCCGGCCTCCAACTGTTTTAAAGGCAATCGGCAAGGCCAAAGGGGAAAGCAAGGCTATGCAAAACCCTCCGGGAGCGGGATCGCTCAACAGGGCCCCAACGCCAATTAATTTGGATGCCGTGTCCAAGTGGTTGGGATGGTATCCAAATAGGCCGAACTCCAATTTTTTGTTTCAAGGTTTCAAGTTTGGTTTCCGCCTGCCAGTTGCGGGTGAAGTATCGGTCAGGGCTCTCAGAAATCTTCAATCCGCTCGCACCCTGCCGTTAGTTTTGCGCGAGAAAGTTGATAAAGAGGTGCGACTGGGTAGGATGGAGGGCCCGTTTAGCTTGCCCCCATTGGATGAACTGGTCATTTCCCCAGTGGGGGTAGTCCCCAAGAAGACTCCAGGTGCTTTTAGGCTCATTCAGCATCTTTCTTACCCGTCAGGGTCGTCGGTCAACGACGCAATACCGCCAGAACAATGTTCCGTGGTGTACCAGTCGTTTGACGAGGCTCTGGAGATGGTTCGTAATTACGGCCCGGGAGCTCTGATGGCTAAGATCGATGTTGAATCGGCGTTTCGGTCGCTCCCATTGCATCCGGACTCATTCCGTTTTATGGGTTATCGGATCGGAGTGGAATATTTCATTGACAAATGTTTGCCGATGGGGTGTTCCGTTTCCTGCTCGTTCTTTGAAAGGTTTAGCACATTTTTACATTGGTGCGTGGAGTCTTCTACGGGAGGTCATGGGGTTGCGCATTACCTCGATGATTTCCTGTGTGTGGGACCGGCGAATTCGCCGCGCTGCAGCGACTTATTGTTCAGCATCCGAGCCTTGTTTTATCACTTTGGCGTTCCTGTGGCCGAGGATAAAACGGAGGGGCCGGTCTCATGTTTGTCGTTCTTGGGGATTAAAATCGACACGGTGGCAGGCTCATGTCGCCTTCCTCAGGCCAAGGTTGCGAAGCTTCGCGAGGTTATGGGGCAGTTCGTGACGTTGCGCAAAGTCACGCTGAGGCAGGCGCAGTCTTCGCTGGGCCTCTTGAACTTTGCTTGCCGGGTAATCCCGATGGGCAGGGTTTTCTGCCGAAAGCTGGAGAGGGCGACGGCGGGGTGTGCCAGGCCGCATCATTTCATTTGCTTGATTGATTTGGCCGTCTGGGCCTCGTTCCTGGAGGACTTCAATGGGGTGCGTATCTGGTTGGCCCCGACGATCGACAATGCTAGGTTAACAGCTGTTTACCGACGCCGTGGGTTCCTCTGGGTTTGGTTGCTACCTAGAGGGATCTTGGTGCGTGGCCTCTTAGCCTGAGGAATGGTGTCGCGAAGGTTTCACTAAGGACCTTTTGCTGCTGGAGCTTTTTCCCGTTATGGTGGCCCTGGAGGTTTGGGGTGAACGTCTGGCTGATCGCAGCATTTTGTTCGCTGGTGGTTTTGAGGGTGCTTGCGCAATTGTTGCTGACATGCTTGCGTAGGAATTTATGGTTCCACGCACAACATGTTCCAGGAATTGAGAACGGAATTGCCGACGCGTTGTGCCGCGGACAGTGGGAGAGATTTCGGCTGTTGGCACCGGAGGCCGAGGAGCGGGGGTTTCAATGTCCCGGTTATGTCTGGCAGGTGATCGGACCGGACTGGAGGGCCTAGCGATGCGGTCAGTGGCTCCGAACACGCTCAAGGCTTACGGTCAAGCTTGGAGCGAGTGGGAAGAGTTTGTCCGAGGACGTAGTCAAGAAGGTAAGAGCGGGCATCGGATGATGCTTTCTTTTATTTGGCAGCTTTTTGTCACGGGTAGGTCCAGAGCGGTGGTGTCCCGGTACTTAGCAGGGATATAACTTTTTAATAAAATAAAGGGTGTTCCTGACGTGACAAAGAGCGGGCTTCTTGTAAAGGCAATGAAAGGGTGGGCGCGCGTGGCGCCAGCGCCGCCAGATGCGGCTTTGTTACCAACTGTCATCGGTGCTGTAGTCAGTGTCGCATCGTCACTTTTTGAGTCGCTGTTGTTCCAGTTGGCGTTCTCCATGGCTTATCACGGAGCTTTTCAGGTTTCGGAGCTGGTAGCGCCATCTAAATGGGCTGATTCGCGCATGCTCCTAGATGACGTGGTGGTGGGTGAGAGGTCTTTGCTGTGCAGACTGCGTCGCTCTAAGACGGACCAAGTAGGTAGAGGGCGATGGGTCACTTTGGTACCGTCTCTGGAGGGAAGCATTTGCCCGGTGAGATTGGCATTGAAATATGCAGCAGTTTGGCCCGGTGTGAGGGGGTCATGGCTGCTGCACTATGACGGTTTACCATTGACGAAATATCAATTTCGTTGGATGCTAAGTCGCTGTCTGGCGGGCTTGGGCCTTTCACCCGCTGCTTTCGGTACGCAGGTTTTTTCCGTTGTGGAGATTCAGGCGGTGGGGCGATGGAAGTTTTCCGGTTACAAACGTTATATTCGCCCGGTTTCATGAGTTTTCGGTTTTAATAACCGTTAATTAAGTTAATGTTGGAAGGTTAAGTACGTCATTGTGCTGTTTGTGTCTGTTTGTCTCCCCTGTTTATCCTACTCAGGGATTAGCTACTCGCCGCTGCTGGCAGCGGGGGTCTGGAGTTCTTTTGTGATTTTTTGCCTGTCTTGACGGACTGAATTTCAATTTACACAATTCGGCTGATCAGTTACAACACGAAGTCCCTCAGCAGGTTTTTTATGCTTTCACCTCCAGCTGAGTTCTTACATGTTTTTTCCCATTTAATCCCCCCCCCCCCCCCCCCGGTTTATTTTGCCTTATTTTAATTTGATCTTTCCCGTTGTGTTTCTATGTTATACTTCGATTGGCTGGAAGCTTGTTTATAACGGCTAGGCCGTGACTCATCAAGAAACGAAAACTTTTTCTTTTGGCAGATCCTTCAGGTTAATGCATGCAATAAGCTAATGTTAGGATATTTATTAATCAGTTTTTATTCCTTTCCTTCACTTCAGGTTAGGTAGAAGACGATTTGGCAATATGGGTAGTTGGCCACTCTTATGTTTACTGGGCAGCCAGGTTTTTGGCCTCGGGTGGGGCGCAGTTTTTTCCTTGGGCTCATGGCATTCGTTGGCTTGGTTGGCGTGGGATGAGGTGGCGAGATCTGAAGAGTAGATTGGTCAGTCAGGCCAGGGGGCATGGAGTCCCTAGGGTGCTGGTTGTCCACTTGGGTGGCAACGATCTGGGGAAGAGGACATCTTTAGAGCTGAGATGGGCCATGATGGAAGATCTGGCCAGTGTGGCCGCAGCATGGCCCAGCTGTGTGTTGGTGTTCTCCATGATGGTGCCACGGTTGCGTTGGCAGGGAGTGGCGGACGGTCGCCCTATTGATGAGGCCAGGCAAAAGGTGAATGCTGCGGTGGCGAAGTGGGTATTGGCTCACGGAGGGAAAGTGGTTCGCCACCCTAGGATTCGGTTCCGGGAATGTCACCTTTTTCGGCCTGATGGTGTGCATCTGTCCAAGGAAGGGATGATGCTTTTCCTGGAGGATCTGTTTCAGGTGTTGCAGGACTTAGGTTGAGGTTATGGTGGCGGTGCGAAGACTCTGGGGAAGAGTCTTTCGCTGTTGGCGGAAAAGAACGGCAGGTTATAGTTTGACTTGTTAGTCACAGTTTTTACAGTATTGGTGTGGTTTAGGTGCACTCACCTCCATTGACTTTTAAGGCCGCTAGATCACCCATCAGGGGGCAGCGTCATCACCCATCAGGGTGGGCAGTCAGCGTGGAGGTCTGAGTCGGGCACCTATTACCTATGTATGGTTTGTGGTAGATTAGGATTGTTTGGGTTTTTCATGTTCTGAGGTTATCTTCAGTGGGTTGTAGCCGTTCTTTTTTCTGCCACCATATGTCGGTTGATTCAACATGTTAACTTAATTTTACTTTACAGGTTTTTTCTAATGGTTAGGGTATAATAAATAGCTAACAATTTTCTGCCAAATTCAAGTCTCCGTGTCATTATTTCATGGTATTAAGGGTATAGAATGTTTTACTTTTAGAATGGAGGTCCACACATTATCAGTAGGAGGTTTAGGAGAACGAAATGACAGGCATAGGAATGGAGAGAGTTAAACCTCCTGTGATGGGTGTGGACATAAGGGTTATGAAAAGTACAACTATTGGTAGATAGGGGAGGGATCAGCATATATAGGGTGGTATAGGTCATCTAGGGGTCTCTCTCTGCTAGTTTGCCTTCCCGCCCTCCCACCCCATTAGGTAGATAGTTTGGCGCGGAGTGTCTTGGCTCTGGGTTGTTAGTTGTGGTTTATCGTTGGCTATTTGTTGGCGGAAAAGAACGGCAGGTTATAGTTTGACTTGTTGTCACAGTTTTTACAGTATTGGTGTGGTTTAGGTGCACTCACCTCCATTGACTTTTAAGGCCGCTAGATCACCCATCAGGGGGCAGCGTCATCACCCATCAGGGTGGGCAGTCAGCGTGGAGGTCTGAGTCGGGCACCTATTACCTATGTATGGTTTGTGGTAGATTAGGATTGTTTGGGTTTTTCATGTTCTGAGGTTATCTTTAGTGGGTTGTAGCCGTTCTTTTTTCTGCCACCATATGTCGGTTGATTCAACATGTTAACTTAATTTTACTTTACAGGTTTTTTCTAATGGTTAGGGTATAATAAATAGCTAACAATTTTCTGCCAAATTCAAGTCTCCGTGTCATTATTTCATGGTATTAAGGGTATAGAATGTTTTACTTTTAGAATGGAGGTCCACACATTATCATTAGGAGGTTTACGGCAAACATGACTTTGCGCGTACGTGATTCCATCTGCAGAAGTCATTTTGAAAGAGCAACATTTTTCATTTCTAAAAGTTTTCCTCTCTGTCTGCGCTCTGCATGTTGGCGTCCTATGTCATGTATAGTGCTGTCACCAGATATAGTAGTGTAGTACATCATTATTATTATTATTAATAAAAAGATTCATGAGATATTTACATCAAGCGCTCCCAGTACCCGTGCAAATCACTTTGCAATGGCAAATCTCCAGTATCGTGGTGGTGTTGCTTGTTACACTAACTGCATTGCGCTACCTGTGTGAAGTGCATGAAGAGTGAGGAAATCACCCAGAACCCCCCAAAAGTGGCAAATTAAATAACAAGACAGCGTAGGAAGCTGGCAGGGGTGTGGTATGCAGTTTTGGCGCCAGAGAGAATTAAGAATGAAGGGCAGTAAGGATGGTGTAATGGTTAGCATTACTGCTTCACAGCACTGAGGTCGTGGGCCCAAACTGTGTGGAGTTTGTATATTCCCCCCTTGCTTGTGTGGGTTTCCTCCCTGGAAGCTCCACTGGGTCAGGGACTGATGTGAGTGGTCAAAAAATGATCTGTAAAGCGCTGAAATATATGTGTGCGCTACATAAATAACTAGTAATAAATAATTTTAAAAAAATTGTAGCGATCGGCGCATGCGCAGTTCTGACCCGACCGCTGCGCTGCGATAAACTGCAGCGTGCGACCGGGTCAGAATGACCCCCAATATCGCTATCTTACTGTAGTATGCTAATGAAGGACGGAACATAATCGTTCCATCCTTCATTCACATTGCTCCAGTGTGTATGGGTAATCCGGCCTGACGGTGTTTCATTCTGAAGTAGGAACGAATCCCCGTTGCTCACCGTAGCGGTACGTCTGTGTCATGTCAGGTGTCCCATGCCATATAGCACTAATCCAATTACAGATGAGATTTGCACCTATTTGTCATTTCCCACAGTTATACTGTGTGCGCTTCTGATTCTCGCGCTTTACAATTGAAAAACGCTATACTAAACGCTATGGGCGCTATAATTTTGCTTGCAAAAAACTGTGGAAATTTTAAAATATATGGAAATCAGCCTGTACCCCTAAAAACTCCAAATAAATATTGGGTAACAGAGGCGATGTCTATTACTGACACAAAGAAAAATATTTTAAGCTTTTCAGTTGTTCCAAATGGCTGATTAATGCAGTCCAAAAAAAAGAGCAAAAAAAAATAAAAAATGAAAGCACGTTTTTTAGATTTCAGTTTAAACACACCCCACCCAAATCTAACTCTCTCTGCACATGTTATATCTGCCTCCCCTGCAGTGCACATGGGGGGTCATTCCGAGTTGTTCGCTCGGTAAAAATCTTCGCATCGCAGCGATTTTCCGCTTAATGCGCATGCGCAATGTCCGCACTGCGACTGCGCCAAGTAAATTTGCTATGCAGTTAGGATTTTTACTCACGGCTTTTTCATCGATCTGGCGATCGTAATGTGATTGACAGGAAATGGGTGTTACTGGGCGGAAACAGGCCGTTTTATGGGCGTGTGGGAAAAAACGCTACCGTTTCCGGAAAAAACGCAGGAGTGGCCGGAGAAACGGGGGAGTGTCTGGGCGAACGCTGGGTGTGTTTGTGACATCAAACCAGGAACGACAAGCACTGAACTGATCGCAGATGCCGAGTAAGTCTGAAGCTACTCAGAAACTGCTACGAGGTGTGTAATCGCAATATTGCGAATACATCGTTCGCAATTTTAAGATGCTAAGATTCACTCCCAGTAGGCGGCGGCTTAGCATGAGCAAATCTGCTAAAATCCGCTTGCGAGCGAACAACTCGGAATGACCCCCCATGGTTTTGCCCAACTGCTAACAAATTTGCTGTTGCAATCAACTCTGAATTACTCCCTATGTCCTGACATTTTTACCTTATAATAGATTTTTTCCCAAAAATTTTCACCTGTTCCGAAGCCCTAAGAAAAAAGTTGCGTCATTTTTCTAGAAGTTACTACGGGATGCATTTCATTTGCCAGCTGTCGGGATCCCGACGGTCAGGATACCGACGCTAGAATGCCGACAATGCCGCCAGACGGAATCCCGGCGCACCGGGGCTATTTCCACTCGTGAGTGTCCACGACACCCATATGGCTGTATTCAATTCTTTTCACCCCCTTCCCCACCCAATCCTTTACGCAGCTAAACCTGATTACTATGGGCGTGATATGTGCGATAACGGGGATCACTTCAGAAAGGAGATTGGCCGTGATATATCATTTGAATACCGCTCATAGATTGGGACTAGATCCTGTGGCGAACGCAGCGAGGCGGAAACAGCGAGCCCGCAAGGAGACTCTTAGCACTCGCCCCACTGTCGGCATTCTGGCGGGGGCAGGATGCCGCTGTCAGGACATCCCATCCACTGGTAAAACATACTGAATCCGTTACCGCGGCTAAACTTCTCCTGCTCGATTGAATACCAAAAACCCTGCAGCTGGCCAAAATTCCACGGACCGAGTAATAATGTGTTCAATTGAAATTGCCCCTATATGGTGACATTTTTGCGGTTGTTTTTTAAAAGTTAGGATTAGAAATCTCTGTTTCCCTTAAGGTGGGTACACACTGGCCAATATATCGTCCGTTCTCTTGAACGGCCAATATATTGTGGGCCCGTCGGCCAGTGTGTACGGCCGATATGTCTGTGAACTCCGTCGTTCACAGACATATCGCGTCGGCCCCGCAGCACAGCTGACGGCCAATATATCTACCGATATATTGGCGCGTCGATGTGTGTGTGTACGGCCGGTCGGCCGCCTGCACACATGCTGTGGCGGCCGGCGGTGATTGATAGCTGAACTGGGCAGGCGTGTGTACACGCCCGCCCAGTTCATGACGTCAGTCCCCGACGGATCGGGCAGTGTGTATGCTCAACACACTGCCCGATCCGTCCATAGATATATCTGCCGATCAATTGATCGTCAGATATATCTGTCAGTGTGTACCCACCTTTAGATTTCACTGTCATAAATATTTTGAGTATTTTAAAAAAATGTCTGACCTGGTATGTGTGTGTACATCTGCACATGGACGCAGAGAACCGCTCGTAGCAAGCAACCATTGTTCATTGCTGAATGCAAACTAGTGAATCACACATTAAGGTTAATGACACAATATCGCCCCGTAAAGGGCTCCTGCTGGGGTGTGAAGATGCGGGAAATCAGGGCTTTGATTGTCATCGCCGGAACGTTTTATCCTGCCAGCGCCTGACTTCTCAGTGACGTTATTCCCACTGTAGAAATAAATGGGATCCTACTCACTTTAGTAATTGACTGCAGAAACATCAAGGGTCATGCATTTCCCTCCCGGCAATAGAAAGAGGATAATTCAACTTGCTTTAATTGATATGTTGAACAACTTTATCTCTTGCAGCCGAACACAATAGTGTGTTGTCTTGCGCCATACGAAGGTTTTATTTTTCATCTGGAGAAGACGAGACTTTTAAGATAATGTTGCAGATTGATCATAAGGGAGATCTGAGTATTAATACTGAAGATTTTGTCACAGCCAAAAGCCGCTGACTGGAGAAAACCGGCTTTATAAATGTTTCACGGGAACAAGCTCTTTTAATTCAAGAGATATCCGCAAAGTGCTCATTTCATGGCGGTTTACAGCTGCGTATTGGCGGCGAAGGGCAAGACAATCGCAGACGTACAGATGCAGCCAAAGTCATCGCAAATGAGTGAAGCTTGAGTCAGTTTAACTATGTCAAAACCGGTGTGGGGGGGTGCAGTCATAAAGCAATCAAATTGTCGACACAACAAAGTTGACATTTAACATGCCCACATCTGCAGACTGTGTAGGGACCGGTGGTTAGGGTGAGGCTTCTGGCAGCGGAGGGTTAGGGTTAGGCTATGTGAGGGGAGGGTTAGGAACTAGTGGGAGGGTTAGGGGTTAGAAATACACACCACTTAAAGCATCGCAGGTTCAGCCAGAAGTCATTATCTGCTGACCGCGGGGCCCAGAAGACACCTCTGGACCTGCTGAACCAGGTAAATCACTAATAGGCCATCAGGGACATTTGTCAACATTCTAATCATATCAACAGTTGATCTTGATGAATATCGACATCGTCAATGTCAATATTTCGAGCATGTCAACATTCTCTTGTCGACTTAATTTAATAAATGTTGACTTGACAAATGTCGGCAAAGTATACCGAGTCCTTATCCAGGGAACTCTGCTTAGCAAAATGCTGTTCCAGAGATAACTGTTACATATGTACATATCAATAGTATAAATAAAGCAGTTTGGGATAACAGTGGCTCCACTTGTACTTGTTATCTTGTTTTTTTATTGCGAATGAACTGTTATTTTACACTGAGCTGCAAATACTGTAGCACTCCCTATCAGAGTAAACAAAGCAACATACAAGAGAGCGCAATGAATATTAATAAGATACAGATTTAATTTAATTATTTTTATATTGTGTTACATTAATTCCTTTTTGTATTGAGGTGCCTATATATTATTTATATCCTATTTTTTTGCTGCTTTTATGTACTAAATCCAGTGAGAAACTACTGGTCATATCAAAACCTTTCCAAACAAACCTGGATACTAATTGGTTACACCTGCATTGCACTAATTAACCTGCTCCTATTGCAGGATTCCCATTTAAATATGGGGCTTATTGGACACCGAATCCAACCTTCTGATGAATCTGCCTGTCTGGGATAGCGGAGAAACGCGTCAAGGATCCCCTGGTGACTACATTACACTGCGCTCCGAAAGCTGCATATTGCTTTTGTACAGTGGGAATCATCATTGACAAGTTGACATACATCACTCACTTTCTGCCTGCAGAGCTGCGTCCTCCCTCCCCACCTGAGCCACAAACTCCCGCTCCTGATTGAAACACTCTCTCTCTCACTCGAGAGAGAGAGAGATACTGTATATGTAAATAGATATGGCGCTGAAAACTAATGTTACTAAGCATAGCTGGGGGGGGATGATAAACATTATTAGTGGCACCCGTAAGCAAAAAGAAAGTTAACAAAAAATGTTTACAGCTCTTCTTTGGTGAAGTGAGGAGAACCGGTGTACTTTGGTTTAGTGATAGCCCAGGTAAACTGACCTTACCTTACCCTGTCCACGATCTTTCCTTCTGTTACCGCTCGGTGCGTCTAGCCGCTGGCAGCCGAATTCCTCTGATAACTCTTTGTAATTTCCCTTTATATATTTGAAGTAATTGATAATGTCTCCTCTTAGGCGCTTCTTTTCTAGTGTATACATATTCAACCTAGTAAGCCTTTCCTCATACTCCAGTCCCTCTAGCCCTTTTATCAATTTAGTAGCTCGCCTTTGAACCTTTTCAAGTTCACAGGTATCTTTTTTATAATGTGGTGCCTAAAATTGAACACATTGGGGGTCATTCCGAGTTGATCGCTAGCTGCATTTGTTCGCAGCGCAGCGATCAGGCAAAAAAAATGGCAGTTCTGCACATGCGTATGCGGCGCAATGCGCACGCGCGACGTACGGGCACAATGAACGATGCAGTTTTGCACAGGTTCTAGCGATGCATTTCAGTCGCACTGGTTGCCGCAGAGTGATTGACATGAAGTGAGCGTTTCTGGGTGGCAACTGACCGTTTTCAGGGAGTGTTCGTAAAAACACAGGCGTGCCGGGGAAAACGCAGGTGTGGCTGGGCGAACGCTGGGCGGGTGTGTGACGTCAAATGCGGATCTGAATAGTCTGAAGTGATTGCAAGCGCTGAGTAGGTTTTGAGCTACTCTGAAACGAAACAAAATGTTTTTGCAGGCGCTCTGCGATACAACCGTTTGCACTTCTGCTAAGCTAAAATACACTCCCAGTGGGCGGCGGCATAGCGTTTGCACGGCTGCTAAAAACTGCTAGCCAGCGATCAACTCGGAATGATCCCCAATATTCCAGGTGCGGCCGTACCAATGATTTTGTACAGCGGCAGGATTGCACTCTCGTCTTGTCTTCTTTGCTGCACTTTGACATTGTGTACGGTTGTTTAGCGTATTATCAATGAGTACCCCCAAATCTTTTTCCAATACTGTTACCCCTAGATTTTCCCCATTTAATATGTAGGTTGCAAGTTTGTTTTTAGTCCCGAAGTGATTTCAAGTTTAGATAAGTCATTCTGTAGAGACTCCACATCTATTTCCAAATTAATTACCTTACACAAGTTAGTATCATCTGCAAAGATGGTTCTCTTTGGTGATATCTGTATATCCTTCCTATCAGAGCTAGGGTAGCTATATGCAAAATTGCACCTCCCGCCGCTAGCCAACAACCCCCCCCCCCCCCCGCACAATTGTTGCACCAAACCCAAAGCTGTTTCCATGACATGACGTTATCACCTTACACCTTAACAGAATGTCAGCTGCTGATGTGCCCTTTAGATACAGAAATCTAATCACACTGCACACCTCAATGTGTGACCATGTTTCCACCCGCCCCGCCATCTTACACCTAATGCTGGGGCAGTATGACTGATATGAGTTGCAGTGTAATGGCCGTGAGAGGAAGCAGTGGTCTCCCTGTTCTGGCCTGGCAGGAAATTAGAATGAAATATTGAACAATACACACATGACAGGTCTTGATAAGTTACTCCATTCAATAACAAAAATACTGGGTTTTTGCCATGGCTCGGCCAAGCTACCTGCCTCTTACGTATGTTCGAAAGTCACTAACTTGGGAACACATTCCCGGATCGACACCCCTGATATTTACTAGAGATGTGCACCGGAAATTTTTCGGGTTTTGTGTTTTGGTTTTGGGTTCGGTTCCGTGGCCGTGTTTTGGGTTCGAACGCGTTTTGGCAAAACCTCACCGAATTTTTTTTGTCAGATTCGGGTGTGTTTTGGATTCGGGTGTTTTTTTCAAAAAACCCTAAAAAACAGCTTAAATCATAGAATTTGGGGGTCATTTTGATCCCAAAGTATTATTAACCTCAATAACCATAATTTCCACTAATTTTCAGTCTATTCTGAACACCTCACACCTCACAATATTATTTTTAGTCCTAAAATTTGCACCGAGGTCGCTGGATGACTAAGCTAAGCGACCCAAGTGGCCGACACAAACACCTGGCCCATCTAGGAGTGGCACTGCAGTGTCACGCAGGATGGCCCTTCCAAAAAACACTCCCCAAACAGCACATGACGCAAAGAAAAAAAGAGGCGCAATGAGGTAGCTGTGTGAGTAAGCTAAGCGACCCTAGTGGCCGACACAAACACCTGGCCCATCTAGGAGTGGCAATGCAGTGTCAGGCCGGATGGCCCTTCCAAAAAATACTCCCCAAACAGCACATGACGCAAAGAAGAAAAAAAAGAGGCGCAATGAGGTAGCTGTGTGACTAAGATAAGCGACCCTAGTGGCCGACACAAACACCTGGCCCATCTAGGAGTGGCACTGCAGTGTCACGCAGGATGGCCCTTCCAAAAAACACTCCCCAAACAGCACATGACGCAAAGAAA
Source organism: Pseudophryne corroboree (assembly GCF_028390025.1). Lineage (NCBI taxonomy): Eukaryota > Metazoa > Chordata > Amphibia > Anura > Myobatrachidae > Pseudophryne > Pseudophryne corroboree. Next base: position 53,443,114 of record NC_086448.1, read on the forward strand.
AAAAGAGGCGCAATGAGGTAGCTGTGTGAGTAAGCTAAGCGACCCTAGTGGCCGACACAAACACCTGGCCCATCTAGGAGTGGCACTGATGTGTCAGGCCGGATGGCTCTTCCAAAAAATACTCCCCAAACAGCACATGACGCAAAGAAGAAAAAAAAGAGGCGCAATGAGGTAGCTGTGTGACTAAGATAAGCGACCCTAGTGGCCGACACAAACACCTGGCCCATCTAGGAGTGGCACTGCAGTGTCACGCAGGATGGCCCTTCCAAAAAACACTCCCCAAACAGCACATGACGCAAAGAAAAATGAAAGAAAAAAGAGGTGCAAGATGGAATTGTCCTTGGGCCCTCCCACCCACCCTTATGTTGTATAAACAGGACATGCACACTTTAACCAACCCATCATTTCAGTGACAGGGTCTGCCACACGACTGTTACTGAAATGACGGGTTGGTTTGGACCCCCACCAAAAAAGAAGCAATTAATCTCTCCTTGCACAAACTGGCTCTACAGAGGCAAGATGTCCACCTCATCATCATCCTCCGATTCATCACCGTGTACATCCCCCTCCTCACAGATTATCAATTCGTCCCCACTGGAATCCACCATCACAGCTCCCTGTGTACTTTGTGGAGGCAATTGCTGCTGGTGAATGTCTCCATGGAGGAATTGATTATAATTCATTTTAATGAACATCATCTTCTCCACATTTTCTGGAAGTAACCTCGTACGCCGATTGCTGACAAGGTGAGCGGCGGCACTAAACACTCTTTCGGAGTACACACTTGTGGGAGGGCAACTTAGGTAGAATAAAGCCAGTTTGTGCAAGGGCCTCCAAATTGCCTCTTTTTCCTGCCAGTATACGTACGGACTGTCTGACGTGCCTACTTGGATGCGGTCACTCATATAATCCTCCACCATTCTTTCAATGGTGAGAGAATCATATGCAGTGACAGTAGACGACATGTCCGTAATCATTGTCAGGTCCTTCAGTCCGGACCAGATGTCAGCATCAGCAGTCGCTCCAGACTGCCCTGCATCACCGCCAGCGGGTGGGCTCGGAATTCTGAGCCTTTTCCTCGCACCCCCAGTTGCGGGAGAATGTGAAGAAGGAGATGTTGACAGGTCGCGTTCCGCTTGACTTGACAATTTTCTCACCAGCAGTTCTTTGAACCCCTGCAGACTTGTGTCTGCCGGAAAGAGAGATACAACGTAGGTTTTAAATCTAGGATCGAGCACGGTGGCCAAAATGTAGTGCTCTGATTTCAAAAGATTGACCACCCGTGAATCCTTGTTAAGCGAATTAAGGGCTCCATCCACAAGTCCCACATGCCTAGCATAATCGCTCAGGGTTAGCTCATCCTTCAATGTCTCCAGCTTCTTCTGCAAAAGCCTGATGAGGGGAATGACCTGACTCAGGCTGGCAGTGTCTGAACTGACTTCACGTGTGGCAAGTTCAAAAGGTTGCAGAACCTTGCACAACGTTGAAATCATTCTCCACTGCGCTTGAGACAGGTGCATTCCACCTCCTATATCGTGGTCAGTTGTATAGGCTTGAATGGCCTTTTGCTGCTCCTCCAACCTCTGAAGCATATAGAGGGTTGAATTCCACCTCGTTACCACTTCTTGCTTCAGATGATGGCAGGGCAGGTTCAAGCATTTTTGGTGTTGCTCCAGTCTTCTGTACGTGGTGCCTGTACGCCGAAAGTGTCCCGCAATTCTTCTGGCCACCGACAGCATCTCTTGCACGCCCCTCTCATTTTTTAAATAATTCTGCACCACCAAATTCAAGGTATGTGCAAAACATGGGACGTGCTGGAATTTGCCCATATTTAATGCACACACAATATTGCTGGCGTTGTCCGATGCCACAAATCCACAGGAGAGTCCAATTGGGGTAAGCCATTCTGCGATGATCTTCCTCAGTTGCCGTAAGAGGTTTTTAGCTGTGTGCGTATTCTGGAAAGCGGTGATACAAAGCGTAGCCTGCCTAGGAAAGAGTTGGCGTTTGCGAGATGCTGCTACTGGTGCCGCCGCTGCTGTTCTTGCGGCGGGAGTCAATACATCTACCCAGTGGGCTGTCACAGTCATATAGTCCTGAGTCTGCCCTGCTCCACTTGTCCACATGTCCGTGGTTAAGTGGACATTGGGTACAACTGCATTTTTTAGGACACTGGTGAGTCTTTTTCTGAGGTCTGTGTACATTTTCGGTATCGCCTGCCTAGAGAAATGGAACCTAGATGGTATTTGGTACCGGGGACACAGTACCTCAATCAAGTCTATAGTTGGCTCTGCAGTAATGATGGATACCGGAACCACGTTTCTCACCGCCCAGGATGCCAAGGCCTCAGTTATCCGCTTTGCAGCAGGATGACTGCTGTGATATTTCATCTTCCTCGCAAAGGACTGCTGGACAGTCAATTGCTTGGTGGAAGTAGTAAAAGTGGTCTTACGACTTCCCCTCTGGGATGACCATCGACTCCCAGCAGCAACAACAGCAGCGCCAGCAGCAGTAGGCGTTACACTCAAGGATGCATCGGAGGAATCCCAGGCAGGAGAGGACTCGTCAGAATTGCCAGTGACATGGCCTGCAGGACTATTGGCATTCCTGGGGAAGGAGGAAATTGACACTGAGGGAGTTGGTGGGGTGGTTTGCGTGAGCTTGGTTACAAGAGGAAGGGATTTACTGGTCAGTGGACTGCTTCCGCTGTCGCCCAAAGTTTTTGAACTTGTCACTGACTTATGATGAATGCGCTGCAGGTGACGTATAAGGGAGGATGTTCCGAGGTGGTTAACGTCCTTACCCCTACTTATTACAGCTTGACAAAGGCAACACACGGCTTGACACCTGTTGTCCGCATTTCTGATGAAATACTTCCACACCGAAGAGCTGATTTTTTTGGTATTTTCACCAGGCATGTCAATGGCCATATTCCTCCCACGGACAACAGGTGTCTCCCCGGGTGCCTGACTTAAACAAACCACCTCACCATCAGAATCCTCCTTGTCAATTTCCTCCCCAGCGCCAGCAACACCCATATCCTCCTCATCCTGGTGTACTTCAACACTGACATCTTCAATCTGACTATCAGGAACTGGACTGCGGGTGCTCCTTCCAGCACTTGCAGGGGGCGTGCAAATGGTGGAAGGCGCATGCTCTTCACGTCCAGTGTTGGGAAGGTCAGGCATCGCAACCGACACAATTGGACTCTCCTTGTGGATTTGTGATTTCGAAGAATGCACAGTTCTTTGCTGGGCTTTTGCCAGCTTAAGTCTTTTCATTTTTCTAGCGAGAGGCTGAGTGCTTCCATCCTCATGTGAAGCTGAACCACTAGCCATGAACATAGGCTAGGGCCTCAGCCGTTCCTTGCCACTCCGTGTGGTAAATGGCATATTGGCAAGTTTACGCTTCTCCGACGACGATTTTATTTTAGATTTTTGAGTCCGTTTTTTACTGATATTTTGTGTTTTGGATTTTACATGCTCTGTACTATGACATTGGGCATCGGCCTTGGCAGACGACGTTGATGGAATTTCATCGTCTCGGCCATGACTAGTGGCAGCAGCTTCAGCACGAGGTGGAAGTGGATCTTGATCTTTCCCTATTTTTGGAACCTCAACATTTTTGTTCTCCATATTTTAATAGGCACAACTAAAAGGCACCTCAGGTAAACAATGGAGATGGATGGATACTAGTATACTTATGGATGACGAGTGACTGACGACACAGAGGTAGCTACAGCCGTGGACTACCGTACTGCGTCTGCTAGTATAAAGATGATAATGATATAAAAATATATATATATATCACTACTGCAGGTATATATAATATAATGACGGACCTGCTGGACACTGTCAGCAGACTCCTAAACTACTAGTATGAAGAAGATAGAAAAAAAAAACCCACCACAGGTAGGTATACAATTATGGACGAGCACTGACGACACAGAGGTAGCTACAGCCGTGGACTACCGTACTGCGTCTGCTAGTATAGAGATGATGATGATATAAAAAATATATATATATCACTACTGCAGGTATATATAATATAATGACGGACCTTCTGGACACTGTCAGCAGACTCCTAAACTACTAGTATGAAGAAGATAGAAAAAAAAACCCCACCACAGGTAGGTATACAATTATGGACGAGCACTGACGACACAGAGGTAGCTACAGCCGTGGACTACCGTACTGCGTCTGCTAGTATAGAGATGATAATGATATAAAAAATATATATATATCACTACTGCAGGTATATATAATATAATGACGGACCTGCTGGACACTGTCAGCAGACTCCTAAACTACTAGTATGAAGAATATAGAAAAAAAAAACCCACCACAGGTAGGTATACAATTATGGACGAGCACTGACGACACAGAGGTAGCCACAGCCGTGGACTACCGTACTGCGTCTGCTAATATAGAGATGATAAAGATGATAGAGATGAACAAAAAAAATATAACACTACTGCAGGTAAATATTTATATAATATAATGAATGACGGACCTGCTGGACACTGTCAGCAGAATGCGTTTATAGAATAAAAATAAAAAACACCACAGGAGTGTTTAACTTTTTCAGGCAGACAATATACTGGTGGTCACTGGTCAGTCACACTGGCAGCAAAAGTGTGCACTGTACTCCTGCTATAACTGCACCCCAGTCTCCCCCACAATTCAGCTGTGTGAGCAGTGAGCACTCAGCGCAGTCAGATATACATAGATGATATTATCATGCAGCACACTGAGGCTGAGCACAGATATGGTATGTGACTGTGTATCGTTTTTTTTAAGGCAGAGAACGGATTATATTAAATAATAAATAAAACTGGTGGTGGTCAGTCACTAGTAACTAACTATCAGCAAAACTCTGCACTCTGAGTACTCCTAATGCTCCCCAAAATTACTAAGTAATCAACTCAAGTGTCTCTATCTATTCTAACGGAGAGGACGCCAGCCACGTCCTCTCCCTATCAATCTCAATGCACGTGTGAAAATGGCGGCGACGCGCGGCTCCTTATATAGAATCCGAGTCTCGTGATAGAATAAGAGCCTCGCGAGAATCCGACAGCGGGATGATGACGTTCGGGCGCGCTCGGGTTAGCCGAGCAAGGCGGGAAGATCCGAGTCTGCCTCGGACCCGTGTAAAAAGGCTGAAGTTCGGGGGGGTTCGGATTCCGAGGAACCGAACCCGCTCATCTCTGATATTTACCAGGGCTTTTCCCTGAACTTTCAACCCAGGTAGACAACCCGGGTTAAGTCTGAATGGTGTGACCTGGGATTTTACGCCCAGTTCGCACCTAGAAGCCTCTGATTGGCCGGTCGGGGCTGCCTGGAGTGGGCTGGACTGCCTAGTGGGGGGCAAGCATCCTAAAGCAGTCCGTGCCGCAGTGTGTTAAAGCAGCCAGCACACCCTAGCACTGGAATGTGCACTAAATGGAACATTTAGGCTCACTGGGGCAAGACCAAAGTGATGTTCAGTTAAAAATCCAGTTGATTAAATGAATAAGGTCCAGTGATTTCATGGTAGCGTCCTTTAATGACTCTGAATATTATTGGATTATGCAATAATAATACATATTGTAATTATAAATAAAATAGGTTAGAGGTGTATTAAATGGAAAAAGATTAAACATTAACATTTACCGATGGTTAATTAAATATCCCATTAGTACAAGAATGGCCCATTCACTTCAGCATGGAGAGTTTCCGAATTGTCTCTCCAGCTTTCTGTGAATTCAGTATCCTCAGACTCAATGCAGCGTGGAATTAATAGGATGGAATGGTTACTGTAACCATAGTAACTAATTTCCTGAGGAGGCAGACAATTCACCAGGAACCAATAACATTGCTGAAACTTTATTTGCGTTACTTTGTACAGTATATTCATGTGCTCTGATAACAACTGTTATATCCCTTGTGCTGAGATATTTTATATTATCATAGCCTGAAAAGGAAATTAACCTCCAAGAAGCAAAACTAGTTTCCAACAATTAATAAAATTCTTATAGCAATTAGAATAAATTATGTAATTAAAGATTTGCATTTGTTTTTGTTTAACACAAAAAAGATTATATACCACTAAGGTCAATGGGATACTGTATTCCAGTGGTTCCGAAACTGGGTCCGTGGCACCCTGTGGTACTTTGGGGCACTTGTAATGGTGCATCAGGTTGGTGGTCCAGGACCAACTCTAATTATTTATGGTGATAGGCAAAATCAGTACTTGTGACTTCCAATCATAAAAATATGTGGACAAACAGAGGTGAATACTTTCCCTCACCACATAACTGAAACTAAGGATTAAATATAATGTACATACTTAATTTAATATTTACTTAATTTAATATTTACTTAATTTAATATTTTTATGAATTTCTCAAAAGAAACTTTTGGCCTTTGGGTGGCGTAAATTTTTTTTGACACTCTAGGGCGCTGTGGCTCAAAAAAGTTTGGGTACCACTGCTATATTCAAATATTAATTATCTATATACAGTTGCAAGAAAAAGTATGTTAACCCTTTGGAATTTCCTGGATTTGTGCATAAATTGGTCATAAAATGTGTTCTGAGCTTCATCTAAGTCACAACAATAGACAAACACAGTCTGCTGAAACTAATACCACACAAACAATTATATGTTCTCATGTTTTTATTGAACACACCATGTAAACATTCACAGTGCAGGGTGGACAAAGTATGTGAACCCTTGGATTTAATAACTGGTTGTCCCTTCTTTTGCAGCAATAACCTCAACCAAACATTTCCTATAGTTGCATATCAGACCTGCACAATGGTCAGGGGGAATTTTGGACCATTCCTCTTTACAAAACTGTTTCAGTTCAGCAATATTCTTGGGTTGTCTGGTGTGAATCGCTCTCTTGAGGTCATGCCACAGCATCTCAATCGGGTTGAGGTCAGGACTCTGACTGGGCCACTCCAGAAGGCGTATTTTCTTCTGTTTAACCCATTCTGTTGTTGATCTACTTCTGTGCTTTGGGTCCTTGTCCTGTTGCATCACCCATCTTCTGTTGAGTTTCAATTGGTGGACAGATGGCCTTAAGTTCTCCTGCAAAATGTCTTGATAAACTTGGGAATTCATTTTTCCGTCGATGATAGCAATATGTCCAGGCCCTGAGGCAGCAAAGCAGCCCAAAACCATGATGCCCCCTCCACCATACTTCATAGTTGGGATGAGGTATTGATGTTGGTGTGCTGTGCCTTTTTTTTCTCTCCACACATAGTGTTGTGTGTTCCTTCCAAACAACTCACATTGGTTTCATCTGTCCACAGAATATTTTGCCAATAGTGCTGTGGAACATTCAGGTGCTCTTTTGCAAACTTCAAATGTGCAGCAATGTTTTTTTTGGACAGCAGTGGCTTCCTCCGTGGTATCCTCCCATGAGCTCCATTCTTGTTCAGTGTTTTACGTATGATAGATTCGTCAACAGAGATGTTAGCATGTGCCAGAGATTTCTGTAAGTCTTTAGTTGACACTGTAGGATTATTCTTCACCTCATTGAGCATTCTGCGCTGTGCTCTTGCAGTCATCTTTACAGGACGTCCACTCCTAGGGAGAGTAGCAACAGTGATGAACTTTCTCCATTTATAGACAATTTGTCTCACCGTGGACTGATGAACATCAAGGCTTTTAAATATACTTTTGTGACCTTTTCCAGCTTTATGCAAGTCAACCATTCTTAATCGTAGGTCTTCTGAGAGCTCTTTTCTGCGAGGCATGGTTTACATCAGGCAATGCTTCTTGAGAACTGCAAACAAAACTGGTGTGTGTTTTTTTATAGGGCAGGGCAGCTTTAACTAACACCTCCAATCTCGTCTCATAGATTGGACTCCAGGTTGGCTGACTCCTGACTCAAATTAGCTTTTGGAGAAGTCATTAGCCTAGGGGTTCACATACTTTGTCCACCCTGGACTGGAAATGTTAACATGGTGTGTTCAATAAAAACATGAGAACATATAATTGTTTGTGTGGTATTAGTTTCAGCAGACTGTGTTTGTCTATTGTTGTGACTTAGATGAAGCTCAGAACACATTTGATGACCAATTTATGTACAAATCCAGGAAATTCCAAAGGGTTCACATACTTTTTCTTGCAACTGTATATAAATGCGAAAGCCCTCACTCACTCAATCACTGACTGACTGACTCATCACTAATTCTCTTTTTTCCCGCTATGTTAGGAAGCTGAAATTTAACATAGGTATTGTCGAAGTCAAAAATATTGCATAAAAAGAACATACAAACTACACACATTATGAGTCGCTATACTTGCAAATATGCGCAGCGAGCACAGCAAAATATGGTAACACACGCATTTACACGGACATGCCACAGAGATGGTTTCGACACTTATTTCACACAGTACATAATTATAATAATATCAAGCGCCAGACATCATGATTATTTAAAATTATATAATGAAGTAATGTCATGTATGTGTATTATTTGAACGAAGCAAGATAGACCTGTCATATGTACTATTAAAGCAACCAGATTAATGTGTAGATTCATTTGATACTTGTTATTAAGTTGTAGGACATTGCAACAAATAGTTATGATTAAATGTATGAAAGGTAAAATCACTTTTATTAGAACAATAGATATTCCAAACAGGTAGTGGACAGGAAGCTCAGGCCAGCCCCTTTGGATGTCTTCAAGGCTGAACCTGTGGAGCATATACAAATAGACTAGTGACTCATCATGAATGAGAAAGTCCCCTCCCCCAAAAACTAGATAACACATTGCTGATCACACAGGAGGCAGTTGCTGTTTTGTCCCAGAGGATGATGGAGTTGCTGCCAGACCAGTTCCTGCATGATTTTACACAGAGAGAGAGAGAGAGTGATATGGAGAGACGAATTTATATAACTTAAGGAGAATGGTATTGTATGCTAGCCTGTAACTGTAACTGTATGTAACTGTATGTAATTATATGTAACTGTATGTATTAACTGCTTACTGTGTGAGTTGTAACCATGTAATTATGTGTATACTGTACATTGTAATATATTGAATCCATATCCTTTTAATAACAAATATATACATCAATGAGCTTTGGAACTCAGATAATGTGTGGGTGTATTGTTTTCTCTTATGGGATGCAGTGTTTTGCTATGTATAACGCACATGTATGGCACATGGTAATAATAGGTGCAGGCATTTACAATATACATTATAGCGGGCATTTTAAATATTTTTAAGGAAACAATTTGGCATTCACAGATGGGGGCTCTTACGGGATATCATGGTCTTAATGATGCCCTGTACATTATAAACGCGACGCTGTGGTCGATCAGCTTGTGGTGGACGCATAGTAAAGCTGAGAAAATCATATCCGTGTGTATTGTTGTGATATCAGTAAGCCAATGATATGAAATTTCAAGGGACAATGCGTTTCTCATAATATTTAAAATGCTAAAATGTATTTTTATTGTTGCAAAACAAAGTTCAAATAAGTGATATTGTGTTTGATTCAGATTGGATTGTTTATCTGTTAAGTAGGTTTAAAAGTACATTTAAAAGTTGCTGCATAGCCTTGATATTGTTTTTTAACTCAGGCCTAAAATAACTTCTGGTGCTTGTATAATGTGTGATTTCTTTGGGACAAAGGAAGCCTCATGGTCTGTCCTCCATTTTGGACTAACCACATGGCCTGTCCACCATTTTGTGTAAACCTCATGGATGTGGAAGGGGGAGGAGCAGTGGCCATTTTAGGAAGGTCATTTTCTAAATAGCTGATTTTCAGTCTGCTCAGAACAATCAGTTTCCTTGGTCACATCAAGCACCATTTATGAGTTACCAATGCATTTATTTAACTCATGCCATAGTCAATTACAAATAGTTTCAATTGGGCCCAGTGAGAGTAAATGGTGAGATAAATGCTTGGCTTGGTGTAAGAAATTGCACACAAAAAAGAAAAGAAAAAAAAATACTTTTTTTTTCTTCTTTCCCAGGATTTAGTTAACTCTCTGTTTGCTATAGGATAGCCATTGAAATGAAAATTAACCTGTGTAACTGCTTTTTCTTAGCAGTGAAAAGCAAATAGCTTTGATATGCAAATTAGAAGCACTGAATGGGTAAATGAGTCACCTAGAAGGCTAGTGAATGATACATATATATATAATATTATTATAATTATGTGTATATTTATATCAGTGTATGTTCTGCAAGATAGCTATCCAATCTGAATCATATCATTTAAATTATTGATTATTGCTAGATTAATTTAGATCTGTGTGAAATCGGATACATTTGTTGCTATATAGGTAAATTTGAAATAAATGTATTTAAGGGAGTAATTATAGACATGAAACGAAGTTCTGGCCTAGTTGTTAAGAAAAAAACTGGGTGTTGTGCTAAGTGAGCTATTATACTTAGTATTGCTCACATTTATAGAGACTGTGTGGTTTGTTTTTTTGCGTACGCACATTGGTACATATGGGGGTAATTCCAGTTGATCGCAGCAGGAAATTTTTTAGCAGTTGGGCAAAACGATGTGCACTGCAGGGGGGCAGATATAACATGTGCAGAGAGAGATAGATTTGGGTGTGGTGAGTTCAATCTGCAATCTAAATTGCAGTGTAAAAATAAAGCAGCCAGTATTTACCCTGCACAGATACGAAATAACCCACCCAAATCTAACTCTCTCTGCAAATGTTATATCTGCCCCCCCTGCAGTGCACATGGTTTTGCCCAATTGCTAAAAAATGTCCTGCTGCGATCAACTTGGAATTACCCCCGTGGTACGGAACGTGAGGACAGCGTACAAAAACGTGCAAGTGGCGCAAGGCCGCACACGGGGCATAGGGGTACGCACGGTTGCGTAATTACGCAAGCTTGCATAGGGTTGTGTGCGCATAATAAAACCACACGATATTTGTTCAATTAAGGTGGGATAGTAGCCATGCTACAATAGCACAAAACTACCCGGTTTCTAAAGCAGATTAGTATAAAACTTTTGTTTAAACTGTATTGCCTCTGGGGGTAAAGCTGCCAATCAGAACAAATGAAAATTTTCTGTACAGAAAAACAAAGTGTATTTGAGTGAGCGAACGTAGGAGTGAGTGGATTTGAACCCCGGAATTCGGGATCCCGTCGTGTGGTACACCAAGTAAGTGGAGGCTTTGCGGCGTGAGGCGGCTGACTCACGTTAGTATAGATTGAAATACGCAAATTGTGAAGAGATTTGCAGATGAGCGTAATAGGAAATTGTGCATTGTGTAGTATTGAAGTAAAAAGGTTTTTTGTTACGATCCGGCTGAAGGGTCGCAGTTTGTACATTGACCCGTGGTTGTACGGCAGATAGGTAACAAGTACCTATACGCTGTGCGATTGGACCGCGCGTTTGTGGGTGCGATATATAGCGCAACTTGATACCCCTTTACGAGTTTTTGCGTACAACTGCGGTATCATTAGCGCTGTGTAGAGCATACGCAAGCGTGATTTGTGTATAAAAAGTGTATAGGGAGTTTTCGCTGGTCTCTCTCAGGAAAATCTCCAGCGGTGGATATTTGCTGGAAAAGGTAAGTCACTCCTAACACTTCAAGTAAATATAAACAAATTAGTTCGACCTCACTGGGTACGCGGTGGTCACTATTGGAGTGAGTCGTGGTACTCAGCGGAGAAGGAGTGGGTGAAAGCGCTCTAAGAACTTTCACCGTCTATCCGGTTCGTGCATTGGGGATTGCGTAAAAGGAAAAAGTCCGCGATGGGATCCAACTGCACAAGCGGTGGACGTATGGTAGCCAGGGTTCAGGTTGAAGAGCCGCGGCCCAAGGGGTCAGCGAGGTTTGTTATGTGTGGAAAATATGGTCCACACGCTGAAGATTTTTTGTCTGAATGGGTACGTATGACTGACAAAGATAGGGTACCATTCCCTAGGGTGGGCAGCTTTGAACCTGAGGTATTGCAGAACTTAAGGATAAGGATATGTCTGATAAAATCCCGAAAAAAAAGGGTGAAACATACAAATTGTTTAAACCTGTGGCAGCAAGAGGGGTTGGTGAGTTTGATTCTAAGGTATTGCAGGTGGTATGTCTAATCAAAGTCATATAAGACAAGAATAGAAATATAAGAACTGTTTGAACTTGTAGCAACAATAAACAAGTAGGAAAAAAAAAAAAAGAGAATGCAAGTACACCGCCTTATGTAGATGTGGAAGCAGTTACGGCCAGCATACAAACGATAGAAAATAATAAAAATATGCAAAATATGACTGTAACCTATATATGTACTAATGAATGTTGAAGTTTTATTTAGGAGGAGAAGGTGACCTGATTGTTTTCAGCCATTTCTCATGCACCCAGAGGAGTATCCAACCGGTAAAAGAAGAGCAGTAGCCTGTGGGGGAAGTGGCTGAGACCAGTGGAACAGGTAAGTATGGTATCATTCGTGTACATATATAGTAAAACCCAAAAATAAAATAAAAAATCAAGAAAGTAACGTCAGAAATGGAGAAAAACCTGTCCGCACATTAGTACTTGCCAGTAGGAAAGCGGACAGAGACAAGGTAACCCCCGGGTATTTCTTTCAGTTTCCATATAAGAAGTATTCATTCCCAGTAATGCCCCTAGTCAAGATGAGCTCGGAAATGTTTGTTGGACCATGTACAGACCCTTAATACAGGATGAGAAGGATTGAATGAATACTTCGCATGACCTAGAAGCTTGTTAAACTTTTTTTTTTGTCTTTTGCAGTAACAGAAAACTCTCCATCTGGATAAGATCACTGGTAAACACTAATTCGGCAAATGGGAGGTGGCTGTCTCTGTGCTAATGGACGGGCTCAATAAGGTATTGAGGGTCAGGGTGCAGACTTCTTTGCAAAATTGGAAAGGGGTCACAGTAGCTAATCTTATATAGTGTGCTATTGAACATCACAAGAATAGTGCTAGGCGCAGAGAACAACAGGTGGAGAGGTTGAGGATGGTAAGTATACTAGCACATACAGGAAAGACCCATCAGTCCAAACCCCAGATCCCTAATGGTCAATCATATGTTACACTTGTAGGAAGGAAGGGCATTTTGCCAGAGATTGTAGGAGTAGTAGGACACATAGTCAATATAGACCCCCTAGACAGAAAACACAAGCCACATTATTAAACACATAGACGGGACCAAGGGACATATAGTAAGGAATCATAAGCCATATAGAAAACACAGATTCGGCTAATGGGAAGAACAAAATAAATGCAACATTACCCTTTGACAAAACTTGCTGGGGTTAAGATGGGGCCTCTAAACTTTTGCTCCTTTTTTCTAGCAGAAATGGCCCCTGATTAACTTAATTTTGTTAGATATGATATACATATGCTGTGCTCCCGCTCAGGAAGTACAAAGTATGTTAGACACCCACGAAGACTAATGTCGCATTCTACTGTTCTAGATGCATGTCCATCACAGGTAGAGGAGATTATCTCACAGATACCGGGTTCCCTATGAACTAAGGATGGACAGGACACTGGATTGGTGGCTGGGATAGTCCCAATAGCGATACGATAAACACAGAATTTTTTTTAAGGGGAGTAGACCAAGTAGAGAATCATTTCCCCGTAGTGCCCAATCCAGTTGTCAAATTTTTATAAAATCTTCACCTCTACAAACTCATCTGTTACCAACCACTATTCTGTTTCTCTACAGTTTCCTCTTCATCTTTTGCATTCACACAGGGTGGTACAATACATGGACCCAAGTACAGTTCAAACTCCACATGCCTAGGTCCTTCAGAGTTCTGCCCAAACCCAGTATATCTCAACAGCATGCACAAAGGGTGGAGAATGGGAATACTGGTGAAGGGAAATTTTGTATAGACACTGATATGCCTGTTGGTGAATGGCAAACCTGACATTTTCTTTTTCATTTTCTTCTTCCTTCTCTCCTCTAGAGATGTTTCTTTTTTCTTTTTCTTTTTTTTTGAGTTATGCTCATGGTACTCTACATTGCAAACACACGATAGTAATTTAAAATTAAACATTTGTATTCCCTACAGGAAAAGGCAGTCTGGAGGACAAAGGGGTATGGCCAGGAGTCCTCAGGACTGTGGACAGGTGGACACGGTAAGCCAGTAGCCCCCAGAGCATACCTTCCAAGTCTAGCTGAGGTGGCACACAGTCTGACTCATCTAGGCAAAGAGGGTATGTGCAAGCGGATGAGAGCCTACTGGTGTGCGCCAGGATTCTATTCTCATGCAGGTAAGAGAGCAATGACCTGTCTTGCTTGCTTGAGGAAGAATATTGGTAAAGCAATATCAACAGAGCCATCCCATATCCCTCCTGCAGACGGATCTTTTCAGGAAATACAAATCGACTTCGTACAGTTAACACCCTTTAGGAATTATTGTTATGTATTGGTATGCACTGATGTTTTCTCAAACTGGGTAGAGGCATTTCCTGCTGCCACGGATGCTGCTGTATTTACCGCAAAGAAAAATTGCGCAGAAATTTGTGTGTAGATAATGGTACCCCTAGAAGTAGGAGCAAAGCTTGAAATTGTACTATTGTGATCATAGATACTGCCACTAGTATTATGTAGCATCGGAACCACTCCCAGATCTTCACTCAACGAATCACCCTCTTCGAAATTTGTTTTTGTTTTGGTATTTGTGTCTTTTTTGTTGGGTTGTTTTTGGAAGACAACCTCATGTCATGATTGATCCGCACAATGATCAGAAATACACCAATGAGGTGACTACAGTACCTTATTGAGATGAGCCAGCATTTGAGAACTTGACAAAAGAACTTGAAACTGTTGATTGCTGGTATGCCAAATACTAACTGTCTTGATTGTGAACCAAGAGACTGTGTGATTTTTCTTACGCTCAGGTTGCCTAATAGACAGGTGGGAAGGACCATACCAAGTTTTGTTGACAGCACTATCCCAGTGAAAGTAGCCGAGAGAGAGACTTGGGTCCACGATTCCCATTGCAGGAAAGTCGGTAGTCCGGAAGGAACTCGTAAATGGAGTGAGATCGCAAAAGTATCACCAGAGACTCTGTTCCGTGAAGACTGAGAGGCGGCACTGTTGAACACTACCTGAGCGTACTAAAAGATTGCAGAAAGACCAGTCATTGTAATTGATTTGTTATGAACAAGAGTTGTTTTATTCTATTTCTCTTTTCTCTCTTTCCCGCTGACAAACATTTTTTTTCAGGATATTCTATTTTTGCGAGGTTTTTTTTTTTATGAGGAGTCGAGTGTGGGACTGGAACTGGTTCTGGAGGAAGGAGTGATTTCCTTATAGGATCCCAGGATTAGCCGATCAGTTTGTTAAAGTCAGAGAAAAATCAAAGGTCTAGTAGTTATGGAGTTCGGAGGTAATCAGGAACAATCAGACAATGGCTATTCACACATTGCAGATAAAGAGCTAATTAATATATGTGGAAGAAAGGTTTATGAGTGGCTCTCCCCGAACTCCGAAGGTTTATGTTATTTAGGAAGGACACTACTTATAACCCTTGTTCAATTATTAAACAGACCTAGCATACGTTCCAGAAATGGAAACAATGTTCAGAAAATGATAGGAATATGTAGTTCATGAAAATTTTATATGTCACTTTCACGATTTGTTTGTGTCTTCTTCATCTACCTAGCAGAACCTCAATCGAATCCAAACATCAGTGTACAAAGACGTAGGTACATGTATGTGTGAAATGTTCGTCGCAAATCAGACATTATAGGCCAAAGCACTGTCCCAGCATACTCTATAGGTTGAATGTTGTCCCACACCCAACCAGTGGCCCCGTGACCGCCGAGTGCAGTGCATATAGAGGATGTCGCGTCCTCCTCCCTGTCTTCCCCAAATATAGTCAAGTGTCTGATTTGCGAAATGAATACATACTTGTATCTAGGTCACCGATTATTGTATGAAATATTTTTTTTTCTTATGTTAATAATTGATGGCAGTTATTGTTTACTGCCAAAGAGTGGACTGTTGAAGTCAAAAATATTACATAAAAAGAACATACAAACTACACACATTATGAGTCGGTATACTTGCAAATACGCGCAGCGAGCACAGCAAAATATGGTAACACACGCATTTACACGGACATGCCACAGAGATGGATTCGACACTTATTTCATACAGTACATAATTATAATAATATCAAGCGCCAGACATCATGATGATTTAAAATTATATAATGAAGTAATGTCATGTATGTGTATTATTTAAACGAAGCAAGATAGACCTGTCATATTTACTATTAAAGCAACCAGATTAATGTGTAGATTCATTTGATACTTGTTATTAAGTTGTAGGACATTGCAACAAATAGTTATGATTAAATGTATGAAAGGTAAAATCACTTTTATTAGAACAATAGATATTCCACACAGGTAGTGGACAGGAAGCTCAGGCCAGCCCCTTTGGATGTCTTCAAGGCTGAACCTGTGGAGCATATACAAATAGACTAGTGACTCATCATGAATGAGAAAGTCCCCTCCTCCAAAAACTAGATAACACATTGCTGATCACACAGGAGGCAGTTGCTGTTTTGACCCAGAGAATGATGGAGTTGCTGCCAGACCAGTTCCTGCATGATTTTACAGAGAGAGAGAGTGATATGGAGAGACGAATTTATATAATTTAAGGAGAATGGTATTGTATACTGACCTGTAACTGTAACTGTATGTAACTGTATGTAATTGTGTGTAACTGTATGTATTAACTGCTTACTGTGTGAGTTGTAACCATGTAATTATGTGTATACTGTACATTGTAATATATTGAATCCATATCCTTTTAATAACAAATATATACATCAATGAGCTTTGGAACTCAGATAATGTGTGGGTGTATTGTTTTCTCTTATGGGATTGCAGTGTTTTGCTATGTATAGCGCACATGTATGGCACATGGTAATAAGAGGTGCAGGCGTTTACAATATACATTAGAGCGGGCATTTTAAATATTTTTAAGGAAACAATTTGGCATTCACAGTATTCTTCAGGTGGGAAATAGGAAAACTACGTAATTAGAATTTTAATAAACCTCCTCTAAGGGGATGAAAAGGGGGTTGACATAATGACGTCATTACTAATTTGTGGCTTGCATTATGTGAATGATAACGCCCAAACGGATGTTCGGATCAAAATTTGGATTGCACCTCGTGTGTAGAATTTAATAAACTACAAAAATGGTCCTGTCACTTTTTACCGTATCTGCCACGGGTGCTCCACGGGTAACGCCAAGAACAATGGATTAATATTTACTTACATTAAGAGTAAGACGTCTCAAATTTACCTCTCTATAGATTTACCAAATTTTTAATACTCATTCATATTTACAACTGTGAAAATCAGAAATTCCTGTGCGAAGAACGGGTAGAACAGCTAGTTGTTAATATATATATATATATATATATATATATATATATATATATATATGAAGCAAGGAGAGGCGGCACTCACGGCTGGATGTAAAAAAGTACAGAGACCACAGCAATACGTATCAACGTTTCAATTCCAAAGAATTTTCGTCAGGATACAGATAACACATATCAAAATCACTCACCTTATATCCCTCACCAATTGTGTCCAGGTGTGCTCGCTGGGCGGCCCGGTGGTCCGGAAGCGGCACCTAAGAAAAACGTCACCGCGCATGCGGCTGACGTCAGTGCATCCCATCACCATGGTAACCCGGGAACGTGTGTACAAAAGGAACTGGGGAAAATACAATAACTGCATATTGAAAAACGGTCATAGTCCATCTGTTGCAATGAATAGAAATGCATAAAACGAACACACTGATATCTACTTAGCAAATTAGGATAAGAAACAAAATAAAATAGACGTTATATGGATTAACTCAATGCACTATATCCCTATCATGCAGCATTATAACATAGCACGGCAGAGAATAATAGATCAATTAAAACCAGACAAAGGTATCGCGTCATTGAGCCCCCTAGGGTTAATGGTATCTAGGCGGAGAATCCAACGGGATTCACATCTTAATAAGGCAGCCCCCCGATCACCGCCCCTCAATGACTGGGGAATATGATCGATCATCCTGTATTTTAAACTGCATAGACTATGTCTGGCAGTCACAAAATGGCGAGCAACAGGTTGGTCGCTCGAGCCACTGGCTAGTGCTAATCTAATCGCAGAACGGTGAGCCGTCATCCGTTCCTTGAATTTACGGGTAGTTTTGCCTACGTATACCAGTCCGCAAGGACATACGATCTGATAAACAACAAAAGTTGACTCACAAGTCAGATGATGTCTTTATTGAAAATTTCTTGCCAGACCTAGGATGGTAAAAGGTTTCACCAGTAAGCATGAATTTGCATGTAGTACATGCACACTTGAAACAACCATGCGGTTTGTGTTTTAAAAAACCTGTAGGGGATTTACCCTTACCTGACATATCTGTTTTTACCAATATATTGCGTAAATTCCTCGCTCGCTTGTAGCAAGGCATAAGTCTGGTGTCAGACAGGCCAAGATCACTATCAGATTGAACAAGAGTCCAATGTTTCTTTGAGATTTTGTTAATATTACTGGACAAGGTGTTGAATTGATTGACCCAGGTATACTACAGTATTCTCTAAAAGCACTGATCGGAATACTTTTTTGCACAACACTAGTTGCCATCCTGTCAGTTTGAAACGTGGGTTACCTTATTCACAAATGATGCGCATTATGCGCATCATTAGTGATAGAGAAGTAGCAGCATTACAAATGGATGAGTTAATTAATACATTTCTAGTCAGAGGATATAGCCTAAAACAATTACAAGCAATTAAAGAAAAGGTTCTTGCCATGGACAGAAATAGTCTTCTTTGTAAAAAACAGGATAGTGTCCCTAAACCCACTTTACCCTGGGTCAATCAATTCAACACCTTGTCCAGTAATATTAACAAAATCTCAAAGAAACATTGGACTCTTGTTCAATCTGATAGTGATCTTGGCCTGTCTGACACCAGACTTATGCCTTGCTACAAGCGAGCGAGGAATTTACGCGATATATTGGTAAAAACAGATATGTCAGGTAAGGGTAAATCCCCTACAGGTTTTTTAAAACACAAACCGCATGGTTGTTTCAAGTGTGCATGTACTACATGCAAATTCATGCTTACTGGTGAAACCTTTTACCATCCTAGGTCTGGCAAGAAATTTTCAATAAGACATCATCTGACTTGTGAGTCAACTTTTGTTGTGTATCAGATCGTATGTCCTTGCGGACTGGTATACGTAGGCAAAACTACCCGTAAATTCAAGGAACGGATGACGGCTCACCGTTCTGCGATTAGATTAGCACTAGCTAGTGGCTCGAGCGACCAACCTGTTGCTCGCCATTTTGTGACTGCCAGACATAGTCTATGCAGTTTAAAATACAGGATGATCGATCATATTCCCCAGTCATTGAGGGGCGGTGATCGGGGGGCTGCCTTATTAAGATGTGAATCCCGTTGGATTCTCCGCCTAGATACCATTAACCCTAGGGGGCTCAATGACGCGATACCTTTGTCTGGTTTTAATTGATCTATTATTCTCTGCCGTGCTATGTTATAATGCTGCATGATAGGGATATAGTGCATTGAGTTAATCCATATAACGTCTATTTTATTTTGTTTCTTATCCTAATTTGCTAAGTAGATATCAGTGTGTTCGTTTTATGCATTTCTATTCATTGCAACAGATGGACTATGACCGTTTTTCAATATGCAGTTATTGTATTTTCCCCAGTTCCTTTTGTACACACGTTCCCGGGTTACCATGGTGATGGGATGCACTGACGTCAGCCGCATGCGCGGTGACGTTTTTCTTAGGTGCCGCTTCCGGACCACCGGGCCGCCCAGCGAGCACACCTGGACACAATTGGTGAGGGATATAAGGTGAGCGATTTTGATATGTGTTATCTGTATCCTGACGAAAATTCTTTGGAATTGAAACGTTGATACGTATTGCTGTGGTCTCTGTACTTTTTTACATCCAGCCGTGAGTGCCGCCTCTCCTTGCTTCATGTGTCTAAACTTTGCTGTTGCTGAGGGCACCGGGCGCCATACTGATCAATAAGTGAGTGCCGGTCTTCTACTGTGTTGATATATATATATATATATATATCTGTTATCACAATTTTTGTAACAGCACAAAGTACATGCTTGCCTTTATTACCTGTAATTTATATAACAGTTTATTAAGGAGTTTACACTATCATTTCACATCTATTTTTTATGTCGAATATCACCATGGATAACATAGCATTCAATTCTGACTGTGTTGGGTTTATAGGTTCTCCCCTTTTTTTTCATGGGGTTTGTTGCCTTTGCTCTGGTGTCAAAAAAACATACTGGTAGGTTGTTGGCTTAAGGGCCCTACACATTGAGCTATCCGCCGCCGAGCTGCCCGACGGCGGATACGGGCGACCCGGCGGCAGGGGGGCAGTCACCCGTCAACCCGTCACCCGGTTCCATACCAGTGCAGGCAAATATGGACGAGAGCGACGGACACCAGCGGGGCCGCGCATCGTTCATCGCTGGTGCCTCCACACTCAAAGATATGAACGGTATCTCGTTCATTAATGAACGAGATCGTTCATATCTTTTGAGTATTATCGCCCAGTGTGTAGGGCCTGCTACTTTGAAATTGTTCCTAGGGTATACTGTACATGTACCTGTGTTTTAATGTGGTAGGAAAATTAGATTGCAAGCTCCTCTGGGAGAGGACATAGTATGAATTTATAAAATTTCTTCCACAGAGCTGTGTAATTTGTTGACACTATGTAAAGAAAAAGCATGTTGACTTGATAAATGAAAAAAAAAAAAAAGCATTATATTAGTTTGCTTACCACAATCACCATGGCCACATTAACCAGAAGATATTTAACTAGTGATGTGCACCGGACATTTTTCGGGTTTTGTGTTTTGGTTTTGGATTCGGTTCCGCGGCCGTGTTTTGGATTCGGACGCGTTTTGGCAAAACCTCCCTGAAATTTTTTTTTTGGATTTGGGTGTTTTTTTTACAAAAAAACCTCAAAAACAGCTTAAATCATAGAGTTTGGGGGTCATTTTGATCCCATAGTATTATTAACCTCAATAACCATATTTACACTTATTTTCAGTCTATTCTGAACACCTCACACCTCACAATATTATTTTTAGTCCTAAAATTTGCACCGAGGTCGCTGGATGGCTAAGCTAAGCGACACAAGTGGCCGACACAAACACCTGGCACATCTAGGAGTGGCACTGCAGTGTCAGGCAGGATGGCACTTCAAAAAAATAGTCCCCAAACAGCACATGATGCAAAGAAAAAAAGAGGCGCACCAAGGTCGCTGTGTGACTAAGCTAAGCGACACAAGTGGCCGACACAAACACCTGGCCCATCTAGGAGTGGCACTGCAGTGTCAGGTAGGATGGCACTTCAAAAAAATAGTCCTCAAACAGCACATGATGCAAAGAAAAAAAGAGGCGCACCAAGGTCGCTGTGTGACTAAGCTAAGTGACCCAAGTGGCCGACACAAACACCTGGCCCATCTAGGAGTGGCACTGCAGTGTCAGGCAGGATGGCACTTCAAAAAAATTGTCCCCAAACAGCACATGATGCAAAAAAAAAAAAGAGGCGCACCAAGGTCGCTGTGTGACTAAGCTAAGCGACACAAGTGGCCGACACAAACACCTGGCCCATCTAGGAGTGGCACTGCAGTGTCAGGCAGGATGGCACTTCAAAAAAATAGTCCCCAAACAGCACATGATGCAAAGAAAAAAAGAGGCGCACCAAGGTCGCTGTGTGACTAACCTAAGCGACCCAAGTGGCCGACACAAACACCTGGCCCATCTAGGAGTGGCACTGCAGTGTCAGGCAGGATGGCACTTCAAAAAAATTGTCCCCAAACAGCACATGATGCAAAGAAAAAAAGAGGCGCACCAAGGTCGCTGTGTGACTAAGCTAAGCGACACAAGTGGCCGACACAAACACTTGGCCCATCTAGGAGTGGCACTGCATTGTCAGGCAGGATGGCACTTCAATAAAATTGTCCCCAAACAGCACATGATGCAAAGAAAAAAAGAGGCGCACCAAGGTCGCTGTGTGACTAAGCTAAGCGACACAAGTGGCCAACACAAACACCTGGCCCATCTAGGAGTGGCACTGCAGTGTCGTGAATAGCATATTGGCAAGTTTACGCTTCTCATCAGACGCTTTCAATTTTGATTTTTGGGTCATTTTACTGAACTTTTGTTTTTTGGATTTTACATGCTCTCTACTATGACATTGGGCATCGGCCTTGGCAGACGACGTTGATGGCATTTCATCGTCTCGGCCATGACTAGTGGCAGCAGCTTCAGCACGAGGTGGAAGTGGATCTTGATCTTTCCCTATTTTAACCTCCACACTTTTGTTCTCCATTTTTTTAATGTGTGGAATTATATGCCAGTATCAATAGCAATGGCCTACTACTATATATACTGCGCACAACTGAAATGCACCACAGGTATGGATGGATAGTATACTTGACGACACAGAGGTAGGTAGAGCAGTGGCCTACTGTACCGTACTGCTATATATTATATACTGGTGGTCAGCAAACTGTGCAAAACTGAAATGCACCACAGGTATGGATGGATAGTATACTTGACGGCACAGAGGTAGGTACAGCAGTGGCCTACTGTACCGTACTGCTATATATTATATACTGGTGGTCAGCAAACTGTGCAAAACTGAAATGCACCACAGGTATGGATGGATAGTATACTTGACGACACAGAGGTAGGTACAGCAGTGGTCTACTGTACCGTACTGCTATATATTATATACTGGTGGTCAGCAAACTGTGCAAAACTGAAATGCACCACAGGTATGGATGGATAGTATACTTGACGACACAGAGGTAGGTACAGCAGTGGCCTACTGTACCGTACTGCTATATATTATATACTAGTGGTCAGCAAACTGTGCAAAACTGAAATGCACCACAGGTATGGATGGATAGTATACTTGACGACACAGAGGTAGGTACAGCAGTGGCCTTCTGTACCATACTCCTATATATTATATACTGGTGGTCAGCAAAATTATGCACTGTACTCCTACTATATACTGTCTACAATGCAGCACAGATATGGAGTGTTTTTCAGGCAGACAACGTATACTGGTGGTCACTGGTCAGCAAAACTCTGCACTGTACTCCTCCTATATAATATTATGCTGGTGGTCCCCAGTCCCCACAATAAAGCAGCATACTGAGCACAGATATGGAGTGTTTTTCAGGCAGACGACGTATACTGGTGGTCACTGTCAGCAAAACTCTGCACTGTACTCCTGCTATATAATACAGCTGCTCCCCAGTCCCCACAATTAAGCAGTGTGAGCACAGATATATGCAGCACACTGAGCACAGATAAGGAGCGTTTTTTTCAGGCAGAGAACAGATAAAACTGGTGGTCACTGATCAGCAAAACTCTGCACTGTACTCCTCCTATATTAATATACAGCTGCTCCCCAGTCCCCACAATTAAGATATAACTAAGCAAGCACAAATATTTGCATCAACAATGAATAAACGGAGAGGACGCCAGCCACGTCCTCTCCCTAACATTTCCAATGCACGAGTGAAAATGGCGGCGACGCGCGGCTGCTTATATAGAATCCGACTCTCACGAGAATCCGACAGCGGGATGATAACGTTCGGGCGCGCTCGGGTTAACCGAGCCATACGGGAGAATCTGAGTATGCCTCGGACCCGTGTAAAAAGGGTGAAGTTCGGGGGGGGTTCGGTTTCCGAGAAACCGAACCCGCTCATCACTACATTTAACCTAACAATATGTTTTTAAACCCTGGGAAAACTAAGAGCAGGTCACAAATCTTGCGTTCTGGTTGTAATCAGACCTACGTCCCCAGCATCGCAAGGCAATACCTCGTCTCTACCATGATTATTATTATTATTATTAGCAGTTTCTTATATAGCGCAGCATATTCCGTTGCGCTTTACAATTAGAACAACAGTTATAGAACAAAACTGGGCAAAGACAGACAGATATAGAGGTAGGAAGGCCCTGCTCGCAAGCTTACAATCTATAGGGAAATTGGAATTGATACACAAGGATAGATGCTACCTGTTGCATAATGGTCCACCAGATTGCTAGGTTCTTAATGGGTTGTATGATATGATCACCCAGCAATTTTGGAAGATAAAATATGTGAGGTTATGCGGACTGTACAGAGAGGATGTAATTGGATAGGGAAGCATTGTAGGTTATGTGGGTGGGTCTGAAATTTGGTAGGCTTGTCTGAAGAGATGAGTTTTCAGGGAATTTTTAAAGGTTTGGAGACTAGAGGAGAGTCTTATTGTGCGTGGGGGGGGGCATTCAACAGAGTGGGTGAAGCCCGGATAAAGACCTGTAATTTTGAGTGTGAACAAGTAATGAGTGTGGATGAGAGACGCAGATCTTGTGCAGAACGGAGAGGTCGGGTAGGGAGATATTTTGAGATGAGTGAGGAGATGTATGATGGTGCAGTTTGGTTAATAGCCTTGTATGTAAATAAAAGTATTTTATATTTAACACGGTAGAATACCGGTAACCAATGGAGGGACTGACAGAGCGGGTCAGCAGATGAAGAACGTCTAGCGAGGAAGATTAGCCTCGTAGCTGCGTTTAAAATGGATTGTAGGGGTGAGAGCCTACAGTATGTTTGGGAAGACCAGATAACAGGCTGTTACAATAATAAATGTCACCGATAATCCATAGATGAGTGTTGGCTTTTGGTGGCATTCTCTGAAATGCAGGTGTTTTACTTAAGAAGTATAAAGCTACAATACAAAAAAGTATGATAAACCCTACTTATAAATTGGTTATGCTTCACAACCTTCAAATTATGACCTAATAACTTTTCCTTTCTTTACGCTGTCTTGCAGGAAAGGCTCGTCCTCTCTGTATTACCTCGATTCGTTGTACTTGAAATGATCAATGACATGACCAATGTAGAAGACGAACATCTACAGCATCAGTTTCACAAGATTTATATCCATCGCTATGAAAATGTCAGGTAAGACTGCATTATGTACTTACTGTAGCTTCCCCATTTTCCTCCAAAAACTGGTATTAAGATAGAGGATACTCTGGAATTAAATATTCAGCAGGTGGATCCATTGTGTAGGCCAGAGGTTCTCAAACGTGGTCCTCAAGGCACCCCAACTGTCCAGGTTTTAAGTTTATCCATACTTGGCCACAAGTGACTTAATTGGTTCCTCAGTAGATTTGATTTAACCATCTGTGCTGAGCCATGGATATACCTAAAACCTGGACTGTTTGGTGCCTTGAGGACCACGTTTGAGAACCTGTGGTGTCGGCGATTGCCATTCTACAGGCAGAAAGGATTTTTTTTCACCTCAGTGGGAACGAAGTGTCGGCCGTCCGGCATCTCGCACCTTCGCCGCCAGTTTGCATTATCACCAAAAGAAAACATATCAAGGATCATTAATGTCCACTTTTAGAGCTAATGATAAACATTTTTTTTTTTTGCGGCACTGTATAGCAATGGGTTATTTTTGGTCTCTATTTTATAAGTCATTTTGTGTTTCATTTTTATGTCTTGTGTCTTTGTTAAGGTTTATTTTACCGGGTCAGAACTCCTTTTATTGTCTTCTTCATGCATTCCTTGTATGTTGGTGGGTGTGGCTAAAACTTCCTGTAACCAATGAGATCATTGGAATGGCTACAGCAAAGGTTGCAATATGAATGTTGACATCACATTTAGCTTACCATTAGGGTTACGGTTCATGCTATCCTTAGGGTTAGTGTTAGAGTTTGAGTTATTGTTGGAGTTACCATTAGGGTTAGGAACTGTCGACATTTGTACAATGTCACTTTTTCATCAGTATTGACATACTGAACGTCGACATAATGGTAATGTCCACATTCACATGCCAACCACCACAGCAGCACAAGGTGAGTTAGCTGATCTTCTGAGAGGCAGTGACCTGTCACCTTGAGTGATTGTGCTAGAAGTTGGGTGGATTGGGGACACCTCTCCCTGAGCTCATCTGGACCAACATGGTAAAATGAGAATTTGTTTTGCATGACGAGACGATAAAGAGACACAGAGGGTCCAATCACAGGAGCGTTCCCTTCTTTGGTCCCATAAGAGGATTGGGTCTTGTCCATAGACTAGGAAGTACTTTGCGTCTCTTAGTTGTGTGTTTGTGGGTACGGGCATTTCAGGGTGCGCTTAGAGCAGTGTAATTAAAACATTCAAACATGACACAAGTAACATACCCCTTAACATTGCACAAGTTTGAGCTGATTTGTGGTGCAGCCACATTGGATGCTTGTGTCACCAGGAGCTGGGCTATACTGTCTATATGTGTGTGTAAAGAGGGGTACTAGAAGGTGGGCTGTACTGTCTGTGTAAGGAGGGGTTCTGGCACCTGTGAAGCAGTAGCCTGTCCCCCAACTCACTTCCCTTCCCTAAAAACACCCTTGGACTATTGCAACATACTTCCGACATTCACAGAAGTCTGTCCTAGTTCTCGGGACAACCCAGCAGAATTGAGACTGCCCCAGCTAAGGGCCTCAGGCAACAGTGGACGCATCTAGCAGCGCAGGCATCGCACTCATGCTTACACAACTAGATGGATGCACCATGCATGGCTGGATCTCTTCATATGCAGACTTGGCATTTAGGGGGGGCTACCTTACAGATGCACGCAAGAGCTCTGTTTAGTGGAAGTGCCATGACAGTGTCGTGTCGTGGGTGTGTAGCCAGATATCCGAGAGTATGATGAAGAGACACCTGTTTCTGATGGATAGCTGTAATTGCTGATACTAGATGATGGTTGCCGCTGCGGATGGAAATACGGTGGGCAGTGCGACTATACACATGAAGCCACATGTATATGCGTATTAGCATAAGGTAGCAAATCTGGCTGCTGCAGCCATCCGGACTTTCCTGTGCTTTGAGTGTGACTCAGAACCAGGCCCTAGATGGGTACAGTTGGGAGGAATAATGTAATGAAGTTAGTTGCAGCCTCTTCCCCTTCCCAACGCTTCCATTGGGCAGGTGCCGCACTTCCCCACTTCTGTGCCTCTGTCCAGCCCGTCCTTCTCCCCTGCTGGCGATATGTGCAGTCCCGTCTCTTCGTCCCCTTTCACGAGTCCCTGTGGGTGAGGTGGGGGGTGTATACTTTTTACCTTTCGGGTTGAGTTGGGTTGAAGTGTGTAATATATCAGAGGGGATAAATAAATACTATCTTGGGGTGAGGTAGGCTGGCTGGCGTAGTGTACTGTGGGGGGGGGGGGGGGTGTATGCTAATAATTTTTTTGGGGGGAGTGAGGTGGATTGAGGGGTGTAATATAGTGTCTGGGGGGCTTGAGTAGTGATATTTTAAACAGTGGGGTATATTATAGGGATGTATATTATGTTCTATTGGGTTTTATTGAAGTTATTTGGTAAGAATACATATTGGAATTGCCGCATGTGAAGACGTTCAAAGTGGGCGCCTCTGCCTGTACACGTTCAGATACCAGGGAAGGGCTTTGTAGCAGCGTTATCATGTAGGGGTCTATTCATTGTTAACATCAGTGCTATTTTAGTATCCAACTCTCTGCGAGTAGCAGCAGTGGGTCTCTAATCACCTGAGCAATTCAGTATTGCTCCAGTGCGTAGACAGCTGATCCAAAGATCAGCTGTCCCGGAGATCCCAATCACTGCTACTTCTGACTGGGCACTGCTGATGTGCATGCACACAAAAGATCCCAGCGTTCGGCGGAAGGAGGAAACAGGGCAGTTTCAGATCTCTCTTCTTAACCCGGAACCGGGAATCAGCGCCATCTGAAGATGGTGAGGGTTCCCGCTGTCAAGCTCTGAAAATGTTGTATTTTTGGAGCTTGATGAAAGGAATGAAAAGTTTAAATAAATGAGATGGTCCTAAAGGGTTGGTTGGACATTTAATTTTGATCAGATGCATCTGCAAATCTACAGAAACCTTGAGCAAATGGTTATCGTTCCATAGTTAGGGGCCCATTTATGAAAGAGTCTTAAGGGGTCTTTTCATGAAACAGTGAAAAGAGTGGAGAAGTGAGCCTGTGGAGAAGTTGCCCATGACAACCAATCAGCTGCTCCGTACAATTGTATAGTATGCAAATTATAAAACGTTACTTCAATGCTGATTGGTTGCCATTGGCAACTTCTCCACTGGCTCACTTCTCCACACTTTTCACTGCTTCATGAATAGACCCCATGGGCAAAACTCGTTGCATGTGGCAAATGTGCTCCGGCTAATCCGCTCCTAAACTGTCGTGTTTGAAAAATGACAGTTGGGAGCTGATTGGCTGGAGTACCATTTATCATACGCAACGAGTTTTAAATAGCAAAAACACATTGATAAATGGGCTCCTTAGTTGTTTATTGTTTTTAAATAAGTACAATAAATATGTATTTGTTATAATTTCCAGTCAGACCCAGTGTTTGAAATGAGCTTATTTTACACTGTCCCATGTGTTTTGTGTGACTAAAATTTTATTAAAGGTTTTCCTGTCCCATGTGGGTTTATTTAATTATACTGTTTTATACGTGAGGCCCCTCGTGAGTTCAGGTTACTAGGTTACAGCTAAGAAGCTGTTTCAAAATATACTCTTTCCATTGTGCCATTATAACCTCTCATCCTACCCACTTTTCTGTTCCTTACATTGTTTTGCTAGATTTACATTACTGCTGATTGCATTATCAGAAGGCTTTCTAGGTTTTACTTTTTTTTTTTTCTCTTGGGAATTCTATGTTATTTATCCCTTTTTTCACATGCAATAAAATCAGTGTTTTTAAGTATTAACAAATACTTCTGCCATAAATGATCTTGTTTTCAATTTAACATGGGAAGGAAAGGGTATTGTAAGTGAGGAAGTAGTCTGTGACCAATTAAAAAAAATTAATGTTGATAAATCACCTGGTCCCGACGGAATTCACCCAAGGGTTCTCATGGAGCTACACTCCAAATTAGCAAGACCACTGGATTTGATTTTCAATGACTCACTTACATCAGGCATGGTTCCCAAAGACTCGCGCATAGCGGAAGTAGTGGCGATACTTAAAAAGGGAAGTAAATCTGAACCGGGTAATTATAGACCAGTAAGTCTTACATCTATAGTGGGGAAAGTACTTTAAGGTATTTTAAGGGATAGTATACAGAAGTTCCTTGAAGCCAATAATGTTATTAATAGGAACCAACATGAATTTATGAAGGATAGATCATGTCAAACTAACTTAATAGGTTTTTATGAAAAAGCTAGTGCGAACCTAAATCAGGGTAAAGAGGTGGATTTAATCTTTTTAGACTTTGCTAAAGTCTTCGATACAGTACCTCACATGAGGCTTATCCACAAATTAAGAGAACTTGGGCTAGGGAGGACAATATGCACTTCAGTTAGAAATTGGTTGGACAAAAGGGAGCAGCGAGTGCGGTAAATGGAACTTTTTCGTAATGGACAGTAGTACTAAATGATGTGCCACATGGATCTGCACTTGGACCACTACTGTTTAACATTTTCAGAAATGATCTAGAGGTAGGTCTAGAGAGCATGGTGTCAATTTTTGAAGACGATACCAAATTGCGCAAGGTTATAAATTCGGAAGGGGATGCCAAGTCTCTTCAGAACGACTTATTTAAACTGGAAGCATGGGCAGCCGTTACGTTACACTGCAAGCCCCTTACTCTATCCCCTAGGCCACAGCTGTCTGTGATAGGAATAAACACCCCTGGTGTGTATGTGATGTGACCTGTGTGTGGAGTGCGGTTTCTTCCAGGGAATGTGTACTACAGTAGACTGCGTAATGTGAATGGCAGCACAACAATGGATACCATCTGGAAGTCATATTAATGAGATAGGAACCAAGTGGTACAGTGGATTACATGTTTCTATCAATTTGATAGGAACGAAACCTGGAATGCTTTCTGAGATAATAAAGCTGTTTATGCTAATAAAATCCAGAACTTAGTACACAATGTAACGGCAAAATCAATAGTGTGAACAGGGCATCAGCGTGGCATTGTATTTTGTAGAAGGGGATTTTTTTTTTTGTTTATAAAGGGAAGAACTTGATTGGTCACCCTCTCACAGATCACTGTCTAATGCCACAGCACTGTATTCAGCACTGTAGTCTTAACATGGAGCATTCGCCCCCCAGCAGTTAAACTGTGTATTACATGGAGTGGGACATGTCAAAGTCAGAAAAATGTCTCAATGCACGTTGCCATATTTGCACCGCACACTGGTCCGCGCTGCGCGTGCGTACGCTCTCCCGTGGAGACGCATACCCGCAATAGCGTGCACTCGCAGGCGCGGTATGCGTATTTACGGTAGAGTTTATGTAGTCGTAGCGTGCGACTCATTCGTTACAAATGTTCACAATTAATGTAGTTTATAGATCATGGTCCCTTTGATAGATTCTGAAAGTTTGGTTAAAATACAATGTCCCAGAGCTGAGGAATCTCTCTTTATATCGTACGAAGGGTCTAACAGGAATCATACAGCAGTGTTTGGTACCCATCGGAAGAGTATTTAATTAGCAATATTCCGGTGTTGGTTTGGAGCGTATTAATCGCTCGTGCGAATAGTTATGGACATAAGAAGTTTATGTCCATTTCTATTATTTACACATACTCAGGTATGCGGCGGGAAACCCAGTTTCCCACCCACCTGAGCTGTTGGAAATCGTCACAGCCCACCTGTATGAATCACCCTATGACCTTTTGTTATGATGCAGGGCCGAATTCCTTCGGCCAATGGACAATGGGATTGTAGGACCAGGAGATTGCATTGTGTGTGGGGCATAAATAGGCAGGCCGACCACATCCAGCTCTCACTCTCTCATCAACGGTTATCTGCTGATAGCCGGGAGCTGGATATCGAGGCGCAGGCGATCATACCCTTTGTGCGTAAGTTTCTCTCCGTAATCATTGTCTTTCTGTGAGCCAATTTCTCTCTATCTCTCTCTCTCTCTCTCTCTCCCTCTCTCTCCTCTTTTCTCTTATATCTCCCATAGTATTATAGTATTGTATTGTATTTCATTAAGGTCAGAGTAGTATTGTCTTTTTGTATTTTAGTTCTGTGGTTAGGAAGTCTCTGTTATATTGTAGTGTATCATTTGTACTGTTATCCCCTTTTACAAGTATATTAGATATAATACAGTTAATAGGCTTTGGAACCTAAACCAGTATCTGTGTATTTCCTATAGTGTAATGTGTTCACTTGAGCGTCGGTGACGCTCAAGCAGCTTTGTAGTTAGTCAGGTTACACAAGGTTGCACTTACACCCTGTATTCACATTAAGGTATTCTGTGTATTTCATTGGTATAAGGTTTAGACATAAAAGTATAGCGTTGTGAGCGTCTGCGCCGCTGGTGATCTCCTCGTGGTCTCGAGCGTCCGCTACGCCATAGCGAATCATTACTCTAGTCATAGCCAATAACGTGTCCTGTGATCACTGGGCCGTGAGCGAACGTGACGCTTGAGCGTCTCGCCTACGGCTGAGCGATCGCTACGCCAATAGCGTACCATTACGGTACTTCTTAAGCAAACAGCGTACAGTGTTCTTAGCTTCATAAAGGGTTGTTATACGACAAAGGAATTTAGCATTGTCAATTGGGGACTCGTCCTATCCTTCTCATATCTGCACTAGGTAGATCAGCAGACATTATCCCTCCAGCAAAGGGTGGGAGGTTGTCTCACAGTGCTGACGGGATAAGCGTCTGCTTCGCTTAGATAAAGAGTGCTGAAGGAATCCGGGAACCGGAAGTAAGAACAAAACGCTTGTGTCTTTTAAAAACTGTTTTATTTCTCTTCTGTCTTGCGTATACACGCACGCATACATTTATCTGCATTTCTTTTTCAATTTCGTATATCACTATTCCTGTTTGCCAATTTTTATAGTTGATAGAAAGTGCTAAAAAGAGATTTGCTGTTATTTCATAATAAAGGTAATAGTTAAAGTATAGAACAACACACGATTTGTCTAGGAGACAAGGCAGTCAGTGTGGATTGCGGTAGATGATCAGGGATCATTTACATTGATAAAAGTATATATTGTGTTACGGTGGATCTTTGCATTGCGTACACGTGTCGCTAACAAAGACTAGCGTACGCAATCCAAAAGGCAGACGCACGCAGCGTACATTACGCAACGTAGCGTCCGGTTACGCTCACGTAGCTCAAGTCACGAAAAAGTTGAATTAGCGCAAAGCGATAATTAGCGCAAGGCGATAAGTAACGCACAGCGGTAGATAACGCGACGCGGTAAATAACGCAAATCTATTTTTGGAAAATCTGAAATTTAGTTTAACAGATCCTGCTCCTAATTGGTAACACTTTTGGCCTAAAGACAATTTCTGCGCAGAAATAGATATAGAAACAAAAGTGTACATGTGTTGAGTGAGTGTGTTTTGTATACAAAAGTTTATATAACTTTAAGGTGGAACCAAAAGGACAGCCGGGTACTCGTCAAGGGACATACGTGTAAGTGACATATACGGTGGCTAGGGAGGCATCCCTGGTTAAATAATATTTGAGCATTAGAGTATAGCGGACCATAAGGTAACAAGACCAGGAGGTCATAAGGTAACAAGACCAGGAGGTCGTAAGGTAAGAGGTCCGCTATAAAAGTCCAGTGGCACAACGCCTGGGGTGTTGGTGCAGAACCCATATAGGCCATAAGCTCTTGCTGAAGGAATCGCGGCCGGAAACATCGATTCCATTGATCTTTCAGTACATGACAAGTAGTGCTTGTGTACTGAACGATTGGACCACACGTAATTGTGTGCAGTAGTTAGTAATCTGACCTAATACCATTAGAGTAAAGTGGTCACAAACGCTATCTGTACATTCTGACGTGATTTGTGTAATTTTTTATTTTTGGAAGGGAAGTTCGCTGGTCACTCAGGAACTATCTAACAACCCCACCTTTACTGGAAAGAGTAAGTGTCCTGCGGGTAACCCTCATATGTTCCAGTAAACTGAAGGTTCCATAGGGGCCCTGTATCGAGTACGCCAGCACCATATCGGTGTGATCAGGTCGTATTGGTCGAGGTGGGCGAGTGAGTGGGGTACTCGGTAAACCGCCACCGCCGGCCTACTGTGGAGTAATTTGGTTGTCTGTAAAGGGTTCGCTGAAAACCTTGAGATAAAGATCCAAGGAGGAATAAGCAACGCCTGCAGATTATGGGGGCCATTTGTTCAGGTAGGGGGCGATCAACCTCGGTTCGGGTTGATTCAGAGAACCGACCAGTTGGGTCGGCACGATATGTAATGTGTGAAAAATACGGTAGTCACACAGAGGTTTTATGTGATGAATGGGAGAGAATGACTGTACAAGACAGGGACAAATTCCCAAGAATAGGTAGCTTCAGTCCAGTAGTGTTACAAAATTTAAGGAGGAGGATAAGTCTCATTGAACCAACGAAGAGACAAAATAAACATTATGAATATTTACAGTTATGGCAACAGGAAAGTGAATTACAAAAAGAGTCTATTGACTTTTCTGACTCTTATCTTGAGAGGAGAGACAGTGGCATCAGGAGAGGGGTTGATTGCGGAGAGAAAGACACAAGGGTGAACAATAAAAACGCTCTTAGCAACTGTAATATAGATTATAAGAATAAGTGTAATAAATGTAACAATGATTATTGTAATACTGTTGAATGTACAACTATTAACCTGTGCAAGCTGCACCCCATGTCAAACCTCCCTCAGGAATACAAACAAGAAAGTGAGCCCAGAACGATGTCGGCACCTCTTCCAGAAGCCATCCTACAAGACATCCAGGTGGACACGACCAAATTGGTAAAGGCAATAATCAAACCCCCTAACGGAGGGTCAGGTGAGGTCGTGTCCACAGGTACGTACAATGTTTTATATCACGCACAAACAAATGTACCCCATATTATAAGACCAAAACAAGGTGATGTAATTGAGTTTAGTCCTGTCAGGGTGATCACAGTCCCCAATGGGAAGACTGACGATCAGGGAACCATTCCCGTCAAGGACAGTGCAATGCGCCATCCCTGGTCCCGGACAGAATTGAGATCAATCATGTCTGATTACCCAGATCCTAGGAAAGATCTAACTGTATGATCAAAGATTCACAGAAGGTATATCAACTCCCTAGACAACGACATAATCATGGTATCCAAGGAATCAGGTAGGTACAGGGAAAGCGGTTGATGGTGATGAGCATCCAAGCGTTTGAGGAGGCATCAAATCAACCAAAACCCCAGGCCATTGGCACATGGAGGAACTTAAGGATTTGTGATCTGTGCAAAAGAGAAGGGCATTGTGCTAGCAACTGTAATAACCCACATAAAGTTAGACCCCCTAGACCAAGAAATGAGCAAAATTACAATACACACCATTATAATCAAGGATCACATAGGCAGGAAAGGTGATTATTAGGAATGGAGGCAAGCCTGAAGTAACGGTTAATGAAGTGGGAGGTCATTCACTAAAGACACAGGAATGACCAGGTGAAAAGTTGTAAATGTATTTGTGAAAAATGTTTTTCTCTCCCTCTCTCTATCCCCATCTCTGACTAGTAGTGGTAAGAATTCACACATTGCATACCCACTTGGTCCTTGCAGAAGTCTACCAAACCCCAGCATGACCTCCGCCACAATGTATTTCTGGCCAGATACAGACAGTGGAGTAATGCAGGTGCTGGTGGGGAGGGACTGCTCAAGGAGACCAGTAGACACATAGATATGACAGCCTAATAAGTCTGACAATGTTTTTCTAATGCTAACAATGTTTTCTTACAATGTTTAAAAATGCTTTGTTTCTCTTTTCTTATTGATGGTTATTGTCGAGTTATGTAATGTATATATGCACATGAATTGTTCTCTATCTCTTTTGTTTTTTTTTATTTTCTCTCTCTTCTCACTCATGTTTCCATGGTTTAAAGATGCTATGTCACCCCTCAGTTGGACCAATGGTAATGCCAGATTTTTGCTCCTTACAGAAAGATCGTCGGTTAGGAAGGAATATTGCATCACCAGAATGATCGTTTTTGAAGACTGAGAGACAACACCTTTGAGAGGACAGCAGAACAAGAAGAACAACAAGACGAGAGAACTTATTATCGTAACGAGTTCTCTCCCCCTCAAACTGATTTTCTTATACCCCATTTACAAATTTCTTCTTTTCTCCTCCTGTAAGATGGACTTGCCCCAAGAGACTGTGATATGGATTTTCCCGTTAACCATGATGTTGACCAGAGCAGTCTGTTTCGGTGAGAGTACCAGCGAGGTCGAGAAAGGATCCAGAAAGGTCCTGATGACTGAGACGGAGGTGTAAATTTCCAATAGCAACCCAATCACCAAGCAAAGGCGAGTACCGGGCACGATCTAACAACCATGTTATTTGTAAACAACTGTGAAGGAATGTTAGTTCAAAAAGAAAATTGTATCTGTAGGCTCTGTGATAATCTGGTTGAAGATGGATGCATAAAGAAATGCCAATCTAGTTTTAATATCCATATAGACCGGCATCCATTGAGTGACTATCACTCTTTAGTGGGTAACGTGTTAAACCAAACAGATTGTTGGGTATGCTCTCAAGTACCTCAGGGTCACAGCAAATCAGGGCTAGTACCATTTCCTTTAACGTTAGGGGAGGTACTTGAGCTAAGTGGTGGGAGACCGGTGGACCGGAGGTTTAACATCTCCAGCCCTCCTAGTTTGAAGCTCCACCAATACCATGTGGATAGGTCCCTCTTATGTTTTAACATCTCCAATCCCAGAAAACCGGGAAATTGGGAAGTGTCATGGAGCAACCTTACCATGACCTTTTCACACAGAGCAGATAGAATGCCTACAGATACAGAGCTCGTACGCCACATAGCCAGTAGAGGAAAATCTTTCCGGTATCGATATACCTTAGGAAATAGGATTACTAGAGTTGGAGAGGTGTCACCAGGATACTGTGCACATATCGTACAAACTGATACGTGCATTAAGCAGTTGGAAGAATTAGGGTCAGGAGATTTCACCTGGAAGGTTTGTAACATGGTCATGTCCTTCTCCGTCCCTTATGTTCTCCCCGATGACGCATATTTCATATGCGGGAGAAAGGCGTACAAGTGGCTTGCCCCAAACTCTGAAGGATTGTGTTATATTGGAAAAGTATTGCCTGAAGTGATGACTGTAACACATGACAAAATGAAGGACATACACCGTGGTGCCCAAGCTCCTTATACTCACACTCATTACGAGCACCGAGTTAAAAGACAACTGTCAGAAAGGTTAGAGCATCCGGCCTCTGATCTTATCCATGAATCCACCGGGATTCAGGTTCTGGTAGCGTTAGATTTCACTCGTACCGCTCGGGGAGTGATGAATTATAGATACATTTCCGCACTCGCCAATTTGTTAGATAATATCACTGAAATGTATGATGACACGTTTAGATACACTGGAAGAGAACTTCAAGCTTACAAAACAGAACTAGTTCAGCATAGGATGGTTCTTAATTATCTTACAGCAGTAACAGGCGGATATTGTGTTACATTGGCAACACAGTACGGCATAAAGTGTTGCACGTATATCACAAATAGCACCGAGGATCCGGTAGAGGTCATAGACCAAAAGATGGACGATATTCTCCAATTGAAGTGGGAATTTCGTCGAAAACACAATCTCACCCTTGCTGCTGTAAGTAATGAGCTGACTGGTTGGGTGTCATATTTGAACCCGCGAAATTGGTTCTCCGGTTTGGGAGACTGGGCTCAAGGAGTCATAATGGATGTTGGAAAGTTTCTACTATGTATCTTGGGTGTCGTTATATCGATTGGATTGATATTTAGATGCGGGCAGGCTTTAATGAGGTGCAAACAAAGTACAAAAGTGATGAGCTTGAGGAGTGAGGAAACTGTAATTAACCTGGATTTGATTTATGACCCAATGATAGAAACCAGAATGTGATGAAAATGCGATTATACGGTCCGTTTCTTTCACCTGTTTTTCTGCTTTTCTCCAAGATGCAAAGACCCCCTTGGACGTGGAAGTTGACGAGACGCTATACAGACAACAGACAAGCACCAAAGATGAAGTTTTGACAACTTTAAATATGGACACTTGATGAACTTTGCCATGGATCCCCAGTTTCCCTAGTATTTTTAAACTCACGCTAGCCCAACATTTTTTTGTAAATCTGATGGCTCAGACAAAGCTATTTGCTCATGCCCAAGGAGCAATACAGCGCAAAGAAGACGACTCTCAACAGATACCGAATACAACTTCGACGACAGATGTACATTTCCCTGACATAGAATATCATTGCATTTTCCATAAGTGTTCTTTATCTTCATCTCTACAACCCTCAGGTAATGACACACATAGACGATAGGGAATACAGGCACAGATATTAGCAACCACATACCTCCCCCATTCATGTATCATCAACTAAAATGTGCATCCCCATTTTGTTACAACCACAGCCGAAATGAGCTCGGTAGAGTTTGACAGCCCATCCACAGACCTGTACCACAGGATAAGAAGGAATTCAAATGTATACTTCGCAATACCTCGAAGCTAGATTTACCACACGTACGGCACGATGATACATGACCCTCCAAACATGGACTCATACACACATGCTTCTACTTTCTCACTAGGTCATACCCTCTTCACACCTACTCCACTCTTCTCCCCTACCCAACCATAGAAATCAATTAACCCCTGACTTACATTTTTCTCCTTAAATGTTTTGTGGCAGTTATTATTGACTGCCAAAGGGTGGACTGTCAAAGTCAGAAAAATGTCTCAATGCACGTTGCCATATTTGCACCGCACACTGGTCCGCGCTGCGCGTGCGTACGCTCTCCCGTGGAGACGCATACCCGCAATAGCGTGCACTCGCAGGCGCGGTATGCGTATTTACGGTAGAGTTTATGTAGTCGTAGCGTGCGACTCATTCGTTACAAATGTTCACAATTAATGTAGTTTATAGATCATGGTCCCTTTGATAGATTCTGAAAGTTTGGTTAAAATACAATGTCCCAGAGCTGAGGAATCTCTCTTTATATCGTACGAAGGGTCTAACAGGAATCATACAGCAGTGTTTGGTACCCATCGGAAGAGTATTTAATTAGCAATATTCCGGTGTTGGTTTGGAGCGTATTAATCGCTCGTGCGAATAGTTATGGACATAAGAAGTTTATGTCCATTTCTATTATTTACACATACTCAGGTATGCGGCGGGAAACCCAGTTTCCCACCCACCTGAGCTGTTGGAAATCGTCACAGCCCACCTGTATGAATCACCCTATGACCTTTTGTTATGATGCAGGGCCGAATTCCTTCGGCCAATGGACAATGGGATTGTAGGACCAGGAGATTGCATTGTGTGTGGGGCATAAATAGGCAGGCCGACCACATCCAGCTCTCACTCTCTCATCAACGGTTATCTGCTGATAGCCGGGAGCTGGATATCGAGGCGCAGGCGATCATACCCTTTGTGCGTAAGTTTCTCTCCGTAATCATTGTCTTTCTGTGAGCCAATTTCTCTCTATCTCTCTCTCTCTCTCTCTCTCCCTCTCTCTCCTCTTTTCTCTTATATCTCCCATAGTATTATAGTATTGTATTGTATTTCATTAAGGTCAGAGTAGTATTGTCTTTTTGTATTTTAGTTCTGTGGTTAGGAAGTCTCTGTTATATTGTAGTGTATCATTTGTACTGTTATCCCCTTTTACAAGTATATTAGATATAATACAGTTAATAGGCTTTGGAACCTAAACCAGTATCTGTGTATTTCCTATAGTGTAATGTGTTCACTTGAGCGTCGGTGACGCTCAAGCAGCTTTGTAGTTAGTCAGGTTACACAAGGTTGCACTTACACCCTGTATTCACATTAAGGTATTCTGTGTATTTCATTGGTATAAGGTTTAGACATAAAAGTATAGCGTTGTGAGCGTCTGCGCCGCTGGTGATCTCCTCGTGGTCTCGAGCGTCCGCTACGCCATAGCGAATCATTACTCTAGTCATAGCCAATAACGTGTCCTGTGATCACTGGGCCGTGAGCGAACGTGACGCTTGAGCGTCTCGCCTACGGCTGAGCGATCGCTACGCCAATAGCGTACCATTACGGTACTTCTTAAGCAAACAGCGTACAGTGTTCTTAGCTTCATAAAGGGTTGTTATACGACAAAGGAATTTAGCATTGTCAGACATAACCAACGCCATAACGTTATCTACCACTCACGACTCAGGAGCCTAAATCGTACGCTATGAGCAATGATATTTGAGGACACATCTAAGGGGACAATACACAGAGCTAGCAGGGGGTTTGTTTTTGGTAAGATCAACACAAAGACAACGCAGACACCTGCTTAGGTTAGAGGAGAGGAGATTTCGCACCCAGAGACGGAAAGGTTTCTTCACAGTAAGGACAATACGTATTTGGAATTCCCTGCCTGAGAGAGTAGTAATGGCGGACTCGATCATTACTTTTAAGAATGGGCTAGATAAATTCCTAACGAATAAGGATATACAGGGTTATGGTGGGTAAATCATGCACTATAGTAAAAAAATAAATAGAAATGAATAGACATAACGGCTAACCATTCACCACAGTTAAAATTAGTTTTAAAATATTACAGTGTAGGAGATCACTAACAAGTTGAACTCGATGGGCAAATTGTCTTTTTTCAACCTCAGAAACTACTGTATGTATTAGGGGAGGGCACTCAGGGAAGGGCAGAGGAGAAGATGTCTCAGCCCACCATCCCATATTTGACTACTCTCGCGGAAGGTTTTCAAGACTCACGAATAACAGTGAGCTTCCCTGCACCATTAATTGCAGTGGTACAGTAACTGAGCTTAGGGGAGGACTCCAGTCTGTTGGGTAGGCCCTTAGTATATCCCTGGGATCTCTCCTAGTACACCATGATTAGCAGTGATGATGAAACAGGAAGCAGATGCGTTGCTCCTTGTAATGGTCTATGTAGGTTTCAATGTAGGAGTGGAACAGCAGCACCTCCCAATTGCAGAGGGACATTCACAGATCATAGACCCCAAAAAGTGCTGGCAAGTCTGTGATGCTTTAACAGTTGGTTGGATTAAGGCATGTCTTGGGTAGGGGTTTAAGGTTCAGCACAAGTGGGAAGATTAGGGATTATGGAGAATACTCACCGGTATACCGCTCATCAGATGTCTCCACCTGACCCGCTCATCACATGACTGCAGGACCCGGAAGCTGCCACAGCCGTCAGGAACAGGTAAGACACAGCTAGTCCACCAGGGATGGTGTGTCTACATTCTGTCATGTTGACAGTTCAGCAGTGTCCATATGATGACAGTTGGCATAGTTGATGGTCAACATGCTATGCATGCAATATGTTGATTTTTCAACCATGGCGACATTTTCATGTCGACGTAATGAATGTCCAAAAAGTATAACACAATGTTGGGAGATGTACAGCAGTGTTGGTAAGGGTACTTGGACGAAGTATCAGTGAAGAAGGTGGAAACTCCAATTGTTAGAGGAGACCCTAACCATCAGTCAGACTTTGAGCTTTTTTGGCATTTACCAAAAACACCAGGAATGCCCTCAGTGGGATTTTTATGGAAATTTTTTTTTTCCAGTTAAACCAAAAACTAAAGTCCCTAATTATTATGCCGCGAAAGTCGTAGTAAAGATTAATTTAAAAAAAATTGAAGATGCAATTATACAGTTTCTGGTCCTGAAATACATACAATGTGAATTTTCTAAAGTTCTAGTCTTGGCTTCTAGTTTTGCGATGGGAATGAACCTGTATGTGATTATATTATGTGATTATGTTGCATCCTGTAGAGATACAGTATGTTTATTAGTTTATTGTAAATATGCATTGCCTTGAGTACAGCAGCATAAAGTAGTATTATATACGAGTCTTATATAATCTGCTTAATGTTGCAGTATACTGTATCTAGCCTTTCTGAAAACAGGCTATTTTTATGCACATCTGTCAGTTGCTG
Source organism: Pseudophryne corroboree (assembly GCF_028390025.1). Taxonomy (NCBI): domain Eukaryota; kingdom Metazoa; phylum Chordata; class Amphibia; order Anura; family Myobatrachidae; genus Pseudophryne; species Pseudophryne corroboree. The sequence goes on from NC_086448.1 coordinate 53,484,068, forward strand.
AAACAGATTGGGATGCAATAGGATAGCGCATTCATACAGTTATTGAAAAGAAAAAACACAAAATAGCAGGTTTATTTTTACATACTGTGATCATAATTTGCATTAACTCTTTATATTCCCTCTGATATTGCTGCAAGATTTTCTAAACTGTATAACATCAGTTACTCTGTTGGGCCGCTCCAACAAGTCCAAGCAATTATTTTCCGCTCCCAGGGGTGGATTTTAGGGCTCATGCCACCCCTGGGCACGTTATTGGCGCCCCAACCATCACGCCATTACCCCCTTTTTTTCGGGCGCCAGTCCGGATGCCTCGAGACCACCAAAGCAGCCCCAGCCTCACTCTACTACCAACTCCTGGACTATAATTTGCTGCCCATTGTCCCAACCCCATCATTTTCTAAATAAAATATAAAAAAAAAAAAAAGTAATGATGAAAAAAAAGTATCACCTGGACTCTACTTGGTGTGCTGCCCCCCCAGCAAGTGCCGCCCTTAGGCATGTGCCTTGTTGGAAATCCGCCACTGACCGCTCCCTCCCCAATTCTCTCAGCGGCCCTGAACATCACTGGTTAGCGTGTTTCACCCCTCATTTTTATATCCACCAGATATGAACATGTTATGCCATAATGTCTGCAATAATTATTGATTATACACTATAGGGAGTCGCATGTGCTGTCGGATGATTTGTGCTTTTCCTTTTTTATTGAGCAGAGTTAACAATTATTGTAACCTGTAAATCAATACTTGATGTAATATGTTTCGTGCACACTGCCTTTGGTTTCATAGCAAAGATTCTATTTACACACTTAATTAAATCTTTCAGCAGGATTCGCTTGGTAAAAACCTGCACCTCATTACAAGTTTAATAATAATAATAATAATAATAATAATTTGGATATAGCATGCACAGTAAAGGGAAGAAATATATATCTTTAAACCCTTTTACTCGCATGGATCTGCCAAAGATCTGACAAAAGTTTTTTTAAATTAGTTGCCAGCTGCAGAAGTAATTAAAAGCAGACCACGCAGGTGACTTGTGATTGGCTGGCTGCAGTGGGGGTCTTGGGAGGTTCCCTGCATGAATCATTTGATGGTGGATAGTGTTCGTAAATGAACATGTAGTGAGTTTTCTTTCTCCTCCATTTGACACGGTATCAAGAATGAAGATGTAAGAAAAGGTGATTGTGTTACCCATTGAACTGGGACAGGTTAAGAGCAAAGTTCGTATTCTATCTATATAATAAAATTGACTACTGATAAAAATGATGTAGTTGGAATGTGGAGACAGTTACAGGAGAGAAAGAGTGCCGGTGATAGAGACAGCGGGGTAGGCTGAAAGAGAAGTGGGGAGAAAGTGTTGGAGCAAGTAGACACACCGGGGGGGGGGGGGGGGGGATTTGTTTAAAACAATGATTGATGATCTGAGCAGACGAGGGGAATGGTCAAAAGCAAAGCAACTACAGATTAATGCTAAAAAATGCTAAATCTTGCGGTTGGCTCCCAAAACTCCAAAGGTTAAATATAGTATTAACGGCACTATAATGGAAAATGAGAAGGAAAGGGATCTAGGAGTCACTATATGCAATGAGAAAGATGAGTTTGACCGCCAGTCAATTGTTGTCGGGATTTTGACTGTAGGCATTTCATACTAAACCCCATTCCAGGTATTCAGAGTCGTAGCATACCTGGGAAATTGCTAGTGGATAAATTATATAAAATAACATACCTCGTTTGTGTCATGTGACTGATACCAACCAGACAGCATGCGGGAGGGGGGGCAGTCTAAATGACTGCAGTAGTGAATTCCATAAGTAGGCAGAGGTCCAGGAACAGTCATGTAAGTGGGGGTCAGAGGACTCAGTGGCAAACGCAGGATTTTTAGAGGGGGGTTTCCAAATGCAATCCACAATCTCCCGCTCTGCGGAACATTGGAGCAAGTGAGTGAGTCTGGGGGAATGGTAGAACCTAGTACTGACCTTGGATATTAATGTACACATTGCTCTTTTTATACATTGGATACTGTATGGAATACAGTGTTAATATTTAACACTATAGTCTATAGTATAGTCTACATAAAACATATTTAACTAACATAAATAAAATAAATGGTCAGGAAAAGATTAAACATCCCATAATGAATAAATACACAAACATAATAGAAAAAGTAGGAGACATAACTGCACTTTCTAAGCACACATTCTCCCACCTCATTTTAAGGCTCCGGTATCTTCTTCCTGGCAGCTACTCTCCAGTCCAGTGCGGTGATTGAAGACTCTGATCCACACACATACTGTAGCAAACTTGATAGAAGAAGCTGCTAACACTGGACATGTTCAGCAGCTCTGCTCTGTCCCTTACACTGCATGATGTGGCAGTTTCTCTAGTAATCATAGTATATACTATTGCTATTGTCATAATTTGAACTGCTGGCCAAGACGATGGGGGTTTCTGGGCAACCGGAAACCCCCCCTGCGTTTGCCTATGGAGGTGGATTCCAGAGACAAGACGAGGTGCGGGTGAGAGGAAGACCATAAGAATGACGGAGAGGATTTGGGAATGAGGATTGATGTGTGTGAGTGGGATAATGTTGTTGGTCTATCAGAGCAGTTAGACAATATGAAGCTACTTTTACTACATACTACTAGTGATAAATATCTGACAAAAGTCTCAGTTTATCACCAGCAAGAAAAGGCAAGGCAAATAAATGTCAGCTGTTCTCATCAAATGGAAATTTATTACATTTTCATCTTTTGCGATCCTGCAGTCTTTTTATCTGCATTATAATACGTCCAAGGACAAAACCGATTCCAACTCGTCATGTTTGCAAATATTTAAAATATAGCCGTTAGTAAATTTCTACAGACCAGATGTTTTTACAATCCCAGTCAATGTTTAATTCAATTACATTTAAATGTATATAGATTTCTAACATTTGACTTCTTTTAACTCATAATAAATGTAATGTTTTTTGTTTGTACTTAGAAATACTGTACGACGTTCATTTTCTGTTTATCTCTTTTGCAGCATTCTTTTTGCAGATGTAAAAGGATTCACCAATCTGTCCACTACCTTATCAGCACAAGAGCTAGTCCGAATGTTAAATGAACTCTTTGCGAGATTCGATCGCTTAGCGCATGTGAGTCCATGAAACCTTTTATATGTTTGGATGCTAATTATGTGTGCGCAATAATTTCAGTTGTTTGCTTATGGTCAGACAGAGGGTGATGAAGGAAAGTTTTGGTAAAATTTGGTATTTTTCTGTGGAGTTAGTTCAATACTCAATAACCAGATTGGTCGCATCCGGTCAGTGGTTGGGCTTAATGACCACAAGACAGCAGTTTCCGTTCCTTTTCATCAGCCGATAACTCAGTAGACGTTTATGATCAGACAGTCATTGGCCAACCAGATCTCTAGGTTGCCGTATAATAATTTCAGTTTTATTAAAAAATGTTGAATGGCACCTCATTCCAATAAAATGGCTTAACTCCCAACGCATGTGTATCTAAGGGGTCTATTCATAAAGCAGTGAAAAGTGTGGAGAAGTTGCCCATGACAACCAATCAGCATTGAAGTAACATTTATAATTTGCATACTATACAATTGTACGGAGCAGCTGATTGGTAGCCATGGGCAACTTCTCCACAGGCTCACTCTTTTCACTGCTTCATGAATAGACCCCTTAATTCTGTGACTTTAGGTCCAATTAAGATTTTAGGGCATCCCATATTGGGGCAAGCAGTGTAGCATTGGTCTGTCCTTTGGCAACTTTGGTTATTACTCTTTGGGAAAGACAGGCAGAGCTAGACGTATTTTCAAACAAGCAATGGATTGATCTTTAAAATTAGCTGGTTGTTGATAACTCGTAAAGAATTCTAACCAACCATCCTCCAAATAAACCCATATCGTTATGTTGGTATTAATATACTAGGCTAGAAGTGGACTTACATTGTACTATCTGAGAAATAAAGGTGGTCTCAGTCCACTCATACTGAAGCCAAAGATCTGGCCATGAATTATTTCTTAAAAAGGGGGAGAGGGGACATGCGTGTCTACTGCACAGGACTCGACATGGCCATAAAATGGGGTTGACATGCCCCCATTCTGGAATGCCACCCTTCGTGGCCCCCAAATTCATGCACATGCGTTGTGGGGTGCTGCACATGTGCAGATCTTAAAACATCAAAGATGTGTGTTAACATCAAATTAACGTACATCCCTGAATCAAGCCCAGTGTAATAAATGGATTAGACCGTCAAGAGCAAGCAACAATGGTTTGTCTCCTCCCCTTAAGAATGTAAGCTCTCACGAGCAGGACCCTCTTCCCTCATGTGCTTTTCCTTCTCTGACTTATATTATCTTCTACTCCATGCTCCCTACAACGGCACATAACCTTCGGCTTCTGCCACCCTGATGCTTTTTTCCGTGTCCTGTCCCCTAATTTGCTTTCTTTCTCTATATATCATGTACTTGTTTTGTACTGTAGGTGGCTGTTTTCTTGTTTTGCTCATTTGTTTATGAACTTTGTTAAGCTGCCCATACACCTAAAGATTTATTGTCCGATCTGGATGGTTGGAACAAAAACCTGGTAATGGATGAGAGCATAAGACAGTTGACCATTTGCTTTGAAATGCCGGAAAATTGGATTTAACCAATTTGTCTGAACGACCATTTTTGTCTGTTTTTCAGTGTTTGGGAGCAAATGGTCAATTGTCATTTGCTCCCATCCATTACCAGATTTTCGTTCCAACCAGCCAGATCAGCCAATAAAGCTTTAGGTGTATGGCCAGCTTTAGGCGCTATGGAACCCTTGTAGCGCCATATAAATTAACAGTACTAATATCAAATGCCTGCCTGGCAGCAGGGCCATCTTAACATATAGGCTCTCTGGGCAGCTGCCAAGGGCCTCACAATTCTAGGGGCCTCGAACAGGAACAGGTGGTGGTCACACAATCAGAATGGCAAGGCAGCATCCAGCCAGACAGTGAATTGATGTCAGCATGCTGACTGGTGGACTGCCGGAGCTACCCACCAATCAGAGTACAGCATTCTCTTCCTACCTCCCAGACTGCAGCCAGACAGTGAGTGGCAGTCAGCATGCAGACTGGTGGATGGCTGGAGCTACCCACCAATCAGAGTGCTGTGCTGACAGCCATTCAATGTATAAAAGCATGTGGAGATTTTTTTTGTTCCTGTGAATGGTTGTGTAGGGGGCTCGGTACACAGGGCCGTTTCTTGGGGCAGGCGAGCAGTGCAACCGCACTGGGCGCCCGCCGCGGCACTAACTGTGGCTCCCTTCATCCCCCTCCTATTTCTCCCCGAGTTACCCGCTCGGGGGGCGGAGTTTCAAGGAATGACGCGGTTGCATCGTTACATCACGACGCAACCCCGTCACTCCGCGAAACTACCTCCCCCCACCCCCTGAGCGGAGTACAGAGGGGGATCCAAGTTAGGAAGAAGGAAAGGCCGCCGCGAGGAGCGACTGGTGAGGCGGGCCGAAGAGCGGTAATTGCCTCTGTAAGTATTCTCTCTCTCTCTCTCTCTCTCTCTCTCTCTCTCAATGTGTAAAATGGGGACACCTGCCGTAATGTGTGAAATGGGGACTCTTGGCTGCCGTAGTGTGGGGATTTAATGTATCAAGGGTATTGCGATGTGTGACATAATATGGTGCAGGGGGCATTACTGTGTGGGGCTTAATATGGTAGAATTTTTATTTCCTGTGGTGGTCGTGATCTGTTGGAGCAGGGTCAAAAACTGGATTGTGAGGTAGTCTTTTCAGACGAGACCATGCTCATTTAAATGAGGCCACGCCCCCTTGCCGGGTGCGCGCGCAAGTTTTTTTTTTATCTTGGTGTGTGGGGGGGGGCACCTTTTTTTACGTTGTAGGGGGCGCATTTTTAAATCTCGCACTGGGAGCCAAATTGGCTAGAAACAGCCCTGTCGGTACATTGCTTTGCCCAGGGCCTACAATGCTGTTAAGATGGCTGTGCCTGTCTGGGACAAAGACCACCTGGACTGGGTAGATAAATCTGAGCAGTAACGGGTACAGACGGTTGGATAAAACTTAAGTAAAAAAATATCTAGAAGGATTATTCAGCAGAAGTTATGGGCATCTTTGCTCTAGTTGTGTTTAAGGCTTAATGTACAGAACACGCTCAAGCTGTTTGCAGCGGCAGCACACACGTTACCGTGTTTCCTCTAAATCTCTTGTTCTTTATTGTGCTTGTTTAGTTGTCACATTATTGCTGAGTGTCAGTGATACTTTATTGTAGCTGCTGCCGCATACGTGACAACTCTCTGAGCAGGTGACTGACTTGTTTTGTGTTACTGTCATTTGACGCTGACGTGCATTAAACATCAATCTGCTTGTCGGGGGGAATCAACTACATTTAACCTTGCCTTGTAATAGTCGGACGCTTAAAAATAATTATTTCTCATTCAAACGGTCTTTTGTGCAACTCTGTATTATGTTTAACATGTTAATTCACTGCAGTATTGCATATTTTTGTAAACAAAAAAGGATGACATAAAAACACAATTTCTCTGACGTCCTAGTGGATGCTGGGAACTCCGTAAGGACCATGGGGAATAGTGGCTCCGCAGGAGACTGGGCACAAAAGTAAAGCTTTAGGACTACCTGGTGTGCACTGGCTCCTCCCCCTATGACCCTCCTCCAAGCCTCAGTTAGATTTTTGTGCCCGGCCGAGAAGGGTGCACACTAGGGGCTCTCCTGAGCTTCTTAGTGAAAGTTTAGTTTTAGGTTTTTTATTTTCAGTGAGACCTGCTGGCAACAGGCTCACTGCATCGAGGGACTAAGGGGAGAAGAAGCGAACCTGCCTGCTTGCAGCCAGCTTGGGCTTCTTAGGCTACTGGACACCATTAGCTCCAGAGGGACCGAACACAGGCCCAGCCTCGGAGCTCGGTCCCAGAGCCGCGCCGCCGGCCCCCTTACAGAGCCAGAAGCAAGAAGAGGTCCGGAAAATCGGCGGCAGAAGACATCAGTCTTCAACAAGGTAGCGCACAGCACTGCAGCTGTGCGCCATTGTTACTCAGGCACACTTCACACTTCGGTCACTGAGGGTGCAGGGCGCTAGGGGGGGGCGCCCTGAGCAGCAATGTAAACACCTTGGCTGGCATAAATACACCACATATAACCCCCAGGGCTATATGGATGTATTTTAACCCCTGCCAGAACTCACCAAAAAGCGGGAGAAAAGGCCGCCGAGAAGGGGGCGGAGCCTATCTCCTCAGCACACGGGCGCCATTTTCCATCACAGCTTCGCTGGAAGGACGTCTCCCTGACTCTCCCCTGCAGTCCTGCACTACAGAAAAGGGTAAAAAAGAGAGGGGGGCACTAATTTGGCGCAGTTTTAATACTAACAGCAGCTATAAAGGGAAAAGCACATTTTATAGTGGTATTCCTGTCTATATATAGCGCTCTGGTGTGTGCTGGCATACTCTCCCTCTGTCTCCCCAAAGGGCTAGTGGGGTCCTGTCCTCTATCAGAGCATTCCCTGTGTGTGTGCGGTGTGTCGGTACGATTGTGTCGACATGTTTGAGGAGGAAAATGAGATGGAGGCGGAGAAATTGCCTATTATAGAGTTGTCACCCCCTAGGGAGTCGACACCTGAGTGGATGAGCTTATGGAAGGAATTGCGTGACAGTGTCAGCTCTTTACGACAGACAGTTGACGACATGAGACAGCCGGCTACTCAGCTTGTGCCTGTCCAGGGGTCTCAAACGCCATCAGGGGCTTTAAAACGCCCGTTACCTCAAATGGCAGACACAGACACGGATACTGACTCCAGTGTCGATGATGAGGAGACAAACGTGACTTCCACTAGGGCCACACGTTACATGATTGAAGCAATGAAAAATTTATTGCATATCTCTGATAATACAAGTACCACTAAAAAGGGTATTATGTTTGGTGAGAAAAAACTGCCTGTAGTTTTTCCTGTATCCGAGGAATTAAATGAAGTGTGTGAGGAGGCGTGGGTTTCCCCCGATAAAAAACTGATAATTCCTAAAAGGTTATTGGCATCGTACCCTTTCCCGCCAGAGGATAGGGCACGTTGGGAAACACCCCCTAGGGTGGATAAAGCGCTCACACGCTTGTCTAAACAGGTAGCACTACCCTCTCCTGATACGGCCGCCCTAAAGGAACCTGCCGATAGAAAGCTGGAGAATATCCTAAAATGTATATACACTCACACGGGTGTTATACTGCGACCAGCAATCGCCTCGGCCTGGATGTGCAGTGCGGGCGTGGCGTGGTTGGATTCCCTGACTGAAAATATTGATACCCTAGATAGGGACAGTATATTACTGACTATAGAGCATTTGAAAGATGCATTTTTATATATGCGTGATGCACAGAGGGATATTTGCCGACTGGCATCAAGAGTTAGCGCGCTGTCCATTTCTGCAAGAAGAGGTTTATGGACGCAGCAGTGGTCAGGTGATGCGGATTCTAAAAGGCACATGGAAGTATTGCCTTATAAGGGGGAGGAGTTATTTGGGGTAGGTCTATCAGACCTGGTAGCCACGGCAACTGCTGGAAAATCCACATTTTTACCCCAGGTAGCTTCTCAACCTAAGAAGACGCCGTATTATCAGGCGCAGTCCTTTCGGCCCCATAAGGGCAAGCAGGCAAAAGGCGCCTGATTTCTGCCCCGTGGCAGAGGGAGAGGAAAAAGGCTGCAGCAAACAGCCAGTTCCCAGGAACAAAAGCCCTCTCCCGCCTCCGCAAAGTCCTCAGCATGACGCTGGGGCTTTACAAGCGGACTCAGGCACGGTGGGGGCCCGTCTCAAGAAATTCGAGACGTCTCCCCCTCGCCGTTTCATAAAGTCTGCTTTACCGATGTCTCCCTCAGACAGGGAGGCAGTATTGCAAGCCATTCACAGGCTGTATTCCCAGCAGGTGATAATCAAGGTACCCCTCCTGCAACAGGGAAAGGGGTACTATTCCACACTATTTGTGGTACCGAAGCCGGACGGCTCGGTGAGACCAATGTTAAATCTAAAATCCTTGAACACTTACATACAAAGGTTCAAATTCAAGATGGAGTCACTCAGAGCAGTGATTGCAAACCTGGAAGAAGGGGACTATATGGTCTCTCTGGACATCAAAGATGCTTACCTACATGTCCCAATTTACCCTTCTCCAAGGGTACCTCAGGTTTGTGGTACAGAACTGTCACTATCAGTTTCAGACGCTGCCGTTTGGATTGTCCACGGCACTCCGGGTCTTTACCAAGGTAATGGCTGAAATGATGATACTCCTTCGAAAGAAGGGAGTTTTAGTTATCCCTTACTTGGACGATCTCCTGATAAGGGCAAGATCCAGGGAACAGTTGGAAGTCGGGGTAGCACTATCTCAGATAGTGCTGCGGCAGCACGGTTGGATTCTCAATATTCCAAAATCGCAGCTGATCCCGGCGACACGCCTTCTATTCCTAGGGATGATCCTGGACACAGTCCAGAAAAAGGTGTTTCTCCCGGAGGAGAAAGCCAGGGAGTTATCCGAACTAGTCAGAAACCTCCTAAAACCAGGCCAAGTGTCAGTGCATCAGTGCACAAGGGTCCTGGGAAAAATGGTGGCTTCCTACGAAGCAATTCCATTCGGCAGATTCCACGCAAGAACTTTCCAGTGGGACCTGCTGGACAAATGGTCCGGATCGCATCTTCAGATGCATCAGCGGATAACCCTGTCACCAAAGACAAGGGTGTCTCTCCTGTGGTGGTTGCAGAGTGCTCATCTTCTAGAGGGCCGCAGATTCGGCATTCAGGACTGGGTCCTGGTGACCACGGATGCCAGCCTGCGAGGCTGGGGAGCAGTCACACAGGGAAGAAATTTCCAGGGCTTGTGGTCAAGCCTGGAGACATTACTTCACATGAGAAAAAAAACTTTGATAATACACTATAGGGGGCGCCAAAATGACAATGGATAACACTCTATAAAATCAGAATATCAAAGGTTTGATACGTCCCTTATAAATACTTGATTTCAGGCACAGATAGGTTTCTTTATGTTCCTCTTATGTGGACCAGCTTATGCAGTAGTACTCCAATCGGCGGTATCATATGTGAATAGAAGGATTGAAAAGCATCTAGTGTAACACAGTTTTTTATTCCTTCATATAAAAAATGTATAAAACTCTTTTTGAAACATCAAACTCCAAATAAAATTATCCCATAAAATAAAGCACACAAAACATATGAGGTATTCTCCAGGCTGTATGTGCAAAAGAAAAGAATTACCGGATAGTTTGAGGATAAAATTACCGCCAGGCGCATCCAGAGGTGTCTCTTTGATAGTTGTGGAAAGGAGTATTGCCGGAGAGTCCAGAACACCGTTTCCCGGGAGGTTGCCTGGCTTTAAGAACACGCTTGTTTGGGGATAATTTTATCCTCAAACTATCCGGTAATTCTTTTCTTTTGCACATACAGCCTGGAGAATACCTCATATGTTTTGTGTGCTTTATTTTATGGGATAATTTTATTTGGAGTTTGATGTTTCAAAAAGAGTTTTATACATTTTTTATATGAAGGAATAAAAAACTGTGTTACACTAGATGCTTTTCAATCCTTCTATTCACATATGATACCGCCGATTGGAGTACTACTGCATAAGCTGGTCCACATAAGAGGAACATAAAGAAACCTATCTGTGCCTGAAATCAAGTATTTATAAGGGACGTATCAAACCTTTGATATTCTGATTTTATAGAGTGTTATCCATTGTCATTTTGGCGCCCCCTATAGTGTATTATCAAAGTTTTTTTTCTCTGTATAATATTTTGAGGGGTGGGAACGTCCTCTTCTGATATACACTGTTAAGGCAGCCTATTCCGCGCACTAGAGAGGAGCTCCATTTACCCTTTTTTTCCAATATCACTTCACATGAATATTTTGGAGCTAAGGGCCATTTACAATGCCCTAAGCCAAGCAAGACCTCTGCTTCAAGGTCAGCCGGTGCTGATCCAGTCGAACAACATCACGGCAGTCGCCCACGTAAACAGACAGGGCGGCACAAGAAGCAGGAGGGCAATGGCAGAAGCTGCAAGGATTTTTCGCTGGGCGGAAAATCATGTGATAGCATTGTCAGCAGTGTTCATTCCGGGAGTGGACAACTGGGAAGCAGACTTCCTCAGCAGGCACGACCTCCACCCGGGAGAGTGGGGACTTCACCCAGAAGTCTTCCACATGATTGTAAACCATTGGGAAAAACCAAAGGTGGACATGATGGCGTCCCGCCTAAACAAAAAATTGGACAGGTATTGCGCCAGGTCAAGGGACCCTCAGGCAATAGCTGTGGACGCTCTGGTAACACCGTGGGTGTACCAGTCAGTGTATGTGTTCCCTCCTCTTCCTCTCATACCAAAAGTACTGAGAATTATAAGACGGAGGGGAGTAAGAACTATACTCGTGGCTCCGGATTAGCCAAGAAGGACTTGGTACCCGGAACTTCAAGAGATGCTCACGGAGGACCCGTGGCCTCTACCTCTAAGAAGGGACCTGCTCCAGCAAGGACCCTGTCTATTCCAAGACTTACCGCGGCTGCGTTTGACGGCAGGGCGGTTGAACGCCGGATCCTGAAGGAAAAAGGCATTCCGGATGAAGTCATCCCTACCCTGATCAAGCCAGGAAGGATGTAACCGCAAAGCATTATCACCGCATTTGGCGAAAATATGTTGCGTGGTGCGAGGCCAGTAAGGCCCCGATGGAGGAATTTCAACTAGGTCGATTCCTGCATTTCCTGTAAACAGGAGTGTCTATGGGCCTAAAATTGGGGTCCATTAAGGTTCAAATTTCGGCCCTGTCAATTTTCTTCCAGAAAAAACTAGCTTCACTACCTGAAGTTCAGACGTTTGTAAAAGGGGTACTGCATATACTCCTTTTGTGCCTCCAGTGGCACCTTGGGATCTCAATGTAGTTTTGGGGTTCCTAAAGTCACATTGGTTTCAACCACTTGAATCTGTGGAGTTAAAATATCTCACATGAAAAGTGGTCATGTTGTTGGCCCTGGCCTCGGCCAGGCGCGTGTCAGAATTGGCGGGCTTTATCCTGTAAAAGCCCTTATCTGATCTTCCATTCAGACTGGGCAGAATTGAGGACTCGTCCTCAATTTCTCCCTAAGGTGGTTTCAGCGTTTCACCTGAACCAGCCTATTGTGGTACCTGCGGCTACTAGGGACTTGGAGGACTCCAAGTTGCTGGACGTAGTCAGGGCCCTGAAAATATATGTTTCCAGGACGGCTGGAGTCAGGAAATCTGACTCGCTGTTTATCCTGTATGCACCCAACAAGCTGGGTGCTCCTGCTTCTAAGCAGACTATTGCTCGTTGGATTTGTAGTACAATTCAGCTTGCACATTCTGTGGCAGGCCTGCCACAGCCAAAATCTGTGAAAGCCCATTCCACAAGGAAGGTGGGCTCATCTTGGGCGGCTGCCCGAGGGGTCTCGGCGTTACAACTTTGCCGAGCAGCTACTTGGTCAGGGGCAAACACGTTTGCTAAATTCTACAAATTTGATACCCTGGCTGAGGAGGACCTGGAGTTCTCTCATTCGGTGCTGCAGAGTCATCCGCACTCTCCCGCCCGTTTGTGAGCTTTGGCATAATCCCCATGGTCCTTACGGAGTTCCCAGCATCCACTAGGACGTCAGAGAAAATAAGAATTTACTTACCGATAATTCTATTTCTCGTAGTCCGTAGTGGATGCTGGGCGCCCATCCCAAGTGCGGATTGTCTGCAATACTTGTACATAGTTATTGTTACAAAAATCGGGTAATTATTGTTGTGAGCCATCTTTCCAGAGGCTCCTCTGTTATCATGCTGTTAACTGGGTTCAGATCACAGGTTATACGGTGTGATTGGTGTGGCTGGTATGAGTCTTACCCGGGATTCAAAATCCTTCCTTATTGTGTACGCTCGTCCGGGCACAGTATCCTAACTGAGGCTTGGAGGAGGGTCATAGGGGGAGAAGCCAGTGCACATCAGGTAGTCCTAAAGCTTTACTTTTGTGCCCAGTCTCCTGCGGAGCCGCTATTCCCCATGGTCCTTACGGAGTTCCCAGCATCCACTACGGACTACGAGAAATAGAATTATCGGTAAGTAAATTCTTATTTTACTTAATATCTCTTTCTAAATTTCTCAATAAGAAACTTTTGGCCTAGGGGCAGAGGCGTTTTAAGAGAGGAGGAGGCCCGTGTGGAGCCTTCTGTATCAGGGCCCCCTCCTCTCTGACGATGCACAATGTTTTAATACTTACCTCCTCGGAGTTCCCCGGCGGTGCCGCCCTTCTCCTCAGCGGCAATAGAGTCTGAGCACAGACTCTATTGCTCATGCGCAAACCTCTGGGAAAACGGTGCGGCAGCCATTTTCCTCAAGATTTTCCTAATGCGTATGTGCCAAACTCTGGGAAAATGGCTGCCGCGCCACGTTTCTGGAGTTTTCAGCAAGCGCAATAGAGTTTGCACCCCCTAGTGTTCAGACTCTATTGCACTGCCAAGAAGGGATGGCTCTGACGGGGGACTCTAGAGAGGTAAGTATTAAACGAATGGGTACAGTGTGTGCGGGTTGGGCCCCCTGGACCACCCATTATAGATACGCCAATGCCTAGGGGTGCCGTGAAAAAAAACTCTGTTACTCCAGGGCGCCGTGATTCAAAAAAGTTAGAGAACCACTGGGTTAGAGTATTAGCACTATGGTGTTAGAGGGTTAGGGGTTAGAGTAGTAGGGTTGGTTTAGGGTTTTGGGCTAGGGGTAGCAGGGTAAGTGAGTGGGGGTGTCAGTCAGGATCAAACGGGAGTCAGAGTCAGATATATAGATACTGTGTATATTTGATATTAGGAGTTACAACCTACAGCACAATGACTCTGCAGACCGAGTGTTACTGTGTATTTCTTACAGCATTGTATAGTAGGAGACAAATCAGTATGTACGCCTCTTGTAGCGTCGGTATGCTGGCCGCCGGGAGCCCAACCGCCGGCATAACATACTACACCCGTAATCCTAGACTGTCACAAAATACTACGTACAAAGGGCAACTAACAGGATTACCTGTAAAATACACCACTGGGTGCTCTTATAGATACAGGTCATCCCCCCTTTTCTCAGTGCTGACAGAGACATCAGTGCACTGGACTGTGACATTCCCTGTGACACAGCAACATCTCTGGGAAACACAGATTGGCTTCAGGGATACATGTAAAAATAAATATTGCCCTGACCTTTTTTTACTGTATGTTTCAAAATAATGAATCTAAAATTCCTACTAGTAAGTGGAAAAGTCTGCAATGTAAGGAGCTGTCCACCTTTTGGTCATCAGACATCCCCCTCCCCTTGCACATTCTTACTAGAGATAAGCGGGTTTGGTTCCCAGAGAACTCCCCCCCCCCCCCTTCCCCCAAACTGGCCCTATCTTTTATGCTGTAAAAATTCAGGGGTGCAGTGAAAATAAATGTACACTGGCCCTGTCTTGTATGCTGTAAAAATTCAGGGGTGCAGTGAAAATAAATGTGCACTGGCCTTGTCTTGTATACTGTAAAACTTCAGGGGTGCAGTAAAAATAAATGTACACTAGCCCTGTCTTGTATGCTGTAAAAATTATGTGGTGCTGTTGTTAAAATAAATGTACACTAGCCCTGTCTTGTATGCTGTGAAAATTCATGGGTGCAGTGAAAATAAATGTACACTGGGCCTGTCTTGTATGTTGTAAAAATTCTGGGGTGCTGTTGTTAAAATAAATGTACACTGGCCCTGTCTTGTATGCTGTAAAAATTCAGGGGTACAGTGAAAATAAATGTACACTAGCCCTGTCTTGTATGCTGTAAAAATTCTGGGGTGCTGTTGTTAAAATAAAAGTACACTGGCCCTGTCTTGTATGCTGTAAAAATTCAGGGGGGCTGTTGTTAAACTAAAAGTACACTGGTCCTGTATGCTGTAAAAATACAGTGGTGCTGTGTTAAAATAAAAATACACTGGTCCTGGGTGCTGTTGTTAAAATAAAAGTACACTGGTCCAATGCAGGGGTGATGTTGTTAAAAAAAATTACACTGGCCCTGTCCTGTATGCTGTAAAAATACAGGGGTGCTGTTGTTAAAATAAAAGTACACTGGCCCTGTCTTGTAAAAATTCTGGGGTGCTGTTGTTAAAATAAAGGTACACTGGCCCTGTGTTGTATGCTGTAAAATTACAGGGGTGCTGTAAAAATAAAGGGGCACTGTTCTGTGTGCTGTAATAATAAAGGGGTGCTGTCCTGTGAAATGGAGAACAAAAAATTGGAGGAAAAAATTGTGGAAGATCAGGAACCACTGCCAGTTCCTAGTACTAGTGCTGAAGCTGCCGCTGCCACCAGTCATGACATTGACAATGCAATTCCATCACTGTCGTCTGCTAAGCCAATGTAATAAAGGGCATGTAAAATCCAAGACCCATAAAAAAAGAAATAGGCGGGATGTACTAATGTACATCGCCGCCCTGCGCCACGATGCTGATCGCATATGTACTAACATATGCGATCAGCATTGCGGAGGACAGCTCTTCCGATAAGAGCTGTCCTCCGCGATGCGCAGTGGCAGCCTGACTTCCGGGATTCGGCCCCAGAAGTCAGTCTGCGCATGCGCGGGGTGACGGGGGCGGCCGCAGGGCATGCTGGGAGGGATCCGACCGGATCCCTCACACAGCGCCGCGGAGAGAAGCCCATAGGCTTCTAAGGACGTACGCCAGCTAAAGCTGGCGTACCCCGCCGTGGCGCTGTCCTGCCGGCCGGGGGTTAGTACATCAGGAAAATGCGGTAAACAGGGAGTTTACCGCATTTTCCGCTTAGTACATCACGCCCATTATCTTATAAGAAATGTAAAATTAACAATATGCCATTTACAACACGAAGTGGCAAGGAATGGCTCATGACTGGCGGTACAGCTTCTCTTGAAGATGGAAGCCCTCCTCCCTCTCAAAAAATGTAAAAAATAAAGCTTGCTAAAACACAGGAAAAAAACAACTGTGCGTTCAGAGATATCACAAATCCCCAAGGAGAGTCCAAGTGTGTCCACGGTTCCGATGTCTAGGCCTGACCTTCCCATGACTGTATGGAAAGAGGAGTTTCCTACCACCATTTGCATGTCCCCTGCAAGTGCTGGGAGGAGCACCGCCAGTCCAGTTGCTGATATTGAGATTGAGGATGTCACTGTAGAAGTACACCAGGATGAGGAGCATATTGATGCAGCTGGCACTGTGGAGGACGTTGACGATGAGGATTCTGATGGTGATGTGGTTTGTTTGAATAAAGCGCCAGTGGAGACAGTTGTTGGCCATGAGATGAAAAAGCCAATTGTCATACCTGGGCAAACTACCAAAAAATCCATCTCTTCGGTGTAGAATTATTTCTCTGTGAGGATGAGGATGTAAACACTGAAGGGGGTGAGGACTCGGAGGATGAGGACGACATCTTGCCTCTGTAGAGCCAGTTTGTGCAAGGAGAGATTAATTGCTTCTTTTTTGGTGGGGGCCCAAACAAACCAATCATTTAAGCCACAGTCGTGTGGAAGACCCTGTCGCTGAAATGATTGGTTTGTTAAAGTGTGCATGTCCTGTTTATACAACATAAAAGACAATTCCATCATGCGCCTCTTTTTTTCTTTGCATTATGTGCTCTTTGGGGCCTATTTTTTAAAACTGCCATCCTGTGTGACACTGCAGCGCCACTCCTATATGGGCCAGGTGTTTGTGTCGGCCACTTGGGCTTAGCTTAGCCATCCAGATACCTCGGTGCAACCTTTTAGCCTAACAACAATATTGTGAGGTGTAAGGTGTGAGAAATAGACTGGAAATGAGTGGAAATGAATGTTATTGAGGTTACTAATACCGTAGGATCAAAATTACCTCCAAATTCTGTGATTTTAGCTGTTTTTAAGTATTTTTCAAAAAAACATCCAGATCCAAAACCAAAACCTGAAATGGTGGTTTTGGCAAAAGCAATCCGGATCCAAAACACGAACGGAGATCCAAAACCAAAACACAAAACCCGAAAAGTGTCCACCGCACATCTCTAAATTTCTTACCCATCCAGAAATGGGGAAATCATTAAAACGGAAATTTAAACTTATCAGGTCCTCTAACTACCAATTGTATTGTCTATGCTTCCATGATGTCATTTTGGCTTTGGTATGGTAGTATATTGGCAAAAAAAGCCATGTTGAGAACTCTGCTAGGACCATGTTACACTGTTTAAATGAAACTTGTTCTGTCTATGGGGCATTTTCATCAATATATATGGGCCCAGGCACTGCAGTATCCACGTTGTCTGTAGATTATGGGGGTTATTAAGAGTTGTTAGCAAACCAAAAAAGGTAGCAATTTGGCAAACCATGGGGGTCATTCCGAGTTGTTCGCTCGCAAGCTGCTTTTAGCAGCTTTGCACACGCTAAGCCGCCGCCTACTGGGAGTGAATCTTAGCTTATCAAAATTGCGAACGAAAGATTAGCAGAATTGCGAATAGAAATTTCTTAGCAGTTTCTGAGTAGCTCCAGACTTACTCGGCATCTGCGATCAGTTCAGTCAGTTTCGTTCCTGGTTTGACGTCACAAACACACCCAGCGTTCGCCCAGACACTCCTCCGTTTCTCCAGCCACTCCCGCGTTTTTTCCAGAAACGGTAGCGTTTTTTCACACACACCCATAAAACGGCCAGTTTCCGCCCAGAAACACCCACTTCCTGTCAATCACATTACGATCACCAGAACGAAGAAAAAACCTCGTAATGCCGTGAGTAAAAAACCTAACTGCATAGCAAATTTACTTGGCGCAGTCGCACTGCGGACATTGCGCATGCGCATTAGCGACTAATCGCTCCGTTGCGAGAAAAAAATAACGAGCGAACAACTCGGAATGACCCCCCATGTGCACTGCAGGTGCGGCAGATGTAAGATGTGCAGAGAGAGTTACATTTGGGTGGGGTGTGTTCAAACTGAAATCTAAATTGCAGTGTAAAAATAAAGCAGCCAGTATTTATCCTGCACAGAAACAAAATAACCCACCCAAATCTAACTCTCTCTGCACATATTATATCTGCACCACCTGCAGTGCAACGTGGTTTTGCCCAATTGCTAACTTTTTTGTTTGCTAACAACTCTTATAAAAACCTATGTCTCTAATAGTTGGCCAAGCCTCTTAAGCACGGCCCCTACTGCTGCATTCCCCCGGTAGGTCCATCATGCCCCAGTCCGACACTGCATGTTTATGCTACGATAAATGTTCCCCTTTATGAGATGGGCACATACTGATTACTGGGGGTTCTCACATACCCTGTTGCAGGGCATATGAAAAACATATCACCCCTACAGAAAGCCTGAAACATTTCCAGTGTAGTCCCACACAGGGTGGCGAACACAAATAGCATCAAACACAAAGCCACGCTTACTATTTGGAACGGGAGGCCAAGCGGCAAGTGCTGACATGATTTGCGACACCACGCGGCGGAGAGCTGGACTATGACGCTATGCACTCTACATATGTTGTGAATCGCGTCCTTGCATAGGAGGGACCTTATGATACAAATACAATCATGAAGGCACTGCCTAATTCTATACAAAGGGGTATATTCAATTAGTGTCGAAAGCTGCCGTCTGTCGAAAAGACGGCAGTTTTCGACTTTTTAAGATCGAATCGTGATTCGACCTATGCAATCCCCAGCATTTTTATAGTACTTTTGAGGGAAACGGGGCCAAATTAGACAGGATTTGGCCCCGTTTCCGACCATCTCAGACTGTGGAGGAGAGGGGGGAGAGCAGCGCCGGAGGAGACGGTGGGGGCATAGGCGGAGAGCAGCACTGGAGGAGACGGTGGGGGCACAGGGGGAGAGCAGCGCCAGAGGAGACAGGAGAGCCACGGGCACAGGGTGAGAGATGAGGCGGGGGAGAGCCGGGAGCGCAGCGAGGTCTCGCTTGCTGGAGCCGGGTGGAGGCTGCAGTGAGCGGCGGCTGTGACATCCTCCGGCTACGCTGCCAGCTGCTGTAGCGCTGCGCTCCCGGCTCTCCCCCAGCTCTGCTCTCACCCTGTGCCAGCTGCTCTCCCATCTCCTCCAGCGCTGCTCTCCCCCTGTGCCCTCACCGTCTCCTCCAGCGCTGCTCTCCCCCTCTGCCCGCATCTCAATTCGACTTTTTTTTAAAGTTGAATTGAGATTGCTTTGAGTTGCCCAGGTCGGATCCATTCCAACAAATGAATGTCGGAATGGATCCGATTTCAACTGAATATGCCCCAAAGAGAAGCAGAATCCAGGAGGGTATTCCCCTCTCCTGGGAGTACGGGAAATCTTGGGCGTCTTCCATTCATTGTAGAATAAATAGATAACTAGGTGAAGATACAGGCCAACCTGACATTCCCATACTAATACAGGGGTGTGGATTATTAAATCTACACTAAAAAGGCCTACCGTCAATAGATCGATCACTAATTGTCGACATGCATTAAGTCAACAGGGTCAAAAGGGAAATGGTCGATACAGAAAAGGTAGACAAGATTTATTTATTTTTTTTGGGGGGGGGGTTGTTTTGTTACTTTTCTGCAACAGACAGGCCTCTCTTCGCTCGCTGTGCTTCAGGCAGGTTCCTATTCCCAATCATAGTCCACGTGGATGGTAAAGTACGAAAAAGTTGAAAAGAAGCGGGGAAAAAACATTAAAACTTGTGTTGACCGTGTGTGTAGACCATTTTCATGTTGCCCTTTTGACTCTGTTGACCTTTTATATCTGTTGACCTTTTGTACTGTTTACCTTTTACTTGTTGACCTTTTGACCCTGTTGATCTAATGCCTGTCGACCATTAGTGGTCAACCTATTGAAGGTAGAACTTTTTAATGTAGCTCTATAGACCGGATAGCCTAATACGGATGTGCTCCCTTCCATGAATGACTCCATGTACACGTTTTGTCCTTTCTAGAAAAGAAAAGATCAGATTTCCCGTGATACTGGACTTACTAACAGGTTAACTCGGTATATTGCCGAACCCAGCACACATTTATTATATATGAGTAAGTTATTAATTATAACAGCCTTTTCCATGACCTTGAGACATGATTTTTCCACTGTATTAAAGTCTCTTAGCAAGGTCTATTTTTGTGCAGCCAAGAGCACATCTAGAAATCGAGCAAATTATATTATATCTTCTTTCTCCAGGACACAGAGAGTCATTATAACGTGACCGGCCCCCAGTGGCTGCTGTTATGTCCTATAGCATTCCTGGTAGAACACATCACGTACTGTAATTGTAATAAACACAAGCGACCTGTGTATAGCAAGATCTGTTTTGAATATTTTATTTTTTTTAAATCTGAATTTCTTTTATGAATATTGAATGGAGATATCCTTTTAATTGCTTTAATTATATGCAATCAATAATAAGATGGCATGAAAAATATTTATTAGTTATTCTGCTCCATTATGGTCGATGTTTTAAACGTTCAAGCTTCGCTGCAGTGATAACTGATTGGCAAAAAGCGGAAACAATGTATAATATTTACCCGCCAGCTGTTTATATACCACTAGTTACCAACCCGTTAAAAATGACGCAACATAACAGTAATGTCAGCGCCCGCGGCTGTGCGCATCCAAATGGAGCAACACTTGAATTGCTCGATTGGATCGCCATTTAGTTGCCATCGTCGCACAAAACACTTGAATTCCCCCCATAGAGGTGAGGAGCAGCATTAGGCTTTTATAATATAGGATTATATAATGCTGCAAGGCTGTGTCTAGCACCAGTCCCCTCCCTCCCCTTACAGCTCTCACTGGCTACCTGCGAAACACAGCCACAGCCTCACTTCTTCCCCAGCCAGGGCTGTCAACACCTTCAGCCGGCATGTCCCCCTACTTGTGTCACCATCCGCATTGGCGACACCCTGCAATCCACCCCCCACCCTCACAACAGTGGTAGGGGAGCAGAGATGGGAGAGGGAGGAGGACAGAGAGAAAAGAGAAATAGGGCAGAGGGGTACAGAGGTTAAACATTGAGAGGAGAGGGAGACAGAGCTGAACCAGAAGGGTGTAGGAATAAATAAAGAGTGGGACAGAGATTAAAGTTAGGAGGGGAGCAGAGATAAAAGAGAGGAGGGAGGGGGACAGATTAAAAAGTGAGTCAATCAAAAGGAGGGGGGAAAAGGAACAGAGATGAGAAGGGGAAGGGGGCTGGGCAGAGATGGGCATCTGAGAGGGTAGTGGG
The DNA here is from genome assembly GCF_028390025.1 of Pseudophryne corroboree. Classification (NCBI taxonomy): domain Eukaryota; kingdom Metazoa; phylum Chordata; class Amphibia; order Anura; family Myobatrachidae; genus Pseudophryne; species Pseudophryne corroboree. Next base: position 53,505,280 of record NC_086448.1, read on the forward strand.
TAGAACCCCTTCAGATAATGTAGCCTCTGATGTCATCAGACCACGTGAACCATTTGACCTGCAGGGGGGGGGGGGGGGAGGGGGCGCAAGGTCGGCGGGCTAGCAGTTTTAATATCCACGTCTACATCTATTCCCTTTAGTTACTGAGCCCGAAACGTAGATAGCAAAGCGAGGCCGTGAGGGTACACTTGGGGTCTCATGTTACACTTTGGGTCCGATGTTCTGAACCTTGCTCCTCATCCCTACCATCGCTGTTCATATAGTCCCCATGCCATGGTTCACGTGGTCTCATTCTGTCTGTGCTTACATTAACTGAAGGGGAGATAGACACAACCCATATGTTAGTTCTCAGGAGCTGACGCTCACATTCCCTCCCCATGGTGGGCATGTGGTGGAGATACAGGGGGCATGAGGCTGAAGCGACACGGGGGTGGGGTGGGGGACTAGAGGCTGGACAGAGCTTTAAGGTATTGGGCTGGGGAGACACACAGCGGATGGGGATACAATATATAGCGGCTACACTAGCTAGCGACCTGGCAAATAACGAGTCAGAAATACAAGTTATTATTAAAATGTTATAATTCCAGATCTTCAGTGCCACCTAAAATGTTTTTCTTTTACATGACTTGCTATGGGAGCATTGGTGTAACTGCCAGGTTAGCACCCCTGTGCGGACTGCGGACTCAGCAGGGCTGGTCAGTTGCTGGTTTCTGCCTACTGCGGGCACAGTCGCTGCTTCCTTCACCGCCTCTGAGTGCTGCACATTGGGGGTAATTCTGAGTTGATCGCAGCAGCAAGTTTGTTAGCAATTGGACAAAACCATGTGCACTGCGCCAGTTAGATTTGGGTGGGTTATTTTGTTTCTGTGCAGGGTAAATACTGGCTGCTTTATTTTTACACTGCAAATTAGATTGCAGATTGAACACACCACACCCAAATCTAACTCTCTCTGCACATGTTATATCTGCCTCCCCTGCAGTGCACATGGTTTTGCCCAATTGCTAACAAACTTGCTGCTGCGATCAACTCAGAATTAGGCCCATTGGCCCTCATTCCAAGTTGTTCGCTCGCAAGCTGCTTTTAGCAGCTTTGCACACGCTAAGCCGCCGCCTACTGGGAGTGAATCTTAGCTTATCAAAATTGCGAACGAAAGATTAGCAGAATTGCGAATAGACACTTCTTAGCAGTTTCTGAGTAGCTCTAGACGTCACTTACTCGGCATCTGCGATCAGTTCAATCAGTTTCGTTCCTGGTTTGACGTCACAAACACACCTAGCGTTCGCCCAGACACTCCTCCGTTTCTCCAGCCACTCCCGCGTTTCCCCCAGAAACGGTAGCGTTTTTTCGCACACACCCATAAAACGTCCAGTTTCCGCCCAGAAACACCCACTTCCTGTCAATCACATTACGATCACCAGAAGGAAGAAAAAACCTCGTAATGCCGTGAGTAAAACTCCTAACTGCATAGCAAATTTACTTGGCGCAGTCGCACTGCGGACATTGTGCATGCGCATTAGCGACTTATCGCTCCGTTGCGAGAAAAAAATAACGAGCGAACAACTCGGAATGACCCCCATTGTACACAGTCAGCAGGGACCTTTTAATGAGCTCACTACCATACACCAACAACAAGGTAAGGCATTTGAAGTTCCGGAATGATGTGTATGTGTGCCAGCTTCCTAGGGCTCCAAAATGAGGGAATTGGAATGTAAACGTTCCCTTCATCTCTTGGGAGGAATGGACCATTAGAGCATGCATTTCTAGACACCTCCCCGGAACGCCCATCTCTTTTCCACCACATTTCTGATACCGTCTGTACCATTAGATGCGGCAGCCTTGTGCGTACACTCTGGGTAATGCATGCGGCACAGGAGATTTCCGCAATCGCAAAAATTGCTCAACTTTGTGAATATATTACATGTTGCCATGCAAAGGAAGAAAATACATGTATACTTTTTCTGTGCAGGGTAAATACTGGCTGCTTTGGATGTAGCCCACACATGTTAACACAGCTTTATTTTTACATTGCAATTTAGATTTCAGTTTGAACACACCCCACCCAAATCTAATCTGCACATGTTACATTTGCCCCGCCTGCAGTGCTACATGGTTTTGCCCAGTTGCTTGCATTTTTGCTTTATTTACAAACATGAATCAGGCCCAGTGTCCCTATACTGTATTGTACTCATAGTTGCCGACTTCTGGGCTGCTCTCTCCGCGAGAGAGCAGCCCGTCGACTCAGCAGGGGGGGGCGGGCAGTGAGGTGACTTGACAGGGGGGCGGAACGGAGGCGGTCCAGAGGCGGTCCAGAGGCGGAATGGGTCGTGGCTTCTGGACTGCATCATTTAAGCCACGCCCCCGCTGTGTAATGCCGCGATTACCGGCATTATACAGCAGGGGGCGTGGTTACGATGACGCGATTCAACAAGAATCGCGTCATCGCCTGCCCGGACCGCCCACTTTACTCGTTAAGTGGGCGGCGGGCAGGGGGTTACCCGCGGATATCGGGAGACTTGCCTGCTCTTCCGGGGGGCCGGGAGGGTCACCCGTTTTTCGGGAGCCTCCCGGCCATTCCGGGAGGGTAGGCAAGTATGACTGTACTGTATGTGCAAAATTCTAAAAACACAAATGTGCTCCAAAGATTAGAAAAATGTTATCCAGACAGTTTGTGCCATTATTTTATCATTAAAAACCAGGGGCGTAGCCAGAACTTTGAGGGCCCCATAGCAACATTTAAAAGGGGCCCCCTGTCCCAATGCTTCTAGAGAGACATTTCTCTGCAGCAGTTGTTCATTTTATCCCCTATAATAGTGCCCTAGTTCATTGTCTGAACCATAGTAGAGCCTTATTTAATGTTATGCCCCATAGTAGTGCCCTAGCTTCTTTTATGAATCACAGTAGTGCTTAAGGGGGTCATTCCAAGTTGATCGCACGCTGCAACTTTTTGCAGCCCATGCGATCAACTAGACGCCGCCAATGGGGGAGTGGATTTTTGCATAGCAAGGCTGCGAACGCTTGTGCAGTCCTGCTATGCAAAAAAAGTTTTGTGCAGAAGTACACTAGGGTAAGACTTACCCTGTGCGATCACTTCAGCGTTGCAGGTCCCGGGATTGACATCAGACATCCGCCCTCCAAACGCCTCGACACGCCTGCGTTCGGATCTCCACGCCCCGAAAACGGTGAGTTGACGCCCGGATCCGCCTTCCTCCTGTTAATCTTCTTGCGATCGCGTCAGCGATCGATTTTTTTCGCTCCTCTTGTAATTGCGTCACTGGGCAACGACGCACCTGTGCATTGCGGCCGCCGCGAATGCGCAGAACCGACCCGTTTGCACCACTGCGAAAAACAGCGGCGTGCGAACGGGTCGGAATGGCCCCCTAAATTCACTCTATGTCACATTTCAGAGCTGCTAGCACACCTTATGCCACACAGTACCCCCAATTCACATTATGATATATAGTGCTCCCCGTTCATATTGTGCCTCATTATAGTGACCCTGTTCATATTATATAACATTAAAATGCCCTCCAATTCATTTTATATCACACTACAATGAGCAGGTCCAGGGGCATACCTACAAATTTATATAACACATGTAACTTTGACAGGGAAGGAGGGCCCCTCTCAGCTCTGGGCCCTATAGCAGCTGCACTCCCGGCACCTATGGTAGCTACACCCTGTATATAACACATGTAACTGTGACAGGGAAGGTGGCCCCTCTCAGCTCTGGACCCCATAGCAGCTGCACTCCCTGCACCTATGGTAGCTACGCCCTGTATATAACACATGTTACTGTGACAGGGAAGGTGGGCCCCATAGCAGCTGCACTCCCTGCACCTATGGTAGCTACTCACAATTGCAAAACAATTCCCTCTAGGATACTTCTATATTCTCATTTACAGCAATCTGCAAACAATAGTTTTCTAACAAAAGGCAAGTTTAACACAGATTATCATTTGACCTTAAAGAGTGAAAGCTGAACTTCTAAGAGACAAAATCAATGTTTCAATCACTCAGTTTCATGTTTGTCTGGTTTAGTTCCCATAGTCTGAGGTAATTGGTATTTTAATATACAGCGGAATGACATTTAGATAAGCCAGTCGTGTACCTCAGTCTGGATCTGCAATGATGGTTTAATGGAAGTTGGTTTGCAACCTTTATATCTTTATTTTACAAATGGCGAGGAATAAAATAATTGTATTTTGTTTTGAATAGAGATGTGTGCTTCGGTTCTCTAGAAAACCAAACTCACCCGAATTTTATGGATCAGAAACAAACCAAAACCCGGTCGGGATTTCTCGAGGAGATGCAAGACGAGTCCCGGTTTGGATCTTCCTGTGGTTTGTAATTCGGATTTTAAATCCGAATTTCAGGTTTTGGACTACAAAAATTACATGATTTTAGCTGTTTTTATTTATTTTCAAGAAATCCAAAACCCAAGATTTGCATTTTAAATCCAAATTCCAAAACACGACGATGGAATTAGAACCAAAACCAAACTACTGCGCAAAATTTTTTAATTCATGCATTTGTTTAACGCATTTTCTGAATAGTTTGTTTTTACGGTACTCTTCCATAATCTTCCCTGTTATGGTTCTGCATATTTCTTTTTTCACAGTATAGAATTTTGTTATAATTTAAAAAAAAGTATAAAAAAATGCAATAAGACTTTTCTGTTGAGTTAAATGCATTGTACAAGTAATTAATTTCTGTAAAACAAGGTACATAAGAAATGAAAAGGTGAGTTTAAAATTCGGGCCACAGCCTGTTCCGTTGGTAATAATTATCCTTATTTCATATGCGGTTTCTCCATAACGCCTCTATTTGGGGTATAATAACCTTGTGTTACAGAGTTCTGGAGAAGAGGCCCATGAAGTATTGATACTATACAGACAATTATACCTACTAAACAAGTGGTAGCAGACTGAGGGGCAGATTTATGAAGCTCGGTGAAGTGATAAAGTGGAAGGTGATAAAGGACCAGCCAATCAGATCCTAACTTCCATGTCACAGGCTGGGTTTGAAAAATGACAGTTAGGAGCTGACTGGCCGGTCCTTTATCATCTTCCAATTTATCACTTCACCGAGCTTAATAAATCTGCCCCTGAGGGAGTTATTTACTAATCCTTAGAGAGAGAGATAAAGTTCAACCACCCAGCTCCTGTCATTTTTCAAATACACCCTGTAACATGGCAGTTAGCAGCTGGTCGGCTGGTACTTTATCTCTCTCCATTTTCTGGTCCCTAGTGCACTACCTGGATCCCGTTGTCTCTTGGTTGTGGTATGTGGCCCTTAATTAGGGCAGGAAACAGCTGCAAACTATTACACCCACTACTAAACGTAACTCAGTACTATTATTGTCAGTCAGACGTTCTTTATATGTAAAACAGTCAGCTGTCACTATAGCGCCTGTATTTGGAGAATGGCTTTCCAGATGGGTTGGGTTGGATATGCCGGTGGACGGGTTGGCAGTGGTCAGAATACTGACCGCAGCACCCCAACAGTGAGAATCCTGACAGGTGGAAGGTAAGTATACTTACCTTTCCCCCTTGGCCCCCTAACCCTCCCTTCCCACCCCCATAGTAGGACCTGAACCTAGCTCCCTCCCCCCCCCTCCCTTCCTGTAGCCTAACCCTTCCTCCCCTGCAACCTAACCCAAACCCTCCCCAGAGTCGCCTAAACCTACCCGCCCCCCTCCCGCACCCTAAACCTAACCGGCCTCTCCCCGCAGTCTAAACCTAACCTCCCCCCTCTCCAGCCGGCAGACGATCATTTGGAATTCCGGTGGCGGTGTTGTGTATCTTGTCAGGATGCCTGTGCCGGCATTCCGAGACGTGTTGGGATTCCGGAGTCTGCATTTTGACAGCCGGTACCCGAACCGCTGGGATCCTGACCAGATCCCCTTTCCAGATATAGTGACAATTTTGAGTTACTTTTAAGTACAAATTGTGCAACTGTTGAAAAAAACCAAATCCCAATGATTCCGTGTATTTCAAGTGTTTTCTGTCTATTCTTCCAGACGGTTATGGTATGAAAGGTCGAATGTCAAAAGGTTGTCAGTGTCTAGGCCGACACCAAATGGTCAACATGGTCGATATAGTCAAAAGGTCGGCAGGTTCAAAAAGTCGACACAGAAATGGTCGAAACATAAAAAGGTCAACGTGGGGGTTTTTGTGTCAAATTTTACATTCCAGCATGTGGTACCCCAATTAGTGTACCGCTTCACTCGCTATGCTTCAGGCAAGGTTACCGATCCCAATTGTAGTCCACATGGATGGTAAGGTATGAAAAAGTTGAAAAAATAAAAAAAGTTTGAAATGACTCACGTGGACCATATGCTGTGTCGACCATTTCAACCTGTCAATCTGTTGGCCATATGCATTTCGACCATTGGATGTCGCCCTTTTAACTGTCGACCTATCATCCGTATAACCGTCCAGATATATCTTATATCTTACTTTGCGCAGGGAACAATAGAGATTAAATCCTTCTATTTCCCCTTGTTAAAGCCTTTACTGAAAAGATATGTATATTTAATGATCTTCATTATTGCACTATTGAGTCCGATGATTGCTACCACCCTCAGATTGCGCCCACGTCAGCTACATAGCTGGCACACGTTAATCAGAGAGATTTAAGTGCAATATTATTTCTGCCTGGAGAACATCACTGCACTGGCTGTGTTACCCGCATCCTTCACCGACGTGTATACTGTCAGGGTGACATTATGTAACATGAGATGATCTACGCTTATGTATATTAGATATTAGTGAGTCCTTTTTTCTGCTTTGTTGTTAGATTGTTGCACATTTATCAAAGGGGCGCTGTGCTTATTAGTAACATCCCTAACGATTCCTGTCCGATTTTGACACCTGTCATCTGACGCGTTATTCCTATAGACACTTCCTGTCTTGTACATGACATAAAAGTGACACGACTCACACCCGCTTGTCTTCCCGTACACACAGATGTGAACTTAATTATACAAGATTTTTGTCTTTAGCTGGATAAGGTTTGTTAAAGATTCCTGTTCATAGAAAATGTGTTTTTAACTAGAAATATCAAGTAAAAAACAAGGGAGTACAGCTTTAGCTCTATCTCAATGCAATGCAAATACTCCAGGGAAATAAATTCTTATAATATAAATTATATTAACAACTCCTAACTCCATGGCTAGATAATTCCTTCATTGTTTTAAGCAAAACCTTTATCCATTCCTCCAACTTTGAGTCAAATCCAAGGATTTACAATTTCTGATATAATATATCATGACATAATTTGCGAAACGCGTATCTGTAATGTAGGTAAGCTATAGCTACCAGTCCTCCTACATCAGAGGCTTCCACTTCCTGTTTCCATCTATCCACCATTGAAATAGAATGGATTAAAACTGAACAGTGCCTCTAGTGGCCAGATCACAGTCAAACACATAGAGGAGAATTTCTCTGCCTTTACAAAGTAATAACGTATTCAAAAATAATGTTACAAAATACTGTAAGTACATGTAATAACCACAAAGTATGCCGATGCACATTTAATCTTGCAATACTGTGTGTGCCTATTTGACTGTCTTACGCATAACTACTATATGCATATAAATGTTCTGCTTTTTGAAAATGCAACAGCATAGACGAGTTCCAAGACCAATTTTTTATAGGACAGTGTTGTTAATAATGGGGAAAAGACACTTTGTGATATTACCAGGGTTTCACAACTGCGCCTGTGTGAAAATGTTGTTAATATTATGGAAAAAAAGGGGGGGAGAGAGGGAACTGTATGAGATATAAATGTTTAATCTACTACCATAAGTATTACAAAGCCATAATTTGCATAATGCAAACTAGTGGAAACAAAAGAAAGAAATAAGTAAATAGAATAAAAGTTCATCTATAACAGACTCTCCAATCCAAAGTTCCATTTTCATTTTAGAGCTTCCATTCCCACTGTGTTGTTTTACTCAGTACAGAACTACATCAGTGTGTTAAAGAGGTGGGACGCCACACTCTATTTACACCAGATTTTTGGACTCAAAATTTCCATTTTTCGTTTACATTTACCTGTAGCATTACGACTTTATTTTATTCTATTTACTTATTTCTTTCTTTTGTTTCCACTAGTTTGCATTATGCAAATTATGGCTTTGTAATACTTATGGTAGTAGATTAAACATTTATATCTCATACTGTTCCCTCTCCCCCCCCCCTTTCTTTCCATAATATTAACAACATTTTCACACAGGCGCAGTTGTGAAACCCTGGTAACGTCATTTATTAATTTTCTGGAGGCTTTGGGTTTAGCCCCAATCACGTATTGCTGCCACCCTCCTAATATCTAGATAAGTAGAGCGTTGGTTACATTTGTATTTTACTTTGTGATATTGCCTACTGTTCTTTTTGCACCATTTAATTTTTTTTTTATTTGATCATGATATACAGTACTCTACAGACGGGTCCATGTTTATCTTGACCTTTAATAGGATTAACTGAGACTGGGCAGTCGGACTTAATTCCCTGCTGTAATGACTTAATCCCCTGCTGTATTGTTCTCTGTATTGCATTGCAGCTGAGACCAATAGATGAAGGGTTTATGTTAATAAATCATGTTGTGCCTAGGTGCAGCAAACTAGCCAAGATAACTGTGGACCCATCTGAATGTACTCAATAAGACATGGGACTGGGTCACAATTAGAGATGAGCGATAACCGAACTCACCCAAACTTCCGGGACCCGAGTGAATCTGAGCATCGACTCAGGATTTCGCACCTTGCTTGGATTCCAAATTGAAGCAAAAGGCCATCATGTCACCCTCGGAACTCATGTGTTTTGGACGCCATTTCACCCAGGCCTGCCAGAGGGGAGGAAGCTTTAAAATATTAAAGTGAGGAGTCACTGTTTGACGGGCACCAACATGTCCCTAGTTAACATAATGTACTGGCTGAGCTAGATAGATGTAGGCACTTAGCAAAACATTTTTTTTATATAGTTCATTATATACAGTATCTTACTTGTATTTTGGTGTCACACTGGTGCTGTAACTTATCTTCCTGAAGTGCAGTCCAGAGGTCCTAATACAGGGGCAGCATTACACTGATATTTTTTGTCACAGCCCGCAGTGCAGCATTAACCCTTTATTGGCGCACACTCGTGCATGCCAGCGTTAGTATAATTTTATATTCACAGTGACTTGCAGCAGTGCGTAAAAACAAACAAAAAATAATAATAAATAAAAATAAAAACAACTTGTATCAGGGCCAGGTCGTGCCCCACTGTGTTAATCTATTTAAGCACTGTGAGTCCGCAGTGTGAGTTGCCATTTGTGAAAAAACTTAAACAAAAAAGTTTTTGTTTTTGTACAACTTGTTTGTGTTCAGTAAAGCTCAGTAGGTGCTGTGCCTCTGCATTAATAAATATGAGCACTGTGAGTCCACAGTGTGAATTGGTAATTTGTGATAAAAACAACACAAAGGAAAAACGGTTATTGTTTTGGATACAACTTGTGCATTCAATAAAGCCTAGTAGGTGCTGTGCCCCACTGCATTAATAAATATAAACACTGAGTCGATATGGATCGCAATCAGTCGATAAAAGAGCAATAGCAGCAACCAAGTACTAATGCTGTGGCTTCTCCAGTCATGATAGTACTACAGCATCTACTAAAGGTGGTCCAAAGAAAGGGCACCTGAAATAAAAAAAACTTTCACAATGTTAAAAAAAAGGGTATAGGTGTCACATTAAATACTGACAAATCAGTACCCAAAAAAAGAACACTAAGGCTGAAGAACAAACTGTGTGTTCACAAATTCCTGAGGAGTGTTGGGGGGTGTGTCCACATTAGCTATGTGTGAGTCTGACATTTTTCACACTGTACTTCTGGAGAAACCTTCTTCTACCATTTCTGCACCCTCTGCAAATTTGGAGATGAGCAGTACAAGTAAAGATGTTGATGAGGACATAATAGAAAGTGTGGATGCTAGAGTGTAAGTGGAACAGGATGAGGGTTATATTTTGTACTATCTAATGCTAATGAGGATGAGAATGATGATGTTTGTGTAAATCAGCCAACCATGGTAGCAGTTATTGCTGGTGATAAAAGGAAAGCCATTGTGATGCCTGGGCATAAAACAAAAAAAAAGACACCTATTGTCTGTAGGATTATTTTTACCCAAGTCCTGACAACATTTGTGAAGTAGAGGTAGGGACGCTAACCATCTAGGCACTTCCTCCATATCATGTAATTTGCGGCAAGTTTAAGAAAATTTTGACAAATTATAATAATTTGTAAATAATAACAAGCAGTTAAGTATCAGTTACCAATTCAGTATCAGCTTTGGACCAGCCCATGCAATCCCCACCACCAACATCCTCATCATCAACCTCTTCATTAGTGATTAGAGGTAGTCTTTCCAAAACATTGGTTTGTGGGGGCCCAAGCAAACCAAGCTGAAGTGCTTGGTTTGTTAAACCGCGTATGACCTTTTTAATATCCAACATAAGGGTGGGTGGGTATGAGCTGTGAGGTGGTTGGAAATGACTGGAAGTTAATGTTATTGAATTTAATAATACTGTAAGAACAAAAAAGGCCCAAATTATGTAATTTTAGCTGTTTTTATCAATTTTAAAATTGATAAAAAACCGAAACACCTGAGGGTGGTTTTGGTAAAACCAAAACCCAATGACAAATTAGAACCAAAACAAAAACACGGGGGTCCGTGCACATCTCTAGTCACAATTGTACAGTTTGTGTCTTTATTACACTGTTAGATCTTTGCCACCTCCAAGGATATGTAAGATGCAAATTATTTTGCGAGGGAACTATAAAAAGAGGTGTTACAGAATTTGACATAATATGCTCAGCAATGGGGACGTGCAAACCTGGCTTTACTTCATCTACACTGGTTCCATGCACATGTGCATTGTTGTGCCAACAACGCCAGGCTGCCACACGATTCGCCTATTCAATTGCAAATATGCAAAAATGGAATTAACGCAAAAATTGTTGCAGGCAGTGAAAAGTGAAAAATGGGTAAATTTGCCTGTACCCCAAAAAAAGCTAAACTAACATCGGGTAACGGGATGTAGTTATGTGACTGGCAGTCAGGAGACCGCCGGTCCCAATACCGACCACTACATCCAGCCTGCTCAAAATCCCGCCTCTCGGCATGCCAACCAACAGGGACTGTTCCCACTCATGGGTGTCCACGACAACCACAGAGTGGGAATAAAACTTGTGGCAAGCGCATCGAGCCACTGAGCCCGCAAGGGGCTTCGTTGCGGATTCCGCCGTCGGTATTGTGACTGGCGGTCTCCTGACTGCCAGTCACACATACCCAACCCCGCATAACAGTTTAAAAGTTTATTATTGGTTATTATAAGAAATATTTCTGGTACATAAATTGGGTCAAATGGCTGTTATGTGCATATTTTTTTTTACTAAAAAATTATAGAAAGCTATTTTTAAAATAAAATTTGGGGTACATAAAAATGGGTATACAGTAAGTATAAATTTACGTCATTTTAGGAGACTTAAAAAAAAAAGTGGAACCAGACCGGTTACTCCCACCTGCAAGTCTAAAAACACTTGCTCCACTCATTAAGCACCTGTCCCATAACTTGTACTCCAATTTCCATCATTTTGCACTTTGTCACCCTAAAAATAAAATGTCATTATTGGCCAATTAAAAATAATAAAAAAACTTCTAAGTGCCTAATTAGTCATTCAGGGGGGTGTACCGGGGGGGTCTGAACCAAATACCTACATTTTCAACTTAAAATAGGGATTTTCCCCAAGTTTAAAACCTGCGCAGAGGTGGTGAACTGAAATTTGTGGTAACATTGCAAATCCATTCTTGCTGACAATTGAATAGGTTTGTTTTGTGATTTGCGGTAAATTCACATTTTAACCGCATTCAGCCCTTTTTTTGGAGGGAGGGGTGCAATATAAGGTTCATTTGCAACCTTAGGGGGGAATTCAATCAGCCGCTGTAAATTACTACGGCTAATTGACCCCCCGGGAGCTAACCAAATAGTCCCGAATGCCGGCACTGATCAGGGATTTTTTTTCACCTGCCCGATGCAGGAAAAATAAAATCCCTGATTTCAGCCCTATTTTCGGGGCTGATCGAATTCCCCCCTTAGTCTACATTTACCAATAACCACTCCAGTGTACCAAGCGCCACTATCCGAAAATTTCTATCACAGCAGTCTAAACCAATCACTAGGAGTTAATTTTTGCGTGTGCCAATAAAATATAAATAGGCTTATGATGTCGGAAAACAGCATTTTCATCTCTATAAACTAACTGTTTGTATTTAGAAGAAATAATTCTGTATAGTGTCCTTTTGATACATCAAATAAAATACTGTAAGTGTGACCACTTCTATAAAAAAAATTCAGTCTTTTTTATAACTTATGAGCAGAACAAAAGACTTATAATGAAAAATATAAATTTGAATGTGTTTTCTCTTTTCTTTTCTTTTTTTTTAATTGCCTGAAAATTACTCTCCTTTCAAAAACAAATGGTATCCGAGAAACTGAAGAGGCAAAGCAAAAAGCAATGTATTTTTATGGTATTATTAATGAAGCTTTTCTAATTATGATTCCGTTTTAGTGAAATAAGTTTGTTTTCCGCAAAACAAACAATTATACTAATGGCTTTGTTCACATTGTGTATCTTTTTAGTCAGTTTGTTTGTATCATGGCAGAATCCGACTTGCCGGTGTCTTCAGCGTTTGCAGAGAAATACATAATTTATCTCTCTGCCATTGCATCGTTAGCTTGATCAGTCACAGCTGAAATTAATCCATCACTGTACAATGGGGGTAATTCCAAGTTGATCGCAGCAGGACATTTTTTAGCAGTTGGGCAAAACCATGTGCACTGCAGGGGGGCAGATATAACATTTGCAGAGAGAGTTAGATTTGGGTGGGTTATTTTGTTTCTGTGTAGGGTAAATACTGGCTGCTTTATTTTTACACTGCAATTTAGATTGCAGATTTAACTCACCACACCCAAATCTATCTCTCTCTGCACATGTTATATCTGCCTCCCCTGCAGTACACATGGTTTTGCCCAACTGCTAACAAAATTCCTGCTGTGATCAACTTGGAATTACCCCCAATATGTGATCACGGACTTGTTTCTATTTTACAAACATTATCATGTAATGGTCTGGGAAGCAGAAGACACATTGGAGAAATATCATTTCTTTATTATAATTCTGACATGCAACTAGAGCGGTGTTTTCGTTTTGATTCTAATTCATCATTGTGTTTTGGTTTTGTCCAAGTCATCCTCAAGTGTTTGGATTCGGGTTTTGGTTCACTTTTTTATTCCTTTAAAATCAATAAAAATCAATAAACATTGATTTAAAAAAAATATATAGAAATTGATAAAAACAGCTAAAATCATGTCATTTGGACCTGTTTACATGCAATCCAAAACCAGAGTTCAGTTTTTAATTCTGAGTTCCAAGCTGACAACAGATCTGAGCCAGGACTCAGTTCCACTTGGAACCCCAAAGTTCAGATGTGTTCATATTTCTGGAAAACTGAAGAGCAGATCTCTACGTGCAACAGTGTCGTGTTTTAGATTGAGAATAGAGAACCCCAATTTACTGTGCGGCAATAAATTCTTGGGGGCTAATTTGGTCATGGATTCACCAAAACGTTATACTGTAGAAATGCTGGGTCATGAGATTATTACTTCATTGTGTCTCCATGTTAAAGGTCTTTATTTTCAGAGATGTTATATTTTTTTTTATCAACGTGAACCGGTTAAGTCCACCATTCTTGACTGTATATTGTAGAGTTTGTCTTAGCAACTTGCATGTTCTCTTATTATTTGGTAAGAACAGTGATCATTGTAGGATGTAAAAGTATAACTGGTGATGAGCAAGAGCTAGAGCGAGAAACAGACTGTTGCCATGGAACCAGTTTGCAAACCTGTGATGCCAATATGCCCATCTGCTAGGGATTATTAATAGATTGATGAGGGATAATTCTGGTAGTGTTGTGTGTTTTGGCTGGAAATACTTGCTTTTCCTTCTTGATATCACGTTCCTGTCAACCCTGCTCTCCGTTATGATCTTCAGGCAATAAAGCAGGTGGGAAGGTCTCTCCGCAGAAAATGTATGTTGGAAAGTACAACAGATGTGTGAGTGACTGAGGGAGACCAGCCAATAGAGACTTAGGCATAGGAGAACTCTCTCTACCCTGCCATCATGCCAACTGTCCCCTGTTCACGTTTTCTGCTCAGGTTAATTAATATTTCGCAGAGAAGACTCTTACTAGTGTTGACCAGGCTTATATGAAAATGTATCCTGTCTCCTGGAGCAGTGCAATATACAACCAAAGTTTCACAGCTGCATTTAATACAGTGTGGGACCAATATGGACCTGTCCCTCATATAGCTGATTGGGACTGTTTGTTAAGCAATAGCCCAGCACTGGTGCCCCAACCAAACTCAACCTGAAACAAAGTAGAGAATTGATTTTGTGATGGCTGCCAGCCTAGTACTCAAGTGATAATGCCACCTAGGGAGATCTTGAATGGGTGTACACTCTGTGTGGCAGGTAGGTGTGTATTTTCGTTCTACTTTTTTCTAACTTATCTCCCAGTAGAATGGGCGGCTGATTAGAATGCTATAGGCTCTGTTATTAATTCTTCCACACTTGACACCTAAAGAAGCATCAGTAAGGCTTCAGACTGGGGATTGTAATTTGCCACTGAACCAGCAGCAGAGGTGGACTATATAGTCCCCATCACTAGTCCGTGGGCCATTATGCAGATCCTATCCTTTACATCATTCAGCAGACACGTGAAGGGCCACCAGTCACTGGATGGTAAGTTCATCTCCTGCACCACCGTGCTCCAGGACAGACAGCACAGAACTAGACTTGGAACATTTTTATATTCACTTCCTCTACCTCATCACTGAGATCTTACAGAAGAATATAAAGCTTAGTAAAATATGGAGGTAGTGATATTGCATTTTATTAGTATGTGCTATGATATAATAGAAATAAGCTGTTTCTTAAATTACTAAAACAAGACAGTCTGCACTTCTTAGGCATTTTCTATATGTGATTATCAAGTGTGCGTTTGAGGATGACGTTTTTTACACATGGTTTAAACCTTAAATAGAATGTTTAGGGTACCCATATTATAATTTTTTGTTGATATTTTATTTAATTTATTTATTAACAGTTTCTTATATAGCGCAGCAAATTCCGTTGCACTTTACATTTTGAAATAACAATAACAAACTTGGTGATAACAGCCACAGAGGTAGGAAGGCCCTGCTCGCAAGCTTACAATCTATAGAAATTTTATGAACATTACTGTTTATGAATTGTGTTCCTGAAATGGTGTGTTTACTGAAAGATACTGGAATACCTAACCGTGTACTGTTTGCAACGCCTGGGAATTCATGCTACAGGGTTTTATATTCAGTTACAGCAGAAATTTTCTGTAATACATATAAAGTTAAGATTCTATCAGAAACTCTTTTTTTCCCCATCTACAATGTGAGTTATTTTCTACCCCATGACTCACTAATTATGTATCGCAGAGGTTTTTAACCTTTTTCGATGACGATCAAATGTGGCAATCACCTTTGGGACTCAAGATTAATTTATAAATGAGTATCATATTTCTTTTTAACAGCATTTCTGTTAAAGGTATATATTATTTAATTATTGGCAATAATTTGCTTTGTACAGAACAATATTAAACTAATGACAATTACTTTATTTTCTAGCAATATACATATTTTGATATACTTTATATAGATCGTGTTTTTTCTTTTTCTTATTCAAGCTGTCCATTGCACCCTTTGCAATGGTCAACAGCACTAAAGTTGTGGACTATCTTAAACACGATGATCTGGTGTTGATTTCCCTCTCCCATAAACTTCCAAAATATTAGGGGTGTGCACCGGGCCATTTTTGGGGTTTTGGTTTTGGATCTGGATCTCTTTCGTGTTTTGGATCTGGATTGGCTTTGTCAAAACCACCCTTGCGGGTTTTGGATTTGGTTTTGGGTCTGTATTGTTTTTTTAAAAATCACAAAACAGCTAAAATAACAGAATTTGGGGGTGTTTTTGTTCCTACAGTATTATTAACCTCAATAACATTAATTTCCACTCATTTCCAGATGATTCGGAACACTTCACAGCTCAGAATATTGTTTTTATCCAGTTTAGGCCAAAAAGTTGCACCGAGGTAGCTGGACAGAGCAGCAGCAGCCCTTGGATGAATATACTGGGAGGACAAAATATAAAAAAAAAAGTAATATTTAAGTATTAGTATTATTTTAGTATTAGGCAAGCAAAAGATGCATTAGGAAAGGCTCAAGATTTCAGTTCACAAAAAGATGATTAAGGCAAAGAAGAATAAAAAAAGACAATATTTCAGATTTAATTAATTTAATTTATTTTTATTTCATTTTATTTTATTTATTTAGAATCCAATTCTTCATTTCCTCAAATATATCTTCAATATGCAGAAAGTTCACTATATGAGTGTGGAGAGTTTATATTAATTTAATTTAAATTTATCTCATTTATAATTATTATTAACAATATTAATTTAAATTAATTACAAGGTGGTGATAAGAAGAGTTACGAAAATAGGACAATAAGTTATTATAAGAATATGAGGTACAGATACCGGACGGAGCACGCCTGGATGTGTTCTGAGAGGATACAGCACAAAATATTAAAAATAAAGATATCTTTTATTTTGGGTGGACTGACAGAACACCCCTAGATGGACGAAGCAGCTTCAGTCCCTGGATGTATACTGGGATAACACAGCACAAAATATTAATTTCAATCAAAATATATATATTATTTTTTATATCACACACTGCGGTTACAGTGTCGCGCAAATAGGTAAAAAATATGTAGAAGTATTTTTTATACCACACACCGGCGATTGCAGTGTCGCACAAATGAATCAGAAATGTATATAATAATTACACACTGTGATTGACTACACCGACAGCGTCGCACAAGGCGTTTATGAGTTGGGAATAATATACTGCGGTCTGACCGGCAGTGTCACAGTACTTATGAAAATAGAATAAAAATTGTATAGTACACTGGGGTACAGCACAAACCAAAAAATAGTTTTTTTATAATTATAATTTTAGGCTTTTTGTTTTTAGCTTTTATCATTTTAATTTTACACTGGGGCGGAGCACCTGGACGTATGGACAGATCACCCCTTTTTTGGCTTTGGATCACACACTGATATATAGCAGTAGTGTACTGCAGCCGCAGTACTAGTCGTCGCTGAGTGAAGCACCAATAGAAATATTTTTTTTTGCTCTGGATCACGCACAGAGGATAAATAGCAGTAGTGTACGGCAGCCGCTGTACTAGTAGTCAGAGTGACGCACCAATAGAAATATTTTTTTTTGCTTTGGATCTCACACACAGAGGACATATAGCAGTAGAGTATGGCAGCCGCAGTAGTAGTAGTCAAAGTGACACCCCAATAGAAATATATTTTTTACTTTGGATCACACACAGAGGATATATAGCAGTAATGTACGGCAGCCGCAGTACTAGTAGTCAGAGTGATGCACCAATAGAAATATATTTTTTGCTCTGGATCACACACAGATTATATATAGCAGTAGTGTACGGCATCTGCAGTACTAGTCGTCACTGAGTAAAGCACCAATAGAAATATATTTTTTGCTCTGGATCACACACAAAGAATATATAGCAGTAGTGTACAGCAGCCGCTGTACTAGTAATCAGAGTGACACACCAATAGAAATATATTTTTTACTTTGGATCACACACAGAGGATATATAGCAGTAGTGTACAGCAGTACTGGTAGTTGTCACTGAGTGATGCACCAATAGATATATATTTTTTTGCTCTGGATCACACACAGAGGATATATAGCAGTAGTGTACGGCAGCCGCTCTACTAGTAGTCAGAGTGACGCACCAATAGCAATATATTTCTTGCTTTGGATCACACACAGATATATAGCAGTAGTGTATGGCAGCCGCAGTACTAGTAGTCAGTGACGCACCAATATAAATATATTTTTTGCTTTGGATCACACCCAGAGGATATATAGCAGTAGCATACAGCAGTACTGGTAGTCGTCACTGAGTGACGCACCAATAGAAATATATGTTTTGCTCTGGATCACACACATGGGATATATAGCAGTAGTGTACCGCAGCCGCTGTAATAGTAGTTAGAGTGACGCACCAATAGAAATATATTTTTTGCTTTGGATCACACACAGAGGATATTTAGCAGTAGTGTACGGCAGTACACAGCCCGTTATAGACAGAGAACACCTGGTCCTATACATACACAGCCACAGTATGCTACTATGCAGAGCCCTAACACAGTGACAGCACACCCAACTCAACTCTTCTGCAAAACAACCCCTCTGCTCTCTCCTGCCCCATCTGCTATTTTCTGCCCCCCTTTGCTCTCTCCTGCCCCCCTGTGCTCTCTCCTGCCCCACTTTGCACTCTCCCTGCTTACTCCTTTCCTAGCAGCACACAGCACAGAAGGAACACGTCCTTACTGTGCACTCTCCAAGTCCAGAGTGAAGATGGCGTTGATCACCGGAACTATATATAGAATCCAAAACCCGTGAGATACGACAGCGGGATGACGACATTTTGCCTCATTTTCGGATCCAAGTTTGGCACGCAAAACCGAGCCAGACTCGGATCTGGGCTCGGATCCTCAAGATCAGGCAGGTTTGGTTTTGAGGGAGCCGAACCCGCTCATCCCTACAGAAAATGAATCCTAGTTTTAGGACAATCCTAGTTTTAGGAAATTGTTGTTGAGAGTGAAGAATGAAAAAAAAATCTACATGTTTTAATGTAATAACAGTTGTTCTGAACCTTGATCACAATGTCAGTGGTGTCACTTCCAGAGAGTTCCAACATGACACATCTACTGTCTCCAGATACTTCTGTTATTTCCTCATACTTACTCATCACATATCACCCCATGATAAAACACTGCTGATAATCACCCAACATTATCCATAACCAAACATGTAGAATAAGTTAAAAAGGCACACAGTGATACACAGGCCACATACAGAAAAGAAAAGAAAATACTGTAAATTTGCGAAAAATACTCCGTACTCTGTACTAGAGAAAAAATTCTATAGTATTGAAAAGAAAAAAAATGTAATCCTAAGGCTAAACAATATAATAAAAAACATCAGATGCTGGTTAGAGAAATAGACAAATGAGGGAGAAGAAAGAGCTGGAGTAAGAGGGGATAAAGAGAAGAAGAAAAATCAGAGGGAGTACTGAAGAGAGATATGTTGGAAAAGAGGCAGGAGGGAAGACTGTAAGAGAGAGTAAAACCCCAACAGCATCGGGGACAACATCTACTGTCTTAAATTAATCATGGGAATGAGGAGACACAAGGATTTTTAATATTATGTTGCAAGTGTCATCACAGTGTGTTTCCACTCTCTTCACACTCGCGGCGCGCAACCGCCCGAAGCAAGCGTCTCCATGGAAATGGAGGCGTACCGCGAGTCCACGCCCCTCTGACTCACAGCACGCCACCATGCGTCATGTGACGTGCACGCGCCCCCCATTACGTGCACGAAGGCGTGTGCGTTCACAAATGCCCGCTGCCAATTCGGAACCCCATTCCATCCCTGGTCTTCAGGGCCACATTGCCACACACTGACCCATGAAATCCACTACCCTCATGTGTGTGTTTTATACTACTCTGTATCTTTCCCTGTTTCTAGATGATCTTGATGTCTGGAGTATATAAAAACAATACTAATAAAGCATCCACCATGACTACCACAGCTGCTTCTAATGATAGTAATTTGAAATCTTTTGCAATTTAAAAAAGTTAAAATAACATATAATGATACATATAAGGCTATTGGCTGTCAGAACTGGCGCATGTGGCTATTATATGAGGAAGATATTTAGGTTAGGTTTATATGCCAGGATCAGCCTTACATATGGCATGATGTCCACTGAAGTGGACATATGATTTTACATTAACTGTGAAAAAAAATGGCTTATTTGATGAAAACATCTACTATATTATGCCTCTAAGATTTATTTATTTTTCTCTGCCTTGCTGTATTCGATTAAAAATATTTTACAGAAATCCCTGAAGTGCTCGGTGCTGGTGAACTTTTCTCAGACATTTTATTTTGACCTTTTCAATTTTGTAGAAATGAAAAGCTGAAACTAGGTGACATACCTTCTAAGTTTGGTAGAGGTCCAAAGAAGAGGACATCGTGCACTAGAGATGTCAAAACAGAGTTTCTATAGGAGATTACTTAAAAACAGTTGTCCACTGTAGTGGCCTCTATATATGAAAGGGTTAATGTTTTTATGACACAGACTGAAGCATCCATTAAAACCTCTTAATCTTGATCAGATCCCCTTTTAAATTAGGTGTTTTTTGTTTAGTTTTTAGCTTGGTAATTAAGGGCCTAATTCAGCAAGGATCGCAAATCAGCAAAATTAGCACAAAAAAAAGCAAAAACCGCAAATTCTGCAATTTAAATAGCAAAAACTGAGAAAAATAAACCAATTTCTGAGACTTAGCAAAAACTGCGTATGCACTACGAAAAGTAGGCGTGTAGGGGGCGTACTAAAGGTCTGGACTCGCAAAAACTACGATCAAAGGCGTGTTGCGGGGCGTGTTGTTGACGTATGCTGATGGGCGGTGGGCGGTGCATTCACAATTTTTACAACAGATCGCACATTTCTGATGTGCAGTTTCTGAGTGACTACAGGTCTACCTTAAAAATTGCACAAGCTGACCTCAGTTGTAGACTGCATGTATACTGCAATCATTGCTTCATTACATCCAGCTGAAGAAGCTCACATCTCAGACCACAAATCAATTCAATCAGCTATATTGGAACTTATAGGCCCTACACACATGCCGATATTCTGAAAGATATGAACGATCTCGTTCATAAATGAACGAGAACTCGTTCATATCTTTCAGTGTGGAGACTCCAGCGATGAACGATGCGCGGCCCCGCGCTCGTTCATCGCTGATCTCCCGTCGGCTGTGCATGCAGGCCAATATGGACGATCTCGTCCATATTTGCCTGCACTTCAATGCAGCTGGGTGACGGGGGGAGTGAAGAAACTTCACTCCCCCCGTCACTGCCCCCCGCCGCCGGGTTGCTCGTCGGCCGTATCGGCCGTCGGGCACCTCGGCGGCGCATCGCCGAGTGTGTAGGGCCCCTAAGAAACGTAAGGTATTGTTTAACTCTGTAACACATGTTGATTGTGAAAATATATGTTACTAACCGATTTGTGTTTACACTTACTAACAATCGAGGTTTGACAACCACACTATTTGATAGAAGCAAATGTAAAATAACCTTTAAAAGCATTTTGCTTAGTAGTATCTGCTGAATGACATTTAGCTTCCTAACATTTTTGTATTTTTTTTAAAACAACCAACATTTTTTTCTTAAACAAAACATACCCACATACATTTATTTTTATTTTTTACATTTTATATGTGCGCTACACACATAAACATATGTTGAAGAATAGCAACACCATCTTTTTATTTTCAAGTTTTGCAAATTCTGCTCCATTTGTATACTTATTGAAACAAGTATTTACACATAATTTCTTAAAGTAAGGTATGTAAATAGAAGCAAAGAAACAATAATATGTAATGTTTGACCACTTCACAATCAAAAACACACTTTTTTTAAAAAATAAAAATGTTACTGTTGTTTCTGAATTAAAATATTTTGACTCCAAAAAAAGTGTGTTTGTCAAAACATATACCAATATTTGCTGTTGTGTAGGGTTTAGAATTCACACTCTCTCTCTCATTGAATATATTTGAACACAGTTATGGGCATTAGTCAATGTTTGAAGAAAAACACTATGGTGTCTTTAAGATAATAATTGCTAAAATACCACAAGATCATTTGACCAATTAAGTGATGATTGAATTGATTTACAATTGTTGAGTAGTTTCTTTAATTTGGGTGCAGGAAAGTAGATTGTGCAATTTTTAAGGGAAAAACACTGTTAGCAAAAAATGCAACATCAGAAACATGGATGCAAAAATTGCGTACATTTGTAATATGTACACAAAAATTGCGATTATTAGGATGGTTTTCGCAATATTTGCACATTTCACAAGGCCACCTTCTTATTGTTAAATTAAATTAGTGTTGCAGTTTTTCCGTTTGGGCGTGCTTTCGCAATTTTGCTTTTGCTCGCAATTTTTGCTAATTCGTAATTTTTGCAATCCTTACTTAATTTGCCCCTAAATGTATTTACTTGGTTTGTTTCTTTAGGCTTCAATTAATAATTTCCAATCCTGCAGTTTTTACTGTGTCATATGACTACCATGGCAACCACAGTCAAATGCCACATGATGTAGTGAGCAGAATATTGTTTAGCACTGACATAACATGTACCTAATTGCGTTCATAGGTGATACTGCAGATCCTGTATTCTTTCATCTATTTATGAAACACTTTTTGCAATGTAGTCTCCATCTTTATTTTACCATCTATTTTTAGGAACATCACTGCCTTAGAATTAAGATCCTGGGGGATTGCTACTACTGTGTGTCCGGCCTTCCTGAGCCCCGGCAGGACCATGCTCATTGTTGTGTAGAGATGGGACTCAGCATGATCAAAACGATTAGGTAAGTCATCATTCCATTCTTGCTGTGTGTGAGGCTGCCTTTGTTGTCATAGCTTACAGTTACCAAGTTGGGAAACACGTCGCCCCCACACACCGGTTACATTGTCTTCAGTTACCTGCTTCATGTTAATAATTTAGCAGATCATGGTGTCCCTTTGTTACTAAGGTGGCCAGGTTTTACCTTAATTACTCTTTTGTGAAGTCATCAACTAACCAAAAAATCCTTAAACCTACAGTAACTGTGTTTGTGTTGTTGGTATTATAATAATAATAATAATAATAATTATAATGATAATTATTATTATTATTATTATTATTATTATAATTATTATTATTATTATTATTATTGTATTAATTATAGATATTAGATAGATAGATAGATAGATAGATCGATTGATTGATTGATATGAGATAGATAGATATTATAGATAGATAAATAAATAGATAAGAGATTGATTGATTGATTGATTGATTGATTGATAAGCGATAGATAGATAGATAGATAGATAGATAGATAGATAATGAGCTATATATAGATGATATATAGATAGATAGATAGATAGATAGATAGATAGATAGATAGATGTTAGACAGTTACTGTAGATGTACATATGAACATATAATTTTACGGCAGATAAAAACCATATGGGCCAGCCAGTCTGCCCTTTAGGGCTAGGGGTTAGAGTATTAGGGCTAGGATGTTAGAGGGTTTTGGGTTAGAGTATTAGGGCTAGGATGTTAGAGGGTTAGGGGTTAGAGTATTAGGGCTAAGTTGTTAGAGGGTTAGCGGTTAGAGTATTAGGGCTAGTGTGATAGAGGGCTAGGGGTTAGAGTATAAGGGCTAGGATGTTAGAGGGTTAGGGGTTACAGTATTAGCGCAAGGGTGTTAGAGGGTTAGGGGTTAGAGTATTAAGGCTAGGGTGGTAGAGGGTTAGGGGTTAGAGTATTAGGGCTAGTGTGTTAGAGGGTTAGGGGTTAGAGTATTAGAGCTAGGTTGTTAGGTTTAGTTTTAGGTTAGGGGTAGCGGGGTAAGTGAGTGGGGGTGTCAGTGGGGATCAGAAAGGAGGCAGAGACAGAGCTGTGATGGGCCAGAGAGGAGGTGAAGATTTGAGTGTGAGTGATCCTTGTGATTCCTATGGCTCTGCACGGTGGAGGGTAAGAGAGAAGGAAGAGAACCTCAGAGGGAGAAATGGGGAATTTGTTTTTCTTTAAAGATTCCAAAGAAAACCGTTGGTGTACAGACGCAACAAATGCACTGCGCAGTTGCCACTTGCACATAGAAAGAACCGACCATACTGTACATGGAAAAAAATGTAACATTAAGCCCTAATGCTTTCTTTCTGAAAGGGACCTACTTTATTATTGGTGTCTACAAAAAACATCCCTGCTGGCGGAGGAACTCTGATTATGATGTCAAAAACTCATCTTTTGGAGGGAAAAGAGCAGACATGTCAGGGCTGGGTGAATGTTTTATGCAGACTTTGCTAGTTTTAATTTTTTTATTATTTTTTTTTTCAAATGTGTTTAAAGCTAATTAATTGCAATATTTATTTAATTCTTGTTTTTTTATGTATTTTTCTATTTTTTATTTTTTTTTTTGTTAAGGAAAAAAACACTGATTATATGTGTACAGACTGAAAAATACCCCCTCCGACGTCGAGATCTTCAAGGTCGGGGTGTCGATGTCGGTCATGTGACCGCCGGCATCCCGACAACCGGGATGTCATGCTGAATCCATTTAAACCTTTGACTTATAAATTTCCAAAAACTAAAATGAAAATAATAAATAAAACAGGATCACTCATAGGTGCCTGCTACAGTCACTGTGAGGAGCATTGCAATGGGGGGGATGCCGAGTTGGGGGGGGGCAATTTCTACATGTAGTTCAGTACATTTTTGGAAAGGTGCTTAATATTAAGCAACACCCCAAGCATTCTGGATAAGAGATGAAATGCCTAAATAATATTCTTTAGTGTATAGCAATCATATTTTAGATATCTGCACATCTAATATTAAACAGAACAGTCATGTTGCATATAAATTGCTTTTTATATGTTATTCTTCCTGTTTATGACATTTACACTTGTAAAGGCTACTAAGGTTTATTGAACTTTTTAATTAAATATAACTGAAGTTTACAATTTTAAGTTTTTAAAAAACTATTATTGTGTCTGTTTCTATGTTATATAAAGAGCATTATAAAAAAAATTTCCGCAGTGTCCGGCCATGCAATCTGACGCTTTATAAATCATCATTAATAAAATGTATACACCGTTTATGTAATTGTTTTTCAATGCTGTTATCATCTTCCCTGATCCCTGCTTGATTTGCAGGTATGTAAGATCGAGAACCAAGCATGATATTGACATGAGGATAGGAATTCACTCTGGTTCTGTCTTGTGTGGCGTGTTGGGACTCAGGAAATGGCAATTTGATGTGTGGTCGTGGGATGTGGATATTGCAAACAAACTGGAATCAGGTGGAATTCCAGGGTAAGAGATAATTGCAGCAGTCTATCATCTATTATGTATGTTTGTCTTGTTGATATGAAACTTAGGCCCAACTGTCATTTTTCAAACACAGCCTGTAACATGACAGTTAGGAGCTGATTACCTGGTAGTTTATCGCCGTGCAACCCGACTCCTCTTGGCAAGTGGCTCAAATGATGACAACAATAGCAATAGTATATAATAAGATTACTAGAGCCGCCGTCACATCATGCAGTGTATGGTCTGAGCAGAGCTGCTGCACATGCCCAGTGGTAGCAGCTTCTTCTGTGTGTGTGGCTCTAAGTCCTCAATCAGTGCACTTGACCAGAGAATAGCTACCAGGAAGAAGAGACAGGAGCCTTACCATGAGATAGGAGAAGGTGTGCTTAGAAAGTGCAGTACGTTTGTAGTATGTTTAACCTATTCCTGACCACTTATTTATATTAGTTAAATATGTTTGATACAGCCTATACTAGAGACGATCTATAGTGTTAATTATTAATACTGTATTGGTACACTATCCAGTGTATAAAAAGACCAATATTTACATTAATGTCCAGGGTCATTACTAGGTTCTTATTCCGCTTCCCCAGACTCCAGCACTTGCTCCAATGTTCCGCAGAGTGAGAAATTGTGGATGTCATTTGGAAACCCCCTCTAGAAATCCTGCGTTTGCCATTGCTGTAGATAGCTACATATGAGATAGACAGATAGATAGATAGATAGATAGATAGATAGATAGATAGATAGATAGATAGATATTAGGTAGGTATTAGATAGATAGATAGATAGATAGATAGATAGATAGATAGATAGATAGATAGATAGATGTTAGCAGAGGTTAAAGTGAGCCGGAACGGGGCGGAACTGCGTTCCGTCAGTTCCAATTGGAGACGGAACGCAGTTCCACTTCTTCCGGCTCACCTAACCCAGGATGTGAGCCCGGAGCAGCATGGGGATGCCGGGCGCTCGCTGAGGTTCTGTTACCAGCGGTCGTCGGCACCTTCCCCTCAGTGACAGCCGGAGCTCAATCCTGAGCTCCGGCTACCGGCTGTGCAGCGCTATGGAGAGACGTCATGACGTCTCTCCCATAGTTCTGAGGAGCGGGCGGCCAGGTGGAGGTCAGCGGTCTGGAAGCAGGAGCGGGGCTGGTGAATATTGTGGGTTTTTTTTTTGTGTATGAAGCGCGCTACTAGGGGGCATATTCTACTGGGGGCATGATCTATACTGAGGACAGCTTCTACTGGGGGGCATCTATACTGGGGAATAACTACTGGGGCCAACTGTACTGGGGACATCTATACTGGGGCATAACTACATGGGCATAACTACAGGGGGCAACTGTACTGGGAGCAGCTTCTACTAGGGGGCATCTATACTGGGGCACAACTACAGGGGGCACCTGTACTGGGGGACAAAACTACAGGGGTCATCTGTACTGGGGGCAGCTTCTACTGGGGGCATCTGTACTGGGGCATAAGTACAGGGGGCATAACTACAGGGGTCATCTCTACTGGGGGCATCTCTATAGGGGGCATAACTACGGGGGCATTACTACTGGGGGCAAAACTACATGGGGCATTACCACTGGGGGCATATCTACTTGGGGAACTACTAATGAGGGCATTGCGTAGGGGGCACTTAATAAGGGGCATCACTCCTGGAGACATAAGGGGCACTACTACTGGGGGCACTGTATACGGGGCACCAATACTATGAGCTTTACATAAGGGGCACTACAACTGCGGGCACTACCACTACAGTGGGCATTGCATAAGGGACACTACTACTGAGGGCATTGTATAAGGGATGCTACTGCTGTGGTCATGTTGAGTGACCACGCCCCTTTCTGTTTTGAGACCACAACCCTTTTGTTGCGGCACGTGCCTACGGCGCGCAGAATGTCTTTATGGCTGGGGGGGGAGGGGGGGGGGAGTTCCACCACTTCTCCAGGACCATTTTAAGCACTGGATATTAGGTAGGTATTAGATAGATAGATAGATAGACAGATAGATATAGTAGATCGGTGTCCAAACTGTTGCATAACATTTTATTTGTATACAGATAGTAGATAAAGAAGAGGCCAGGATTAATCAAGTCATTTATTTTCACCAAAGACTGAAATATTAATTCCCCGGTGACAATAAATTACTTGAAAAATATCTGTGATTGCAGGTCTTCTTGTTATCCATCCATCCCTCCATTCATTTATCCATTCTTCTGTTTTTCCATCTATACATTCTCCTGTTCATCCATTTTTTCATACAAGGGCTGGCAGTAGCGGATCTTGCCACGGGCAAGCAGGACTTTTGCCCGGGGCGCCGCCTCCCGGAGGGCGCAGGGCGCCATCCGGAGGGCGCCGCACCAGGGCAAGATCCGCTGCTGCTGTGCCCCCCGCTGCCCGCCGCTGTGAAGGGAAACTAGACGCGTACGCGTCTAGTTTGCCTTCGTGGAGAGGTCCTTTACTGTGCGGTGCGCGATGACCACTCTCTTCTCATACAAACACTACCATCCCCAGGCCTTCAGGACACATCTCTATCCTTGTTCTCATCCTACTTATCAAATTGCTCTTTCAGTGTCCGCTTCTCTGAATCTACGTCCTCATTGCTCCCCCCATCAGTTGGAGTACCGCAAGGCACAGTCCTAGGTCCTCTGCTTTTCTCAGTCTATATCACCTCTCTTGGCAAAATAATCAGCTCTTTCGGATTTCAGTATCATCTGTATATGGCTGATACTCAGATCTACCTATCCTCCCCAGATTTGTCACCATCTGTATTGGTCCGTGTCACCAAGGGTGGGATGTATTAAGATACATCGCCGCCCCTCGCCACCTACCGCAGCGATGTTGATCGCATATGTACTAACATATGCGGTCAATATCGCAATGCGGTGACGGAGGCTCCCCGCAATACCTGTGAGGTGGTCTGCGGGGGGTCTCCGTCACCTCCCAGGGGGGTCTCCACACTTCTCCCACGCCGGGAAGCAGCAGCAGCCTGCCCCTGGCGCCGTCACCCCCCCTCCCTGCAGCCGAAAGGACCTCCGGCGGCGTTGCTAGGGGGAGGAGGAGATTACCTTCTGGGACCAGGGCTGCCTGGAGGAAGGTATGCCGGGGGGAGGGGGGTCGGGGGCGGCGGGTTGCGGCGGTCGGCGATAAGAAGCCCATAGGCTTCTATAGGGTATCGCCATCCAGAGATGGCGATACCCTGGACGGCGAAATACTGGCGGTAGGGTCTTAGTACATTTGAAAATGCGGTAAAACCCCCGTTTTCGGGGGTTTTGCCGCATTTTTCCTTTAGTACTTCCCGCCCCAAATGTCTGTCTGCTATTTCATCTTGGATGTCATCTCGCCACCTCAAAGTAGTAGTAACCAGACTGATATCTCTATAACTTTTGATGACACGGCAAACAACTCCACCCCATAAGCTCGCAGCCTACAGTAGGTGTCATCTTTGACTCTGGACTGTCCTTTGATTCCCGCGTTCAGTCTGTTTCCATATCCTGTTGCATATATCTACAAAACATGTTCAGAATACATCTTACACAAGACACTCTCTCCTTACTGATCTTCGTCAAACAAACTCTCACCACTACAATCCATTTTCAATGCAGCTGAGAGGCTGAACATCGTCTGCTGCTTCGCTCTGTCAGTCCCTCCATTGGTTACCTGTATTCTAACAAATTAAATATAAAGGGGGTAATTCAGGTGCGATGCGACCGCAGTTCACTTCTGCCGGAGCCAATGCACAGGTCTCATCCTGCACGTGTGCCCAGATAGGAGCGCATTGGCTGCGGACGCCTCTGCCTGATTAACAGGCAAAGGCGTTCGCGAGGTGGCGACGCTGCATTGCGAGGGTCCAACACTGCAAATGGGGGCGGGTCTGCGCCATTTTCAGGACGGTTGCATGACGTCACATTCAGCCGCTCCAAAGGAACAAAAATTGCGGAGGCGCGCTTGCTTTCGCAGTCAGGCTGAGAAGGCAGGGGTCGTCCATAGTTGCTGCGACCGCAATTAAATTGCGATCGCAGCCGCTGGGGCCCCAGCATGCGATTGAAACGAATGCAGATTCTGCTTTTTAGCAGAATCTGCAATCCAACCTGAATAGGGTCCAAAATGCCTTTTCTTATGCTAGAATCAAATACAACAAATACTAGCACTAAATCACTAATATTTAATGTAGAGACTATTATAGTGATATTTAAACAGACAACATTCTAGGAACCTATGTAGCATATATGCAAAACTCTATTGAGTTATGTACAATACAGATAGCATTCTAGAATCTTACATACACTACAAACAGCATGCTAGAGACATACTGTATATACAGCACGGACAGCATTCTAGTGACCTATACACAATACATACAGCATTCTAAAGACCTGTGTACAATACAGATAGCATTCTAGTGCCCTATACAAAGTACATTCAGCATTTTAGTGACCTATACACAATACATACTACATTCTAAAGACCTGTGTAGGCAGCATTCTAGTAACATATCCAATGCAGAGAGTATTCTAGTGCCCTATATACAATTCAGACAACATTCTAGTGACTTATTTACAATCCAGACACCATTGTACTGACCTATATACAGTACAGAGTGTATTGTAGTGTTGTATATACAATACAGACAGCATTCTAGAGACTAATTTACAATACAGACAGCATTCTAATGACCAATATACAATATAGACGGCATTCTAGTGACTTATATACACTACATACTGTATTCTAGTAATTTATTTATAATACAGACAACATTCTAGAGACTTGTACACACTCTAGTGATTTATATACAATACAGACAGTATTCCAGTGATGTATCTTATAATATAGAAAGCATTATAGTGACACATATATAATAAAACAGCATCCTAGTGACTTTTCTACAATACAGACAGCATTCTAGAGACCTATATACAATACAGACATCATTGTAGTGGCATATATACAATACAGACATCATTATAGTGACCTATATACAGTACAGAATGTATTCTAGTGACCTGTATGCAAAAAAGGCAACATTCTTGTGACCTGTAGAGAATACAGATAGCATTTAAGTGATCTATTAACAACACAGACAGCATTTTATTGACCCATTTACAACACAGTCAGCATTCTAGTGTCTTATATACAATACAGACAGCATTCTAGAAACATATTATACAGTACAAACAGCATTTTAGTGACGTATATGCAACTAAGGCAGCATTCTAGTGACCTATATCAACACAGACAGCATTCTAGTGACCTACATACAATGCAGACACTACATGAAATGCAGACAGAATTCTAGTGAATTATATACAGTACAGATATCATTCCTGTGAGCCATATACAATACACAGAGCTAGGAGAGTGACACTGATTCTGTCCAAGTCCATGATTTATATATAGATATATTTTTTTTTTATTTAAAGGAGAATTCATATATCAAAAGCCTCTCTTGACTGCCTTAATGGGGATTATAACGTAGAAGAAGGACATGGCAAGGAACGAAATGAATTCTTGAGAAAACATAACATTGAGACCTACTTAATAAAGCAACCTGAGGAGAACCTGCTAACGTTACCTGAGGACATAGTGAAGGAATCTGTCAGTCCAACGGACAGGAGAAACAGCGGGGCAACTTTTACAGAGGGATCCTGGAGCCCAGAACTTCCATTTGATAACATTGTGGGCAAACAGAACGTAAGTCAAACTTTCTAATGTCAACAAGTATAAAGCATGCATGAGTGGACCTCAGTAATGGAAGCCTCGGAGGAAAACTCCATCTTTAACCTTTTGTCTAACATGAAACTTCTAGTGATTACGCAAATCCTCCCGAGGACAGAATTAACCTAATGCATGTATCATTTGAAAGAAATGCCAAACTTAGTCTTATATTTCCTTCAGATTTGAATAATTATGCAAAAATGTTCTTTAAATAGAGATGAAACGGATGGAATGTAAGATAAAGCAATTTTTTTTTGTGTAAAATGTGTTCTTCATATAGTCCATCTCCGGCTCGACAAAACACAGGTGTGTTATATGCTGGGTATGCTAACTGCATGAACTGGGGCGTGAACTGAGACCTACATTCTATATTAATATGCTTCTACAATAAATATCATCATGCGTCATTAGCGGAACACAAAAACAACAGTAATTTGGATAAACAAAATTATTTTTAGTCTTTAATCGTAAAAAAAATGACACCGAAAAATCTTAATATAGGACATTTTAATTTTTTTGCTGACAATTTTTAAAGGGCATTGTATCATTTTAAAAAGTATGTGATTCATGGGATAGAAACAGTGTAAATTCTAGATTTTTGTCACTTTCAGCATATGGGGTTTATATTTACTAAGAGGCGGACTGCCAAATTTCAAAATATTGAAATAATATTAAATGAAAATTACTCCTGGGTATACATTTAATAGTAGTGCCCTTTTAAAACTCACTGGCAAAACCACCGACAAAAGCTGAAAAGCTGCCACTTAGTAAATATAACCCACAGGGGTAAATTTACTAAGATGGGAGTTCTGTTTAAGATGGGATGTTGCCTATAGCAACCAATCAGATTCTACTTCTCATTTATCTAGCGCCTTCTAGAAGATAATACCTGGATTCTGATTAGTTGCTGTGGGCAACATCCCATCTTACATAGAACTCCCATCTTAGTAAATTTACCCCATAGAGTAGAAATTCAGGGGGTAAATACCTAAAACTATATTACTAGATTTACCATAGAAAAGGAGACACAGGGATGGTTTTCGTGCACTGATAAGAGGTTATGTCACAGTTCCAGTCACTAAAAATTAGAACACCACCATCAATGATGTTTTTTAAAACTACTGAATGTTAAAAAGGTGAGGTAACCCATAGCAACCAATCAGATTTTTGCATTCATTTTTAAGGTTTGATTTTTTTTTGATTAGTCTTGAGCTCCTCCCTATCAGTTTTGATTTAAAAAAAAATCCTGTGGCCGATAAAGTACGTTATCTGATGTTCACAACAGCACAGATTAATTTAGTAAATGGGTGTATTGATCACTTCCTCACAGAGGCAGTTTAGTAGGGGTATGCAATTAGCTCAGTTTGTTTCGCCTAGGCGAAAAAACTGAGCTTTTCGCTATTTTTAGGGCGAATGGGGATTTGCCCTATGCAACAGCAGGGCCGGATTTTTGCCTAGGTGAAAAATGCGGCAGAGGTGGAAAACATGTGGAATGGTAAATCCATTGGGTTCACTACGATATGCCGGCGGTTGGGCTCCCGGCGACCAGCATACTGGCGCCGGGAGCCCGACCGCCGGCTTACCGACAGTGTGGCGAGCGCAAATGAGCCCCTTTCGGGCTTGCTGTGCTCGCCACGGTACGGGCACGGTGGCGCGCTACGCGCGCCACACTATTTTATTCTCCCTCCAGGGGGGTCCTGGACCCCCACGAGGGAGAATAAGTGTCGGTGCTGGCTGGCTGTGGGGGAACATGTCTGCGGCGGCGGGGGAAGACGCTGCAGGGAGAGAGGTGCCTAGCCAGGGAACGGCCAGGCACCTCTATCTCTGCAGCGCCTCCCCGCCACTGCCCGCCGCAGACATGTCCCCTCTCAACCAGCTCCCCCTGCTGGCCGTCGATCTCAGCTCCCCCAGCCGCCCGCAGCACCGCTTGTCTTCTCACCTCAAACCGACTTGTTTTCAAGTCGGATTGAGTTTGTCGGAAAAGGGGCCAAACCCTGTCGATTTGGCCCCATTTCCGACAGAAGCACGTGGATCAGCCCCTATTGAATAGGTCAGAACCCCTTCCGACCTATTTCTGTCAGAAGCTGCCATCTTTCCGACAAGACGGCATCTTCCGACATTTATTGAATACACCCCTTAGTATGAAAATCTGCTGCCACTGGGTGTGTGTAGCAGATTCATTCTGCCTTTTATACTGCATGTAGTGGTGGCTGCCAGGCTGTGGGGAAAGGGGTTTTCCAGTCAACTGGAAACCCCTCCTGCATTATAATTCTTTACAATAAAAGTCTTAATGCAATTTAGCACACTGTGCTTGCAAGCATTGCTGCGACAACCTGATGCACATGTATCAGTCATACACTGTATGGCACCCTGTGCGCCACAAGGTTTCTTGCTCACGTCCCTAAGGTGCAAGGCACAACCTGTGATTTAGATGGCCACAATCTGCATTTTCGGAACCGCAAATTACAGCCATCACGTTAAATTGAATTACAGCTTAGAATCTAATTGGTTGCTACGGGTTACAGCAGAAATTTTTGGTGCACAAATGTTAATAGTTGCGAAATACAAGATTCCGGGTAGATGCATCATCGCTTGGAAAGTGATAAAATGGAGAGTGAAAAAGTACCTAAAAAGCTCCTAACTCCCTTTTTTTAAACATAGCCTGTGACATGGAAGTTAGGAGCTGATTGGCTGGTACTTAATCTCTCTCCATTTTATCACTTTCCAAGCGATGATGCATCTAGCCAGGATTCCATCTCCTCTCTCACGGTAGGATAACAGATGTGCTAGCAATTATTGGGCCATTGGTAGGAATAAACCTATGTTTTAATATCACATAATATCACATTGCCTCATCAAATACATTGAATTAAATAGTGATAGCTCTAAATTCCAGTTACACATTTGTATACTGTATTTTCACGTATGATCTTAGACCCAGGATTCTGACAAGTCTCTACTCTACTAACTTCATTGATCAAAACAATCAAAGATTGTGTAATTAAAACATGAAGAGCTAGGCAAATATCTAGATAGATAGATAGATAGATAGATAGATAGATAGATAGATAGATAGATAGATACAGAGATAGATAGATAGATACAGAGATAGATAGATAGATAGATAGATAGATAGATAGATAGATAGATAGATAGATAGATAGATACAGAGATAGATAGATAGATAGATAGATAGATAGATAGATAGATAGATAGATAGATAGATAGATAGAGAGATAGATAGATACAGATAGATAAATAGATAGATAGATAGATAGAGATAGATAGATAGATAGATAGATAGATAGATAGATAGATAGATAGATAGATAGATAGATAGATAGATAGATAGATAGATAGATACTGTAGATATATAGAAGCTGAGAGGCTAGATTGGTATGAGCGGACTAGTTTCAGTTCTCTATGTAATAGTCCCCGCTGTCCGCTATCGCATTGTGTCATCACGCGTCATGCATGGCTTGCTGTTTATGTTGGTATGCTGTTTGCATGCGGCTCGGTCTGCTCTACTGCTTGTCTTGTTTATGCACTTTATATGCTTGCAGAATCAATGCACTCTGTTCTTACCAATGTTTTGTTGTTTTGTTGTTATGTCTCTTAGAACGTAGTAATAACACATGTGTCTAGATGGGTTCGGTATGTATTACCGTCGGACGGGATGCCGGCTGTCCATATCCCGACAGCGGCATCCCGCCCGCCAGTATTCCGGCAGCGGGGCAGGCGCTAAGAGTCCCCATGTCGTGGACACCCACCAGTGGGAATAGCCCTGGTGCAGCGGGAATCGGTTGTCGGAATTGTCGGCTGGCTGTATCCTGAACGCCGGCAAATTGACTGCATCCCGTCGCTATTACTGTATATACAACGGAAAGGTTTTCATGGTCCAGTAACAAGGTAGATCATGTTGCTTTGACCTCACTATTAGAAATGCCTTATTCAATCTCAATTATAAACACCCTATAAAACCCAACCACAAATGGTCATTTAATAAGATGAGTCTAGTACTAAATAAAGGTTGACGGTGGGATACAGGACTTGGCTAAATAGTGGTGATCAGCTTTCAGTCTTCACACTGTGACATCTGGTGGGTCATTTATGAAAAGTGTTAGCAGCATACTGTAGCTCACAATAGGGCAGATGTATTAAGCCTGGAAAAGGCATAAAGAAGTGATAAACCAGTGATAAGTGCAAGGTGATAACACACCAGCCAATCAGCTCACAACTGTCAATTTACATATTGGAACTGATTGGCTGGTGTGTTTATCACCTTGCACTTATCACTGCTTTATCACTTCGTTATGCCTTCTCCAGGATTAATACATCTGCCCCACTGCTCCCAACTTTCTTGGTGCTCATCTCAGTTCTCAGGCTCTGAATGCGACAGGGCCTGTCAGTGTTTGTGGCTTCTGGGCGCGGTTTTGGTGGTGCTTTATTTGTCACTGTTTTGCTGTCTTAACATGTATGAAGTATGTATAAAAAAGACGGGGCAGATTTCTTAACACTCTTATGAAAAAGGAAAATGTGGGTGTTGAACCAATCAGATTGTAGCTCTCCTTGGCAAGAACTTACTATAACTGGATAAATGATAGCTAGAATATGATTGGTTTCTGTTGGCAACACCTCCATTTTTATTTTTTAGAAGTTGAGTAAGTATTCCTACAGATGTTGGCCAATGCAACGTATTGGCTTATGAGTTACAGGTTAGCAGATGAAAGCAAACCTCGGAGAAAGCCAAAAGTCAGAGGATTAGGACGTGTTCATCGACCCTGTAAGCCTCTGCACTGCTGTTCTGAGCGTGCAAGGGGGCCTGAGATGCTGTTTAGTTAAATTCCCCAGCGAGATCGCCAGTCTGTATTCTAGACCAATTATTTATAGCAGTATAGGGCCCACCTGATCCAGCCACTTGTCCTGTGGGCTTGATGGCCAGTTCTGGTCAAATCGGTCATCCATGTATGTGGCCAAACTAGATCGTTCTAACATTTTTATACCAGTTACCCCGTATTACTTTATGGGGTTGAAAAAGGACTGGAGTGCAAAACAATTTATTAGGTATTTGAGGTAATTTTTGTCACCTGCGCTTGAAAATTGACAATTAGGTAACAGTGCAAAGATTCTGAAACCCATAGCAACCAGTTTTTACAAATATCTTTTAGAATTCTTGGCAGACGCAAACATAATGCAGAATAAGGTAAATATGATTTGGGCTGCCGAGAGCTGACTCGAGTCAGTCAGCAAAAGCTGGCGTAGCCTAGTTGAGACGTGACTGCATGGATTAATAGAAAGTTATTGGACTGTGCAGTCATTATTCCCCTCCCACAATAAGGCTCAGATGTGAACGGTGAGTGTATTATTATTATTATTATTATTATTATTATTATCCTATATTTATATGGCGCCACAAGGGATCCGAAGCGCCCAATTACAGAGTGCATAAATAAAAAATCAAAACAGGACAATAGTGACTTACAGTTGAAGACAATATAGGACAAGTACAAGCTAAATAACACTGACATAAGTATCAGGGTGCCAGAAAACCGCGGGATTAGGTGCCGTCGAGGATGTTTAAGTAAGAGAAGGATAAGCACATGATGGAAGAGGGCCCTGCTCGTGAGAGCTTACATTATAAAGGGGAGGGGCAGACAGACCGGGGTGACACACAGGAGGTACACAGAGAGCGTGGAACAGAGGGTTAGGATGAGATTTGGCTGGGTTTGGTGAAGAAGTGGGTCTTGAGAGCCCGGTTGAACTTTTGTAGAGAGGTGGAGAGTACCTTCCACACACACCTCCTGAATATATTCTGCACAGTAGCAGAACTCGCCTAAC
This sequence comes from Pseudophryne corroboree, assembly GCF_028390025.1. NCBI lineage: Eukaryota > Metazoa > Chordata > Amphibia > Anura > Myobatrachidae > Pseudophryne > Pseudophryne corroboree. The sequence continues at coordinate 53,542,005 of NC_086448.1, forward strand.
TCATCGGAACTCACCTAAAGTTACAAGTTGATACAAGATTTATAGTCGTTTCCATACTCCGGGTAAGTGTTCTGATATTTATTTTAGTCATTTCTAGAATTAAGGGGTCTATTTACTAAGCCTTGGATGGAGATAAAGTCGCTGGAGATAAAGTACCAGCCAATCAGCTCCTAACTGTCATTTTTCAAACACAGCCTGTTACATGTAGTGATGAGCACCGGAAATTTTTCGGGTTTTGTGTTTTGGTTTTGGGTTCGGTTCCGCGGCCGTGTTTTGGGTTCGAACGCGTTTTGGCAAAACCTCACCGAATTTTTTTTGTCGGATTCGGGTGTGTTTTGGATTCGGGTGTTTTTTTCAAAAAACCCTAAAAAACAGCTTAAATCATAGAATTTGGGGGTCATTTTGATCCCAAAGTATTATTAACCTCAATAACCATAATTTCCACTCATTTTCAGTCTATTCTGAACACCTCACACCTCACAATATTATTTTTAGTCCTAAAATTTGCACCGAGGTCGCTGGATGGCTAAGCTAAGCGACCCAAGTGGCCGACACAAACACCTGGCCCATCTAGGAGTGGCACTGCAGTGTCACGCAGGATGGCCCTTCCAAAAACACTCCCCAAACAGCACATGACGCAAAGAAAAAAAGAGGCGCAATGAGGTAGCTGTGTGAGTAAGCTAAGTGACCCTAGTGGCCGACACAAACACCTGGCCCATCTAGGAGTGTCACTGCAGTGTCACGCAGGATGGCCCTTCCAAAAAACACTCCCCAAACAGCACATGACGCAAAGAAAAAAAGAGGCGCAATGAGGTAGCTGTGTGAGTAAGCTAAGCGACCCTAGTGGCCGACACAAACACCTGGCCCATCTAGGAGTGGCACTGCAGTGTCACGCAGGATGGCCCTTCCAAAAAACACTCCCCAAACAGCACATGACGCAAAGAAAAAAAGAGGCGCAATGAGGTAGCTGTGTGAGTAAGCTAAGCGACCCTAGTGGCCGACACAAACACCTGGCCCATCTAGGAGTGGCACTGCAGTGTCACGCAGGATGGCCCTTCCAATAAACACTCCCCAAACAGCACATGACGCAAAGAAAAAAAGAGGCGCAATGAGGTAGCTGTGTGAGTAAGCTAAGCGACCCTAGTGGCCGACACAAACACCTGGCCCATCTAGGAGTGGCACTGCAGTGTCACGCAGGATGGCCCTTCCAAAAATCACTCCCCAAACAGCACATGACGCAAAGAAAAAAAGAGGCGCAATGAGGTAGCTGTGTGAGTAAGCTAAGCGACCCTAGTGGCCGACACAAACACCTGGCCCATCTAGGAGTGGCACTGCAGTGTCACGCAGGATGGCCCTTCCAAAAAACACTCCCCAAACAGCACATGACGCAAAGAAAAAAAGAGGCGCAATGAGGTAGCTGTGTGAGTAAGCTAAGCGACCCTAGTGGCCGACACAAACACCTGGCCCATCTAGGAGTGGCACTGCAGTGTCACGCAGGATGGCCCTTCCAAAAAACACTCCCCAAACAGCACATGACGCAAAGAAAAAAAGAGGCGCAATGAGGTAGCTGTGTGAGTAAGCTAAGCGACCCTAGTGGCCGACACAAACACCTGGCCCATCTAGGAGTGGCACTGCAGTGTCACGCAGGATGGCCCTTCCAAAAAACACCCCCCAAACAGCACATGACGCAAAGAAAAATGAAAGAAAAAAGAGGTGCAAGATGGAATTGTCCTTGGGCCCTCCCACCCACCCTTATGTTGTATAAACAGGACATGCACACTTTAACCAACCCATCATTTCAGTGACAGGGTCTGCCACACGACTGTGACTGAAATGACGGGTTGGTTTGGACCCCCACCAAAAAAGAAGCAATTAATCTCTCCTTGCACAAACTGGCTCTACAGAGGCAAGATGTCCACCTCATCATCATCCTCCGATATATCACCGTGTACATCCCCCTCCTCACAGATTATCAATTCGTCCCCACTGGAATCCACCATCTCAGCTCCCTGTGTACTTTGTGGAGGCAATTGCTGCTGGTCAATGTCTCCACGGAGGAATTGATTATAATTCATTTTAATGAACATCATCTTCTCCACATTTTCTGGATGTAACCTCGTACGCCGATTGCTGACAAGGTGAGCGGCGGCACTAAACACTCTTTCGGAGTACACACTTGTGGGAGGGCAACTTAGGTAGAATAAAGCCAGTTTGTGCAAGGGCCTCCAAATTGCCTCTTTTTCCTGCCAGTATAAGTACGGACTGTCTGACGTGCCTACTTGGATGCGGTCACTCATATAATCCTCCACCATTCTTTCAATGGGGAGAGAATCATATGCAGTGACAGTAGACGACATGTCCGTAATCGTTGTAAGGTCCTTCAGTCCGGACCAGATGTCAGCATCAGCAGTCGCTCCAGACTGCCCTGCATCACCGCCAGCGGGTGGGCTCGGAATTCTGAGCCTTTTCCTCGCACCCCCAGTTGCGGGAGAATGTGAAGGAGGAGATGTTGACAGGTCGCGTTCCGCTTGACTTGACAATTTTGTCACCAGCAGTTCTTTGAACCCCAGCAGACTTGTGTCTGCCGGAAAGAGAGATCCAAGGTAGGTTTTAAATCTAGGATCGAGCACGGTGGCCAAAATGTAGTGCTCTGATTTCAACAGATTGACCACCCGTGAATCCTTGTTAAGCGAATTAAGGGCTCCATCCACAAGTCCCACATGCCTAGCGGAATCGCTCTGTGTTAGCTCCTCCTTCAATGTCTCCAGCTTCTTCTGCAAAAGCCTGATGAGGGGAATGACCTGACTCAGGCTGGCAGTGTCTGAACTGACTTCACGTGTGGCAAGTTCAAAAGGTTGCAGAACCTTGCACAACGTTGAAATCATTCTCCACTGCGCTTGAGACAGGTGCATTCCACCTCCTATATCGTGCTCAGTTGTATAGGCTTGAATGGCCTTTTGCTGCTCCTCCAACCTCTGAAGCATATAGAGGGTTGAATTCCACCTCGTTACCACTTCTTGCTTCAGATGATGGCAGGGCAGGTTCAGGCGTTTTTGGTGGTGCTCCAGTCTTCTGTACGTGGTGCCTGTACGCCGAAAGTGTCCCGCAATTCTTCTGGCCACCGACAGCATCTCTTGCACGCCCCTCTCGTTTTTTAAATAATTCTGCACCACCAAATTCAAGGTATGTGCAAAACATGGGACGTGCTGGAATTTGCCCAGATTTAATGCACACACAATATTGCTGGCGTTGTCCGATGCCACAAATCCACAGGAGAGTCCAATTGGGGTAAGCCATTCTGCGATGATCTTCCTCAGTTGCCGTAAGAGGTTTTTAGCTGTGTGCGTATTCTGGAAAGCGGTGATACAAAGCGTAGCCTGCCTAGGAAAGAGTTGGCGTTTGCGAGATGCTGCTACTGGTGCCGCCGCTGCTGTTCTTGCGGCGGGAGTCCATACATCTACCCAGTGGGCTGTCACAGTCATATAGTCCTCAGCCTGCCCTGCTCCACTTGTCCACATGTCCGTGGTTAAGTGGACATTGGGTACAACTGCATTTTTTAGGACACTGGTGAGTCTTTTTCTGAGGTCTGTGTACATTTTCGGTATCGCCTGCCTAGAGAAATGGAACCTAGATGGTATTTGGTACCGGGGACACAGTACCTCCAACAAGTCTCTAGTTGGCTCTGCAGTAATGATGGATAACGGAACCACGTTTCTCACCGCCCAGGATGCCAAGGCCTCAGTTATCTGCTTTGCAGCAGGATGACTGCTGTGATATTTCATCTTCCTCGCAAAGGACTGTTGGACAGTCAATTGCTTGGTGGAAGTAGTGAAAGTGGTCTTACGAGTACGACTTCCCCTCTGGGATGACCATCGACTCCCAGCAGCAACAACAGCAGCGCCAGCAGCAGTAGGCGTTACACGCAAGGATGCATTGGAGGAATCCCAGGCAGGAGAGGACTCGTCAGAATTGCCAGTCACATGGCCTGCAGGACTATTGGCATTCCTGGGGAAGGAGGAAATTGACACTGAGGGAGTTGGTGGGGTGGTTTGCGTGAGCTTGGTTACAAGAGGAAGGGATTTACTGGTCAGTGGACTGCTTCCGCTGTCGCCCAAAGTTTTTGAACTTGTCACTGACTTATGATGAATGCGCTGCAGGTGACGTATAAGGGAGGATGTTCCGAGGTGGTTAACGTCCTTACCCCTACTTATTACAGCTTGACAAAGGCAACACACGGCTTGACAAATGTTGTCCGCATTTCTGTTGAAATACTTCCACACCGAAGAGCTGATTTTTTTGGTATTTTCACCAGGCATGTCAATGGCCCTATTCCTCCCACGGACAACAGGTGTCTCCCCGGGTGCCTGACTTAAACAAACCACCTCACCATCAGAATCCTCCTGGTCAATTTCCTCCCCAGCGCCAGCAACACCCATATCCTCCTCATCCTGGTGTACTTCAACACTGACATCTTCAATCTGACTATCAGGAACTGGACTGCGGGTGCTCCTTGCAGCACTTGCAGGGGGCGTGCAAATGGTGGAAGGCGCATGCTCTTCACGTCCAGTGTTGGGAAGGTCAGGCATCGCAAACGACACAATTGGACTCTCCTTGTGGATTTGTGATTTCGAAGAACGCACAGTTCTTTGCTGTGCTTTTGCCAGCTTGAGTCTTTTCATTTTTCTAGCGAGAGGCTGAGTGCTTCCATCCTCATGTGAAGCTGAACCACTAGCCATGAACATAGGCCAGGGCCTCAGCCGTTCCTTGCCACTCCGTGTGGTAAATGGCATATTGGCAAGTTTACGCTTCTCCTCTGACAATTTTATTTTAGATTTTTGAGTCCTTTTTTTACTGATATTTGGTGTTTTGGATTTTACATGCTCTGTACTATGACATTGGGCATCGGCCTTGGCAGACGACGTTGCTGCATTTCATCGTCTCGGCCATGACTAGTGGCAGCAGCTTCAGCACGAGGTGGAAGTCGATCTTGATCTTTCCCTATTTTTGGAACCTCAACATTTTTGTTCTCCATATTTTAATAGGCACAACTAAAAGGCACCTCAGGTAAACAATGGAGATGGATGGATACTAGTATACTTATGGATGGACGAGTGACTGCCGACACAGAGGTAGCTACAGCCGTGGACTACCGTACTGCGTCTGCTGCTAATATAGACTGGATGATAATGATATAAAATATATATATATATCACTACTGCAGCCGGACAGGTATATATTATATAATGACGGACCTGCTGGACACTGTCAGCACTGCAGACTCCTAAAGTAAGCTACTAGTATCAAGAAGATAGAAAAAAAAAACACCACAGGTAGGTGGTATACAATTATGGATGGACGAGCGACTGCCGACACAGAGGTAGCTACAGCCGTGGACTACCGTACTGCGTCTGCTGCTAATATAGACTGGATGATAATGAGATATAAAATATATATATATCACTACTGCAGCCGGACAGGTATATATTATATAATGACGGACCTGCTGGACACTGTCAGCCCAGCACTGCAGACTCCTAAAGTAAGCTACTAGTATCAAGAAGATAGAAAAAAACAAAAAACACCACGGATAGGTGGTATACAATTATGGATGGACGAGCGACTGCCGACACAGAGGTAGCTACAGCCGTGGACTACCGTACTGCGTCTGCTGCTAATATAGACTGGATGATAATGAGATATAAAATATATATATATCACTACTGCAGCCGGACAGGTATATATTATATAATGACGGACCTGCTGGACACTGTCAGCTCAGCACTGCAGACTCCTAAAGTAAGCTACTAGTATCAAGAAGATAGAAAAAAAAAACAACACCACGGGTAGGTGGTATACAATTATGGATGGACGAGCGACTGCCGACACAGAGGTAGCTACAGCCGTGGACTACCGTACTGCGTCTGCTGCTAATATAGACTGGATGATAATGATATAAAAAATATATATATATATCACTACTGCAGCCGGACAGGTATATATTATATAATGACGGACCTGCTGGACACTGTCAGCTCAGCACTGCAGACTCCTAAAGTAAGCTACTAGTATCAAGAAGATAGAAAAAAAAAACCAACACCACGGGTAGGTGGTATACAATTATGGATGGACGAGCGACTGCCGACACAGAGGTAGCTACAGCCGTGGACTACCGTACTGCGTCTGCTGCAGTGCTAATATAGACTGGATGATAATGATATAAAAAATATATATATATCACTACTGCAGCCGGACAGGTATATATTATATAATGACGGACCTGCTGGACACTGTCAGCAGAATGCGTTTATAGAATAAAAACACCACACGACGAGTGTTTAACTTTTTCAGGCAGACAATCACAATATACTGGTGGTCAGTGGTCACTGGTCAGTCACACTGGCAGTGGCACTCTGGCAGCAAAAGTGTGCACTGTTAAATATATGTACTCCTGCTATAACTGCTCCCCAGTCTCCCCCACAATTAAGCTGTGTGAGCAGTGAGCACTCAGCACAGTCAGATATACAGTATTACATAGATGATGCAGCACACTGAGGCTGAGCACAGATATGGTATGTGACTGTGTCACACTGTGTATCGTTTTTTTTCAGGCAGAGAACGGATTAATTAAACTGGTGGTCACTGGTCACACTATCAGCAAGTAGTACTCCTAATATGCTCCCCAAAATTAGTAAATCAAGTGTCTCTACTACTCTCTAGTCTACTCTAAACGGAGAGGACGCCAGCCACGTCCTCTCCCTATCAATCTCAATGCACGTGTGAAAATGGCGGCGACGCGCGGCTCCTTATATAGAATCCGAGTCTCGCGATAGAATCCGAGCCTCGTGAGAATCCGACAGTGGGATGATGACGTTCGGGCGCGCTCGGGTTAACCGAGCAAGGCGGGAAGATCCGAGTCTGCCTCGGACCCATGTAAAAAGGCTGAAGTTCGGGGGGGTTCGGATTCCGAGGAACCGAACCCGCTCATCACTAGTTACATGGCAGTTAGGAGCCGATTAGCTGGTACTTTATCTCCAGCAACTTTATCTCCATCCAAGGCTTAGTAAATAGACCCCTAATTTACTGGTTTCTTCTTATTTGTAGAACTAATTGTAAGAATTAAAAATGACACCAAAAAAAGGGCAGATACCCCAGATTACACCCACAACAGATCAAACAAACAATTCTACTTTTTTCAAAAGATGATTCACATAGTATATAGTCCTACAGTAGTGGGATAAAAATGTGACTGGTGCTTTTTACCGTAACGCTGTTTGCGGCGCTTAGTTTTGGAAATACAAAAATCCATCTGAATAACAAGATTACTTCTAGCAGAATCCAATGTATGCTATCTGGGAATAGATAACTACAGTAAATCTCTCTGGCTTGGTCTTCTGCTTCCAAGTAAACATATAGATTATTTTTGTTATCAGAAATTACCAGGCACACTTTCTGCGGAAAGCCGGGGGAGAAATAAATAATGTTTACGTTGCATCGCGGTCACGGTGATACTACAGTATGTAATAGAACAGGACATGGTCTTTGAAGTGGGATATGTAGGTTTTACAGTATTTCTCCAATGTATGTGCTTGTGCCTATGCCGCAGAAACATGACATAATTGGCCGCAGAAACATAAGATAATTATCCACGTAACGAAGAAAATAAAATTAGTATCAACCAGCGCAGCATGGGAAATATATATAAGGCGTGGTCTCTGCTGTAAGCATTAATGGTATTCCAAGTCACTGTGAATAGTGATGCTATAAATCAACGACAGCGCTCCAGCTGTTGTTAAACTACACATACCAGCATGCCCTGCTACGGGTTTGCTATTTGGCCATGCTAAAACTGTTGCAGGGCATTCTGGGATGTGTAGTTCAACAACAGCTGGAGGACCGCAGGTTCCCCACCCCTGCTATAAATGTACGGAGGGATAAGTGCAGTGACCCCCAGACGGAAAGTGTTGTTATTAACCTGGTGGAAATGTGTAGTTACATAGCAAGCAGGCAGATTGTAGCTATTGGTTACTGTCTGCAGTGAACTGCATTGAGCAAAACTGTTAGTAAGTAGCCCCCCAGTGATTCTGATTTTCTTTTTCACCTTTGTGAGCCATCCAGCCCTTACTGCTGTAGCACAACCCCTTGCATTAAAATACACTATTGAGCTCTTCTTCGAAACAAACTACTCAGTTGACCATATGTGGCTTAAATCGTAATGATCATAAGATTGAGGGGACGTCACCGCGGTCATTATATTACAAGTGTCAGTCATGTGTGTGTTTGTGTGTGTGTGTGTGTGTGTGTGTGTGTGTGTGTGTGTGACATTTTATTACATTGGTCGGAGTTCACGGAGAAATGCGTTATCTGCCAAAGTGACACATACAGCCCAGTTGGAGGCATAGGACAAAGGGGGTCATTCCGAGTTGATCGCTTGCTAGCAACTTTTTGCAGCGCTGCGATCAGATAGTCGCCGCCTATGGGGGAGTGTATTTTCGCGTTGCAAGTGTGCGAACGCTTTTGCAGCCGAAGGCACAAAATAGTTTTTTGCAGTTACTGAATAGCTCTGGACTTACTCAGCCGCTGCGATCACTTCAGTCTGTTTGGTCCCTGAATTGACGTCAGACGCCCGCCCTGCAAACGCCTGGACACGCCTGCGTTTTCCCAAACACTGCCAGAAAACGGTCAGTTGACACCCATAAACGCCCTCTTCCTGTCAATCTTCTTGCAATCGGCTGTGCAAATGGATTCTTCGTTAAATCCATCGCACAGCACCGATCCTCGTTGTACTCGTACGACGCGCCTGCGCAATGCGGTGCATACGCATGCGCAGTTTTGGCGAGTTTTAACCTGATCGCAGCGCTGCAAAAAGTTGCTAGCGAGCGATTAACTCGGAATGACCCCCAAAATCCAGGAGGGGTGGAAGGGGAGAGAGATAAAGTGGAGAGAGATAAAGTACCAACCCATCAGCTCCTATCTGTCATGTTACAGGCGTTTTAAAAATGACAGCTAGGAGCTGATGGGTTGGTACTTTGGGGTCGAATTACTAAGCCTTGGATGGAGATAAAGTACCAGCCAGACAGCTCCTAACTGCCATGTTAGGTGTGGTATGCAAGGTCGACCACTATTGGTCTAGGTCGACAGGACAAGTGGTCTACATGAGTTTTTTATGTTTTTTTGGTGTCGTTTTCTCCGTACAGTTACCGGGAACCCCAATTAGTGCACCGTGTCCCCTCGCATGGCTCTTCGGGCAAGGGTGCTATTCCCAATCATAGTCCCCGTGGATCATTAAGTATGAAAAAGGTAAAAAAATGAAAAACAAAAATTGTGAAAAACTCATGTCGACCTTTTTTCCTGTTGACCTAGAACATGTCAACCTAGAGACCCTGTCGACCTAGTTACTGTCGACCACAAGTGGTCGACTTAGTTACTGTCGACCTAGTTATTGTCGACCTAGAGACCGGATCCCGCCATGTTACAGGCTGGGTTTGAAAAATGACAGCTAGAAGCTGGTTGGCTGGTACTTTATCCCCGTCCACTTTATCTCCACCCAAGTCTTAGTAAATACACCCCTTTATCTCTCTCCAAGGTTTGATACATCTCGCCCATAGCAAAATAATGTTTTTGAGAGTGTCCTCTATGACCTAAGTTCGCCTTACAAAAACAAGTCTTTTTTTCTGGAGCTCTCCTTAAAGTTGGTCTGCCAATAAGACTCCGACCAGCTCCCCCCAGTCCAAACTGCAGATACTCTGCAAAACACCATCTTGCTCTCTAAACCTGTTCACCTCGGTGAAAATCTACGTCAAACCAAAGTTTATGTTGCGCTGTGCAGTGCACCTTATCCACTTTCATTCAGATCATTTTTATTTCCCTGTGATTATATTTATCATCGTTCGTTCAGAAATAAATTTTCGCATGTACAGTTTGACGGTATGATTTGGACCATACATGGCAATTTTATTCAGTTTCCCCTCTGGAGTATCCTGGAAGACAGGTACTAGCGGCAAGTGCAAGAGTGCAACACGGCCCCACCCCCTGCAGCATCACATAGGAGGGGGCGTGGCCACAATGGTGGGATTCCCAGTGAATTACACTATCAAGCCCCTGTCCCATCCATATCAGTAAGGGAGTGGGTGTTAAAATAGAGGGTTCCCGGGCATTCTGGGAGACTATGATTTGGGCAAACAATGGGTCTATTGTGTGAACTCACAGTATAGAACACCAAGCCCTTCGGTTATTTTGTTATCAAATGCAATAATGTTCCATCGTTCATGGGTTCAAAGATCGCTTATCCCAAAAAATAATTTTTGTTTAAGTTGTACTACTTATGCTGATCATATTTAGTCCTAAACTTACAGCCGTAACCCTCTACAGTGGCTCGCCCATTAGGTCATAAGTGGCTTGGTCTGATTAGAACATAGCTGTGCTGTGCTGAATTGGATTACACCATTATAAACATATTACTTAACAGGTGTGCAGACGGAGAGAGAGAGGCACGCGTCTGGCCGTCTGTGCACCTGTCACACCAAGAACAGTAACACGATACAGGGTGTCTTGTGTCTCACGCCGCTCAGTGTTTAACGCCCAGTCCAGCAGATCATCTCTGTAAAGCTTGTAGAAAGAGCACGAGACACAGACCCAGATACAGATCATGTTATGGATCAGTATAACGTGACAAAAGTCACCGAAGTTGTAAGCTGGGTTCAATGTCACTTTGTAGAAAAGATTTGGGGCTCCCATTAAATCAAGGGAATACCCTGTCCTATCTCCAAGAGCCATGGTGACCCCAGATCCTAATATTCTGCTTATTCACTGTATTAACAGTTATTTATATAGTGCTTACATAGCCTAGGCTAGATGCATCATCGCTTGTAGTAGAGTGATAAAATGGAAAGTGATAAACTACCAGCCAACCAGCTCCTAACGGTCATTTTTCAAACAAGGGCCTGTGGCATGGCAGTTAGGAGCTGATTGGCTGGTACTTATTCTCTCCATATTTTATCATTCTCCAAGTGATAATTTAGCCCACAGTGCTTTAGAGAATAATTCATCATTTACATCAGTCCGTGTCCCAGTGAAGCTAACAATCTATGGGGGTCATTCCGAGTTGATAGCTCGCTGCCGATTTTCGCAGCGCAGCGATCAGGTGAAAAAACTGCATTTATGCGCATGCATATGGCCCGCAATGCGCACGCGCAACGTACGGGTACAAAGCTCTTTGTGGTTGTGCTCAGGTTCTAGCGAAGTTTTCCTTCGCACTGACAGCCGCAAGAAGATTGACAGGAAGGGGGCGTTTCTTGGTATCAACTGACCGTTTTCAGGGAGTGTTTGCAAAAACGGAGGCGTGGCTGGGCGTTCGCTGGCCAGGTGTATGACGTCAAATCCGGACATAGGGGGTAATTCCAAGTTGATCGCAGCAGGAATTTTTTTAGCAGTTGGGCAAAACCATGTGCACTGCAGGTGGGGCAGATATAACATGTGCAGAAAGAGTTAGATTTGGGTGGGTTATTTTATTTCTGTGCAGGGTAAATACTGGCTGCTTTATTTTTACACTGCAAATTAGATTGCAGATTGAACACACCACACCCAAATCTAACTCTCTCTGCACATGTTATATCTGCCTCCCCTGCAGTGCACATGGGGCCTAATTCTGAGTTGATCACAGCAGCAATTTTTTTAGCAATTGGGCAAAACCATGTGCACCGCAGGAGGGGCAGATATAACGTGCAGAGATAGTTAAATTTGAGTGGGGTGTATTCAAACTGAAATCTAAATTGCAGTGTAAAAATAAAGCAGACAGTATTTACCCTGCACAGAAACAAAATAACCCACCCAAATCTAACTCTCTCTGCAAATGTTATATCTGCCCCCCCCCTCCAGTACACATGGTTTTGCCCAATTGCTAACAAACTTGCTGCTGCGATCAACTCAGAATTACCCCCACAAATAGGCTGAAGTGATCGCAAGCGCTGAGTAGGTTCAGAGCTACTCTGAAACTGCACAAACAGTTTTTGCAGAGCTCGGCTGCACATGCGTTCGCACTTGTGCTAAGTTAAAATACACTTCCCAGTGGGCGGCGGCATAACGTTTGCACGGCTGCTGAAAACTGCTAGCGAGCGAACAACTCGGAATGAGCCCCTATATCCCCTGACCACATAGAATCACATGCTATGGTTAATTATGTTAGGAACCAATTGAATTCCCCTACCAGTGATATGAAGGAGATACCCAACGAACCATTTAAAGGTTGGTAGCCACACATACGGGTCAACAGCCAGGGGGATGAAATCTAAACAATTTGGTTTTCAGTTGTGCAGGATGCAGCCACACATTGCGCAATGTTTGAACCAGTTGATGGAATTGATCCAAATAATTAATTACCAGCGACTGACCTAACAGATCTTCGAAAACAGTGACAGCTGCACCTTGTTAATGGTTATTCATATCTGTGGCAATTGCGTAGAATACTTCAATTCCTGAAGAAAAATAATAAAAAACAAAATATTATAAAATAAGATAGAAAAGAAATATTTCTGTGTTGTAGAGGGTAGTAAAGTGCCCATTATACTCTACATTACACTGCTGTGTTGTTCATATAGCAGAAAATTACTCAAATGTTACTTCTTGCCTTTTGCCATATTTCTTTGAAAGTCCGTCTCGCAAACCAAGCTGGTGATTTGGATTAAAAACATGTCCTGCCCTGTTTTTTATTAATATAATATAAAAAAATGGAGATAGTTGTAAAAGAAACATATGTTATGATATATGAAACACATGCTTGAGTTCCGCTAATCCATCTAAGACCAGGGGAGGGTTTACCCAAGGAACAGTCTTGCTCTTACTTCAGTTTCATCTACTGCAAACATAAAAGTGAAGAGCCAACATGGCCAGCTAATGGTATATGTGCATTGTGGCCTATTAATAAACCATATGTCATTTTGAGAGAATGCACCTATTTTGTGGACAATACACTGTCTTTTGCAGGCTTCCAATCTGTTACTAGCATTCCATTACTTTTGGATCACTTCTTAATTACTTACAAATCTTCCGTTCTTTTCCCTAAGTACTAGAGATGAGCGGGTTCGGTTCCTCGGAATCCGAACCCGCCCGAACTTCAGCTTTTTTTACACGGATCCGAGCGACTCGGATCTTCCCGCCTTGCTCGGTTAACCCGAGCGCGCCCGAACGTCATCATGACGCTGTCGGATTCTCGCGAGGCTCGGATTCTATCGCGAGACTCGGATTCTATATAAGGAGCCGCGCGTCGCCGCCATTTTACACGTGCATTGAGATTGATAGTGAGAGGACGTGGCTGGCGTCCTCTCCGTTTAGAGAAGAAATAGATAGGAGAGTGAGAGTGAGACAGTGACACTTCATTTACTGGAGCTTAGGAGGAGTACTCAGACAGAGAGTGCAGAATTTTGCTGATAGTATTAGTTAGTTATACTAGTGACAGAGTGAGACAGTGACACTTCATTTACTGGAGCTTAGGAGGAGTACTCAGACAGAGAGTGCAGAATTTTGCTGATAGTATTAGTTAGTTATACTAGTGACTGACCAGTGACCACCAGTGCAGTTTTATATTATTTAATATAATCCGTTCTCTGCCTGAAAAAACGATACACAGTGACTCAGTCACATACCATATCTGTGCTCAGCCCAGTGTGCTGCTGCATCATCTATGTATAATATCTGACTGTGCTCACACAGCTTAATTGTGGGGGAGACTGGGGAGCAGTTAGGTTATAGCAGGAGCCAGGAGTACATATTAAAATTAAACAGTGCACACTTTTTTTCTGCAGGAGTGCCACTGCCAGTGTGACTGACCAGTGACCTGACCACCAGTATATAGTATACTATATTGTATTGTGAATGTCTGCCTGTAAAAGTTAAACACACGTCGTGTGACTTGTGTGGTGTTTTTTTATTCTATAAAATAAAAAACTCATTCTGCTGACAGACAGTGTCCAGCAGGTCCGTCATTATATAATATATACCTGTCCGGCTGCAGTAGTGATATATATATATTTTTTATATCATTATTTATCATCCAGTCGCAGCAGACACAGTACGGTAGTTCACGGCTGTAGCTACCTCTGTGTCGGCACTCGGCAGTCCATCCATAATTGTATACCACCTACCCGTGTTTTTTTTTTTTCTTTCTTCTTTATACATACTACATCTCATTATCATCCAGTCTATATTAGCAGCAGACACAGTACAGTACGGTAGTCCACGGCTGTAGCTACCTCTGTGTCGGCACTCGGCAGTCCGTCCATAATTGTATACCACCTACCCGTGGTTTTTTTTTTCTTTCTTCTTTATACATACTACATCTCATTATCAACCAGTCTATATTAGCAGCAGACACAGTACGGTAGTCCACGGCTGTAGCTACCTCTGTGTCGGCACTCGGCAGTCCATCCATAATTGTATACCACCTACCCGTGGTTTTTTTTTCTTTCTTCTTTATACATACTACATCTCATTATCATCCAGTCTATATTAGCAGCAGACACAGTACAGTACGGTAGTCCACGGCTGTAGCTACCTCTGTGTCGGCACTCGGCAGTCCATCCATAATTGTATACCACCTACCCGTGGTTTTTTTTTCTTTCTTCTTTATACATACATACTACATCTCTTTATCAACCAGTCTATATTAGCAGCAGACACAGTACGGTAGTCCACGGCTGTAGCTACCTCTGTGTCGGCACTCGGCAGTCCGTCCATAATTGTATACCACCTACCCGTGTTTTTTTTTTCTTTCTTCTTTATACATACATACTACATCTCTTTATCAACCAGTCTATATTAGCAGCAGACACAGTACGGTAGTCCACGGCTGTAGCTACCTCTGTGTCGGCACTCGGCAGTCCATCCATAATTGTATACCACCTACCCGTGGTTTTTTTTTTCTTTCTTCTTTATACATACTACATCTCATTATCATCCAGTCTATATTAGCAGCAGACACAGTACAGTACGGTAGTCCACGGCTGTAGCTACCTCTGTGTCGGCACTCGGCAGTCCATCCATAATTGTATACCACCTACCCGTGGTTTTTTTTTCTTTCTTCTTTATACATACATACTACATCTCTTTATCAACCAGTCTATATTAGCAGCAGACACAGTACGGTAGTCCACGGCTGTAGCTACCTCTGTGTCGGCACTCGGCAGTCCGTCCATAATTGTATACCACCTACCCGTGGTTTTTTTTTCTTTCTTCTTTATACATACATACTACATCTCTTTATCAACCAGTCTATATTAGCAGCAGACACAGTACGGTAGTCCACGGCTGTAGCTACCTCTGTGTCGGCACTCGGCAGTCCATCCATAATTGTATACCACCTACCCGTGGTTTTTTTTTCTTTCTTCTTTATACATACTACATCTCATTATCATCCAGTCTATATTAGCAGCAGACACAGTACAGTACGGTAGTCCACGGCTGTAGCTACCTCTGTGTCGGCACTCGGCAGTCCATCCATAATTGTATACTAGTATCCATCCATCTCCATTGTTTACCTGAGGTGCCTTTTAGCTGTGCCTATTAAAATATGGAGAACAAAAATGTTGAGGTTCCAAAATTAGGGAAAGATCAAGATCCACTTCCACCTCGTGCTGAAGCTGCTGCCACTAGTCATGGCCGAGACGATGAAATGCCAGCAACGTCGTCTGCCAAGGCCGATGCCCAATGGCATAGTACAGAGCATGTCAAATCCAAAACACTAAATATCAGTAAAAAAAGGACTCCAAAACCTAAAATAAAATTGTCGTCGGAGAAGCGTAAACTTGCCAATATGCCATTTACCACACGGAGTGGCAAGGAACGGCTGAGGCCCTGGCCTATGTTCATGGCTAGTGGTTCAGCTTCACATGAGGATGGAGGCACTCAGCCTCTCACTAGAAAAATGAAAAGACTCAAGCTGGCAAAAGCAGTAGCACCGCAAAGAACTGTGCGTTCTTCGAAATCCCAAATCCACAAGGAGAGTCCAATTGTGTCAGTTGCGATGCCTGACCTTCCCAACACTGGACGTGAAGAGCATGCGCCTTCCACCATTTGCACGCCCCCTGCAAGTGCTGGAAGGAGCACCCGCAGTCCAGTTCCTGATAGTCAGATTGAAGATGTCAGTGTTGAAGTACACCAGGATGAGGAGGATATGGGTGTTGCTGGCGCTGGGGAGGAAATTGACCAGGAGGATTCTGATAGTGAGGTGGTTTGTTTAAGTCAGGCACCCGGGGAGACACCTGTTGTCCGTGGGAGGAATATGGCCGTTGACATGCCTGGTGAAAATACCAAAAAAATCAGCTCTTCGGTGTGGAAGTATTTCACCAGAAATGCGGACAACATTTGTCAAGCCGTGTGTTCCCTTTGTCAAGCTGTAATAAGTAGGGGTAAGGACGTTAACCACCTCGGAACATCCTCCCTTATACGTCACCTGCAGCGCATTCATAATAAGTCAGTGACAAGTTCAAAAACTTTGGCCGACAGCGGAAGCAGTCCACTGACCAGTAAATCCCTTCCTCTTGTAACCAAGCTCACGCAAACCACCCCACCAACTCCCTCAGTGTCAATTTCCTCCTTCCCCAGGAATGCCAATAGTCCTGCAGGCCATGTCACTGGCAATTCTGACGAGTCCTCTCCTGCCTGGGATTCCTCCGATGCATCCTTGCGTGTAACGCCTACTGCTGCTGGCGCTGCTGTTGTTGCTGCTGGGAGTCGATGGTCATCCCAGAGGGGAAGTCGTAAGCCCACTTGTACTACTTCCAGTAAGCAATTGACTGTCCAACAGTCCTTTGCGAGGAAGATGAAATATCACAGCAGTCATCCTGCTGCAAAGCGGATAACTGAGGCCTTGACAACTATGTTGGTGTTAGACGTGCGTCCGGTATCCGCCGTTAGTTCACAGGGAACTAGACAATTTATTGAGGCAGTGTGCCCCCGTTACCAAATACCATCTAGGTTCCACTTCTCTAGGCAGGCGATACCGAGAATGTACACGGACGTCAGAAAAAGACTCACCAGTGTCCTAAAAAATGCAGTTGTACCCAATGTCCACTTAACCACGGACATGTGGACAAGTGGAGCAGGGCAGGGTCAGGACTATATGACTGTGACAGCCCACTGGGTAGATGTATGGACTCCCGCCGCAAGAACAGCAGCGGCGGCACCAGTAGCAGCATCTCGCAAACGCCAACTCTTTCCTAGGCAGGCTACGCTTTGTATCACCGCTTTCCAGAATACGCACACAGCTGAAAACCTCTTACGGCAACTGAGGAAGATCATCGCGGAATGGCTTACCCCAATTGGCTCTCCTGTGGATTTGTGGCATCGGACAACGCCAGCAATATTGTGTGTGCATTAAATATGGGCAAATTCCAGCACGTCCCATGTTTTGCACATACCTTGAATTTGGTGGTGCAGAATTTTTTAAAAAACGAGAGGGGCGTGCAAGAGATGCTGTCGGTGGCCAGAAGAATTGCGGGACACTTTCGGCGTACAGGCACCACGTACAGAAGACTGGAGCACCACCAAAAACTACTGAACCTGCCCTGCCATCATCTGAAGCAAGAAGTGGTAACGAGGTGGAATTCAACCCTCTATATGCTTCAGAGGTTGGAGGAGCAGCAAAAGGCCATTCAAGCCTATACAATTGAGCACGATATAGGAGGTGGAATGCACCTGTCTCAAGTGCAGTGGAGAATGATTTCAACGTTGTGCAAGGTTCTGATGCCCTTTGAACTTGCCACACGTGAAGTCAGTTCAGACACTGCCAGCCTGAGTCAGGTCATTCCCCTCATCAGGCTTTTGCAGAAGAAGCTGGAGACATTGAAGGAGGAGCTAACACGGAGCGATTCCGCTAGGCATGTGGGACTTGTGGATGGAGCCCTTAATTCGCTTAACAAGGATTCACGGGTGGTCAATCTGTTGAAATCAGAGCACTACATTTTGGCCACCGTGCTCGATCCTAGATTTAAAACCTACCTTGGATCTCTCTTTCCGGCAGACACAAGTCTGCTGGGGTTGAAAGACCTGCTGGTGAGAAAATTGTCAAGTCAAGCGGAACGCGACCTGTCAACATCTCCTCCTTCACATTCTCCCGCAACTGGGGGTGCGAGGAAAAGGCTCAGAATTCCGAGCCCACCCGCTGGCGGTGATGCAGGGCAGTCTGGAGCGACTGCTGATGCTGACATCTGGTCCGGACTGAAGGACCTGACAACGATTACGGACATGTCGTCTACTGTCACTGCATATGATTCTCTCAACATTGAAAGAATGGTGGAGGATTATATGAGTGACCGCATCCAAGTAGGCACGTCACACAGTCCGTACTTATACTGGCAGGAAAAAGAGGCAATTTGGAGGCCCTTGCACAAACTGGCTTTATTCTACCTAAGTTGCCCTCCCACAAGTGTGTACTCCGAAAGAGTGTTTAGTGCCGCCGCTCACCTTGTCAGCAATCGGCGTACGAGGTTACATCCAGAAAATGTGGAGAAGATGATGTTCATTAAAATGAATTATAATCAATTCCTCCGCGGAGACATTGACCAGCAGCAATTGCCTCCACAAAGTACACAGGGAGCTGAGATGGTGGATTCCAGTGGGGACGAATTGATAATCTGTGAGGAGGGGGATGTACACGGTGATATATCGGAGGATGATGATGAGGTGGACATCTTGCCTCTGTAGAGCCAGTTTGTGCAAGGAGAGATTAATTGCTTCTTTTTTGGGGGGGGGGTCCAAACCAACCCGTCATATCAGTCACAGTCGTGTGGCAGACCCTGTCACTGAAATGATGGGTTGGTTAAAGTGTGCATGTCCTGTTTATACAACATAAGGGTGGGTGGGAGGGCCCAAGGACAATTCCATCTTGCGCCTCTTTTTTCTTTTATTTTTCTTTGCGTCATGTGCTGTTTGGGGAGGGTTTTTTGGAAGGGCCATCCTGCGTGACACTGCAGTGCCACTCCTAGATGGGCCCGGTGTTTGTGTCGGCCACTAGGGTCGCTTATCTTACTCACACAGTCAGCTACCTCATTGCGCCTCTTTTTTTCTTTGCGTCATGTGCTGTTTGGGGAGGGTTTTTTGGAAGGGACATCCTGCGTGACACTGCAGTGCCACTCCTAGATGGGCCCGGTGTTTGTGTCGGCCACTAGGGTCGCTTATCTTACTCACACAGTCAGCTACCTCATTGCGCCTCTTTTTTTCTTTGCGTCATGTGCTGTTTGGGGAGGGTTTTTTGGAAGGGACATCCTGCGTGACACTGCAGTGCCACTCCTAGATGGGCCCGGTGTTTGTGTCGGCCACTAGGGTCGCTTATCTTACTCACACAGTCAGCTACCTCATTGCGCCTCTTTTTTTCTTTGCGTCATGTGCTGTTTGGGGAGGGTTTTTTGGAAGGGACATCCTGCGTGACACTGCAGTGCCACTCCTAGATGGGCCCGGTGTTTGTGTCGGCCACTAGGGTCGCTTATCTTACTCACACAGTCAGCTACCTCATTGCGCCTCTTTTTTTCTTTGCGTCATGTGCTGTTTGGGGAGGGTTTTTTGGAAGGGACATCCTGCGTGACACTGCAGTGCCACTCCTAGATGGGCCCGGTGTTTGTGTCGGCCACTAGGGTCGCTTATCTTACTCACACAGTCAGCTACCTCATTGCGCCTCTTTTTTTCTTTGCGTCATGTGCTGTTTGGGGAGGGTTTTTTGGAAGGGACATCCTGCGTGACACTGCAGTGCCACTCCTAGATGGGCCCGGTGTTTGTGTCGGCCACTAGGGTCGCTTATCTTACTCACACAGTCAGCTACCTCATTGCGCCTCTTTTTTTCTTTGCGTCATGTGCTGTTTGGGGAGGGTTTTTTGGAAGGGCCATCCTGCGTGACACTGCAGTGCCACCCCTAGATGGGCCCGGTGTTTGTGTCGGCCACTAGGGTCGCTTATCTTACTCACACAGTCAGCTACCTCATTGCGCCTCTTTTTTTCTTTGCGTCATGTGCTGTTTGGGGAGGGTTTTTTGGAAGGGACATCCTGCGTGACACTGCAGTGCCACTCCTAGATGGGCCCGGTGTTTGTGTCGGCCACTAGGGTCGCTTATCTTACTCACACAGCGACCTCGGTGCAAATTTTAGGACTAAAAATAATATTGTGAGGTGTGAGGTATTCAGAATAGACTGAAAATGAGTGTAAATTATGGTTTTTGAGGTTAATAATACTTTGGGATCAAAATGACCCCCAAATTCTATGATTTAAGCTGTTTTTTAGGGTTTTTTGAAAAAAACACCCGAATCCAAAACACACCCGAATCCGACAAAAAAAATTCGGTGAGGTTTTGCCAAAACGCGGTCGAACCCAAAACACGGCCGCGGAACCGAACCCAAAACCAAAACACAAAACCCGAAAAATTTCCGGCGCTCATCTCTACTAAATACAGTTCGGCATGTTGAAGCCTCATGTACTGTAGTTATGCCATAAGAGCAGCAGCACATTGAGGCTGTCTTATAACGTTTCACAATTTGAAGTCTCAATATTTTAATAAATTGGTTTATGTCACAAATAAATGGGCTTCACTGTATAAACTGCGCCTAAAAGACACATCAATCGATAAAGAAGTTATTTTGTCAGATGAAGAAAGCTCTAAGGTCACCTAGAAATGTGCTGTGTTACCAGACAAAATCTAATTTCATGGCACCCATTGAAAGTATGTCAGACTCATAGCCAATACCCAAAAGCTAACATCTTAGAAGTCTTACTGCACATATCAAGGCACTTTTTGGGGGTCATTCCGAGTTGATCGTAGCTGTGCTAAATTTAGCACAGCTACGATCATTCACACTGACATGCGGGGGGGCGCAAAGGCATCGCACAGCGGCGATGCCTTTGCACTTCAAGAGTAGCTCCCGGCCAGCGCAGCTTTAGCGTGCTGGCTGGGAGCTACTCGTCGCTCCCCGGCCCGCAGCGGCTGCGTGTGACGTCATGCAGCCACCGCGGACCACCCCTTCCAACGGTCCGGCCACGCCTGCGTTGACCAGACCGCGCTCCCCTAAACGGCGGCTTAATGCTGCCGCCCAGCCCCCTCCCGCCCAGCGACCGCCTCTGCCTCAGAGGCGATCGCTAGGCAACGACAGCTGCTGGCGCAGTTCCGACCCGATCGCTGCGCTGCGAGAAACTGCAGCGAGCGATCGGGTCGGAATGACCCCCTTTGAGAGGAATAAAGAAGTTCTGTGATAACACTAAACCAGCAAGGTCCAGTAAACAAGTTGTGTATAATTGTGCATGCCTTAAGCTGCTTTTAAATGCATTAGTATAGGGCAAAAATGAATGAGTAGAGTTAAGTCAGCTGTGATTGGTTGCGATGCTTTGGTTCCATGACTGCGTCATAGATTGGAATTATGCAACGTAAAAACTGGAGTGAGACATGGACCATTAAGTTACAGCTCTTAATTACTGCCTCACAGCACTGAGGTCATGGGTTCAATTCCCACCACTGCCTTAACTGTGTGGAGTTTGTATATTCTCCCCGTGCTTGTGTGGGTTTTTTCTGGGTTTTCCAGTTTCCTCCCACAATCCAAAAATATACTGGTAGGTTAATTGGTCACCCCCCCCCCCCCCCCCCCCAAAAAAAAGAAAAGAATTAACCCCTGTGGGTAAGTGTATGCATGTACTGTACATGTGTGTAGGGCAGACTAGATAGGCCAAGTGGTTCTTATCTGCCATTAAATTCTGGTTCTATGTTTAATAAATGGACCAGAAACTGGAATAAGAAAGTAAGTCATAAATTGCTGGGAAAAAATGAATCAAGAAGAACTATTTTTTGTTTCTCGAGGGGTGTCTGCCAATGATTGTCTAAAGAGTTAGCCATGTGTCTGACGTGACAGTGAGCATTGATGATGCTAACGATAGATAGTGAATTGAATGTTGCAATCTGCATCTTTTAGCCCTGCCCCTTCACACATTTGCCGCGATTGGAAGACACTGGAAATGACAAACTAGTGAGCCTGACATCATTAGTGCGGAACATTATGGAAACATCCTGCCCGCTTCAATAGGAAGTGGGCGGGATGTGGGAGATCCACCTACCCTTCCACAGCAGGACTACCTGAAAAATCGTGAGTCTCCCAGAAGGCAAATATGGTGCAAATACATTTATTATACCCATTTTAGACTGAAATGCCAGGTCGCACCTGGGATTTTGTACAGGGTTCCAACTTAGATGCAACCCGGCTGAGACCCCATTCAGCGTGGCGACTGGACTCGGCTTATTGCAGGGCCAGCAACATCACTGAACATGCGAGCAGTGCTGACGCTTGTAGATGAGATCATCTCCCATCTCCGGCTCTCCCTATGCTGCAAACGAAACCGGATCGCATCAGCCCTTACCCATTTACACTGCACTGAGACCTGCGTCCTTCCCGGAACCAACCCGGCAAGCTAACCGGGTTAGAATCTTGGGTCACTGAACCCGGGTTTACCCTTTTCCACTGAGCCGCTCCTGGGTAATCACAGCAATAACCTGGGTTTTAGTTGCAGTGGAAAAGGGGTATTAGTTGGCATGCAGGGTAAATGCTGGCTGCTGTTGCATGTAGCCCACAATTGCTCGGCAGTTTTATTCTTACGCTGCAATGTAGAAAGAGTTTGGACACGCTCTCTCCTAAATCTAAAGCTCTGCACATTTTACATTTGCCCCACCTGCAGTGCAACATCAATTTGATGAAGTTACTTTAAGTGGAAAAGTAATGTGGAAGATAGAAGGTGGCAGTATGTAATTAATTTAAAATGTCCTTTTTTGATCTCACTCCTGTGTACAGTAGCTAGAACATGGTGGTCTATATGGATAACAGTTGGATTTGATTGTTCCAGTGGTCTTGCAAACCGGACGGCTGCGTCCCTCTAACATCCGTGTACGGTGCTGCCGGTGTCTTGTTTGAAGCCTTGGCTTAGTTCCAGCATGCGGTAGAGTAAAGTGGTGATTTCCACAATTGCCCTATAGAGATAGCATCACGGCTGATTGGAGGTAGTACCCAAAGAAAAGAATTTGATGACATTTTTCTACATAAACATAAGGTTCGGAGGACAGAAATATCCCTAAGCTATATGTAGGTCACAAATGAAATGACAAATAAATGTACGGGGATGTAAACCTTCTAAGAGCGTAATCTGTGTAATCTACATGATATTTTATGATGTGTTTATATATCTGTGGTGTGTGCATGCTGCCCTATTATCTATGGATTTCATATCAGTATATGTTGTATTAATGTGTGGTATTATCAGTGTTTATTATTTGCTTAGCAACTGAAAAGCATTTGGTGTTATTATATTATAAAGATACTGTATATCCGTTGTCAAAAAGCGGGAAGGAAAGTAAAACACAAAAATAAATAGAAACAAAAATTATCTTTTTAAAATACTGTAGTAACATTGAAATGACAGTATGGTAGCACTTTGCATATGATTGCTGCAATTATAGTGCCACCTAGAGCTCAATATCAAGTATTGTTATCTATCAATCGATCAGTCTCCTATCTGCTGTACTTATCTGTCTGTCTATCGTGTACCAGTATTGCATTTGGCTGCAAAATTTGCTCGGAACCACGGCAGCCAGGCACCAAATTCTTTGTTTGTTATAGTTTATTGCAAATTTTGCTCCTGATTACAGTGATTTTTGTAGGCTATGTTTATGCGTCTTATTGCTGCCCTGTTGTAGTCATGATACTTTAAAAAAAAAACTGATTTTCAGAGATAAATTGAAAATAATCTGCCCATTATTGGCACAGGTTTCTACATCACAGGGAACCTAATGTATCTCAAGTTTTCTATAACTTCCACAAATTATCCAAGAAATAAAGAGTTTTGTGTGCTCTGAGCTGGTACCATTCTCTAAGAGCCTTTCAACAAACATTGTATTTTTAATATTCTCAAACATATCTGTATGTAAGCAATTGTGGGGCTATAGGTTAATAGGCAAACTGTGCAATAGGACATTCACGGTATTAGACCAACATGTAGCATTAGATATTCCCAGGCTATCCTGTAGCCAATCAGAGCTCTAGAACCTTCACATTCCTAGACTGTAGTGTAGCCAATCAGAGCATAAGAACCTTCACATTCCTATTCTTTCCTGCAACCAATCACAGTGCTACAACCTCTGCGGTCACAATACTGACATGGGAATCCCAACGGGGTGAAATGCCGCCGCCGGAATACCGGCGACACAGGCTATTCTCCCTCTGTGGGTGTCCAGGACACCCACAGAGGGATAATATAGAAAGCTCTCACCCCACTGCCGGCATTCTGGCGGACGGGATCCCGATGTCGGGATCATAACAACCGTCATCCCATCCGCCGGTAAATCATGCGCATCCCTATACTATAGCCAGTCAGAGTACAAGGGACCTCCACATTCCTAGACAACCTTATAGCCAATCAGTTCATGAGAGCCTCCAAATTTCTAGACTACCCTGTAGCCAATCAGAGCACTAGATCCATCACAGTCCTATACTACCCTGTAGCCAATCAGAGCACTAGATCCATCACAGTCCTATACTAACCTGTAGCCAATCAGAGCACTAGATCCATGACATTCCTAGACTATAATATAATCAGTCAGAGCCCTGGATCCATCACAATTCTAGACTACCCTGTAGTCCATCAGAGGACTATAACCTTCACTTTCTGAAACTGTCCTGTAGCCAATAAGAGGATTAGAACCTTCACATATCTAGACAACCCTTATATCCCATCAGAGCATGAGAACCTTTACATTCCTAGACTAACCTGTAGCCAATCAGAGCATGAGCACCTTTACATTCCTAGTCTTTCCTGCAGCCAATCAAAGTGCTAGAACCTTCAACTTCTTAGACTATAAAGTATTAATCTCACAAACGTTAAAAGACCAAATGCAATATAATAGAATTATTTCTGGGAAATTGAAATCTGGGGTTCTTGTATGGACCTTTAAGGTGTATCAGTTCTCCCAGAAAGACTCTAACTTGCAATCACTTTCTTCATTGAAATCAGAATATACAGTATACGTTTTGAGAATAACTAGAAGGAATCTGATTATCTCCCTCTGTTAGTACGTGTGCCAGTGGCACCCTAATGGTTTTGGATATTAGCAGGTATAGAAAAGAACCAGGTACCCAGAGGCAAAATAGAAGGTGGTGCCTCCCAGTGGCTCCGGCTTGCACATGTGCTAACGTCCCAGTGACTTGCCAGTGGTACATCTGGGAGAATATAGATTCCTTATTGCAGCTAGTTGTGGCGATAAGGAATCTTTATTTGGGTGCTGGCTGCAAATGAGAATAAATAGTGCCCTGAGCTCGGAGAGAGATAAAATTGTGAGAGATAAAGTACCAGCCAATCAGCTTCTGCCTTACATTTTACAGGCTGTGTTTGAGATCTGTTCTAGTTAAGCAGCCCCCACGGACTTTCTTTCGTGGCGCCCCCTTTGACAGCTAGAGCCCAGTGGCCAGTGCCTCCAATGTCTCTGGGAGTTATGCCACTTACAGTATCTCAGGCAATGACATGAACAATGCTGATGTCTATCTCATACAGTCAAACGGTGGTAACACAACTTTAGATAAATGGCTGATCTGTTCATTTTTGCTGTACTTAGATGAGACAAAAGATATGCTCGTTTATACTGTATGCATTGGATACAATTGTATCGAGTCTACATGTCCGATGTCTTGTTGTGTGTAAAAATTTAAATCTGCACAGACAATAGAATTTTCCAAAAGTTAAGTTTCTCTTTAAATATACGTCTTTGTTCAGGCATAAAACATGCACAGAAAGATTGTGAGATAAAGCTTACTGTGACCAGTAGATTAGCAACCAAGATTCTCCAAGAGAGTAACTAGCACATCAAAGAGAGACTAAACAGTGATATTTGAATACACAGCGCCACCTACTGAACCTCCCTTACACCTTCTCATCGCGTACTTAGCCTATAGCTGCTGCTATACTCCAACTTTTAGGCAAAAACAAACTAAAGGTTTATTATAGCCATTATAAGGCATGAAAAACCTGCGAGAAAAAGACTTCCATTCTGAAACCTTTTTGTTTTTGATATGTAGATATATATTTACTATATCTAGTTATATTTTTTTCAACTCTCACAGCTATAGGGTTCAAAAAATGCTTCACATTATATGACTGCCATGGAAACTGCAGTGATGATTTGACAAACTAGTAAATCAGGGGCTGAGCATAAAATGCTCCAAGCTGTTTAGACTTTAGCTTCCCAAGACAGGACCTCCGCCGTGTGTGTCTTGCATTTACAATCCCAGCAGGAAGAGAATGGCAAGGACTAAATTCCTGCCACTTCACTTTTATCATCTAAAACAGTTAAATAATGTACCCTTTATGTAGTATTTTAAATATTACAGCCATAGACAATTTCTCCTGTTCTATTGGATACAATACTGCACATTACTAAAATGTATCAAATCTGTAAATGACAGTACATTTATGTGTCATGAAATGGTTGTACAGTAGTTTGAGAAAAGAATGCAGGAGGGGACGGTCACGCTTAGGCTACAGGAGGGGATGGTCACGCTTAGGACAGTTAGGGTAAGGCTGCCGGAGGGGACTGTAAGGGTTAGGCTGTGGGAGGGGACTGTAAGGGTTAGGCTGTGGGAGTGTACTAGGTACTTAGGGTTCGTTTATTTGTAGCAAATTAATTGGTATAAAGTAACGGATAAAGCATAATGATACATGCCTCTCATTTGCCTGTTTGACCTGGATTGCGCACTGTTTCCTCAATTTTGCAACTTAAATGTCAATGTACTAAGACTTGGGGCCCCATTTGTCATCGGATTTTACACATTTAAAACTCATTGCGTATGAAAATTGGTGCTCCAGCCAATCAGCTCCCAACCGTCATGTGTTTAGAAAATGACAGTTCAAAGCTGATTGGCTGGATCGCCATTTATCATACATATTGAGTTTTAAATGGATAAAACGCGTTGATAAATGGGCTCCTTGGAGACACATAAAGTGAATGGAGATAAAGTACCAGCTCCTAACTGCCATTTTTCAAACACAGCCTTTAACATGAGAGAAGCTGATTGGTTGGTTCTTTATCTCTGTCCACTTTATGTCACTGCAAGGCTTAGTTCATGACACCTGGGAAAGCCTCTCGTTTATATCCTGCTAGGAACAGCAAAAGAGTTACAACATTTTTAAAAAGGCATGTGGCCCCCTCCAAATACATAACCAGCCCTATAACTCTCAGCTTGGGCTGGCATTGGAAAATCGAGGGAAAAGAATGGCCTTGGGTCCATCCTATTTTCCAATAGCCGGCACCAGGCTGAACCAACAAGGAGGGCAACGCTATAGCAGGAAGACACACAGCGTGGGCTCCCCCTGCCATGCCATAAACCACAGGGATGTGCGGTGAGCTAAATGGCTCAGGAGGCACTGGCTAGCACCAGAGCCAGATTTAAACGCAATCTATGAGCCAAAGGGTACATCTGGGCATTATACACAGGTGCAGCAGTATACACTTCTGGAAATTTGGTGAGTTTTGATCTGGGAAGTGCAGAAAAGGTCAACAGGTGAGGCACTGCCTCACCTGCCATAGACTTTTTACTCTAGAGCAGTGGTTCTCAAACTCGGTCCTCAGGACCCCACACGGTTCATGTTTTCCATGTAACCCAGCAGCTGCACTGTGTATCACCAACTGTCACATTTTCAAAATCTACAGGTGACCTGCAAAACATGAACCGTATGGGGTCCTGAGGACCAAGTTTGAGAACCTGTGCTCTAGAGTTTTGGCTGTAAAAAGGATTAGAATAATGCAAAGAAGATATTTCAAACATATTCTTTGTATTTTTCATATACTTTATACAATCAAAACTCTGGTACAAACATTAGTATGACAGGAAAGGCTCTGCCTCACCTGCCTCACCCCACCGCACGTCACTGATAAACCAACCCAAACTGGTCTGCCCAGGGCTTGCATTCTGAAAGCCAAGACCCCAAAAATAAAATCTTAGGTCCACTTCGTTCCATGTAGGCATCCATGGCTTCATGTAAAAATATCAAGCTGATATTCACTTTATCTCTCTCCACTTTATCTCTGTGCAAGCTTTGAAAAAAATCCCTCACATTTTCAAGTGTCCTAAGGGAGTCTTGACTCATTTTCTCTGTCCCCCACTTCCTCAGGGATAAATGACTGTTATAATAGCTGCATTCTTTATATGTAACTGAAGCCACATAACACAATCCAACACCAGTAATTTCCACCAGAACGAGTACCAGAAGATCTGTCCCTTTATGACTAAAGGAACCCAAGTGTGTATAGGATATAAGGGCATATGTTTCTGTTCAGAGGATAGGGTGTCAATGACATAAAGGTCTATGGGGAGATGCGATCAAGTGGAGAAAGACAAAGTACCAGCTAACTTCCATGTTACAGGCTGATTGGTTGGTAGATTATCTCTCTCCATTCTATCCCCAAGACTTAGTACATCTGCCCCTATATGACGTTGCCATAATCCTAAACTGGTTCTCCAGTTAGTGAATATTTCCAATGGCATCTCCTGCATGTCTATACTGTATGTAAGCACATTTGGGCATAATAAGCATCTACAGAATAACAAAGGCACAAATTAGAGATGTGAGGAACCCCGATACTTACCTTTGGAATGTCAGGTGTCATTGTTACGCCACTGGGCACTTGTGTGGTGTCGGGATTTTGGCATGTCACATGATCCCCGGGATCCTGACATCCTGGCCTCCCATTAATTCTCCTAAATATCCGATTTATTTTATCAGAATTCCGAACACAATGTTTTTTTCTTGAAACTGACGGATGTTTTGATTTTATCCGTTTAGATGAGCTTTACGAAAATCATTTATGGGAATTTTTGCTGCCACCCACATATTTTTTAGTTTAGTTCAACATAGTGTAAATCACTTAATACTGTGACATAAAAAAACATACAATATATTTTTTTAAGATAAGGCTTTCATCTGCTGCAGGGGAATATGTGCATTTTCTGTGCATAATGCCCAACAATGTCTATTTTTCATCCAATTTCCCTGTAGTCACTTCTGGAAAAGAAGCTTTTGAAGAGGTTAATTGATAACTTTCTCCTGCATTGGCTTTGTAGCGGTAATGTAATTTACTGCTGCAATTAGATCATTTATAAGGCTTTATACAAGACAATGGGGGCAGCTGAAAGAAAATTCTTGTTCTCTTTGGAAACAATGTATCTGTTAACAAAAGACAAGTTGGCTAAATTGCCTTTCCAAATTTATAACCTTCATGTCATTAAGATGCAATGATTGTGTTTTTTGTGAATGTAATTCAGAATAAATCAGAGAATGAAGGAATTACTCCACAGAATAAAAACGGATAAAACCAACTTTATATTCATTGAAGGAGGTTAAGTTATTCACTGAACACTAAGTGCCTTGAAAGTTGCACGTGTTGTAAGCCAAGAACACTATTGGGGAATTGTGGTTTCCTGGAGTTAAATAAATTATAGGATGCTTAGGCACCTGCTGGGATTTGTAGTTCCAGATTACAATTTATATGGTATACAATAACAGACTTTAGTAAGGCTTTTGACGCTGTCCCACATCGCAGAGTGCTAAATAAACTCGAAAGCTTAGGATTGGATATTCAGATGGTTGAATAGATAAGGTTTTGGTTGCAGGATAGAAAACAGAGAGTTGTAGTAAATGGAGTGCATTCACATAAGGGAAAGGTTACCAGTGGAGTACCCTAGGGATCTGTACTTGGATCAGTGCTTTATAATATCTTTATTGGTGTCGTTGCAAAAGGTATTGAATGGAAAGTATGCAGATGACACAAAGATATGCAGCAGGGTAGACACACCAGGAGGGGTAAAACAAATGATTGAGGAACTATGTAGACTAGAAGAATGGTCAAGAGCATGGCAATTACAGTTTAATGCCAAAAAAATGCAAAATCATGCACTTGGGTCTCAAAAATCCAAAGGCTAATTATAGTATTAATGGCACTGTACTGGAAACTACTGAGGAGGAAAGGGATCTAGGAGTCACTATTTCAGGTGACTTAAAGGTAGGTAAGCAATGTAACACAGCAATGAGGAATGTTAGTCAGATGCTTGGTTGCATAGGGAGAGGAATCAGCAGCAGAAAGAAAGAAGTAATAATGCCACTGTATAGGTCATTGGTACGGGCTCATCTAGAATACTGTATTCAATTCTGGAGGCCATATCTTCAGAAGGCTATTAATACATTAGAGACTGTACAAAGAAGGGCAACTAAGATGGCGTATGGATAAGTCAAAAAACGTATCCAGAAAAACTAAAAGATCTTAAAATGTATAGTTAAGGAGAAGAGAAGGGAAAGGGGGGACATGATAGAAACTTTCAAATATATCAAGGGTTTTAACAAAGTCCAGGAGAGAAACATTTTCAAAGGAAGAGAAGTATTAGATCACAAAGACATGCACTGAGACTGGAGGTAGGATCAGGGGAAATTTGAGGGAAAATTACTTCACAGAAAGGGTAGTGGACAAGTGGAATAGTCTCCCATCAGAGGTGGTAGAGGCTAAGACAGTAGAGCAATTTTAACATGCTTGGAATAGACATAAGGATAGCCTTAAAAAAAAATAAGGCTCTAGTAGGGTTAGAAGTTACCGAAAGATTAAAAAAAGAGGGGGGGGGGGGCGACTAGATGGGCCAAGTGGTTCTTATCTGCCATCAAATTCTATGTTTCAATACAGATGTTGTAATTATTAATAATTACTGTAAGTACCACATTTAACAACTGATAATGTTTAAAAGTACTGGGGCACCAAACGCATTTATAGGGTTTATCTATAACAAATCCTGATGCAGATGTAATAACCTGGAGAAGGCATAAGGAAGTGATAAACCAGTGATAAGTGCAAGGTGATAAACGCACCAGCCAATCTGCTCCAATATGTAAATTAACAGTTAGGAGCTGACTGGCTGGTGCGTTTATCACCTTGCACTTATCACTGGTTTATCACCTCCTTATGCCATCTCCAGGTTAATACATCTGCCTCCCTGTTTCTTATAAATATGAAACTGAAACCAAACCCTATTTTACATCTATCAATTAGGCTACATTTTTGTCTGTACTTTTAGATTTTGGAAGCTGTGATTAGTCGAAAAAAAAAAAAGGCTTCAGCTGGATTGTAAAACAAATCCTGGGGTATCTGTACTTACTGTAACTACAGAATAGTAGGTCCTTCAAGTGCGTAATGCACATCTCACTGTTTTATATAAAACATATATTATGCCAATAAAATTATGGTGATTGTGAGGTCACAAAATGTTGGGTCTTTCAACGGGACAGTGTACTAAACAGTGAAAAGAGTGGAGAAGCGAGCCAGTGGAGAAGTTGCCCATGGCAACCAATCAGCATTGAAGTATCATTTATAATTTGCATACTATAGCATACAGAGCAGCTGATTTGTTGCCATGGGCAACTTCTCCACTGGGTCACTTCACTATTTTCACTGCTTAGTACATCTCCCCCTTAGTCCAAAAAAACCAATTCCTTATGTAGCCAATAGAAATATGCCTTCACAACCTGGTTAATACTATACAATACTGACTGGAATTATTCTCCACTTTTCTACAATCCCCAACCAGATCTTCAACATTAATGCAGGGCTGGCTGGAGTTATATAGTGGAAGGATCTGGGTCCCCCAGCAGCACAGAGTTTATCACAAAATGAAATTACTGTTAGTTAGGTTAGAACTACTGTATTATGTAACAGTAGCTGTGTGAGGAATACATAATGCTTGTCGACATTGAGAATGCCACAAGTACTTCAAGCGGTTCACGTATGCTGGCAGTTGAATTGTAAACATATGGGTTAGCTTTCTGTAGCGTTTCACACTTAGCGATCTCCCGGTGTTAATGTTCCGGGGTCCACATAGTGCTTGTCGAGAGGCTTCTGTGTGTGTGTGTGTGTGTGTGTGTGTGTGTGTGTGTGTGTGTGTGTCTATTTTTAATAACATGGTACAAAGGGTACTGTTTTTTTTTTTTACTTAAACAGTCAATCACATGCCAGCTTGTAGTAATAATAGCAATAGTCTTAAAGAGAAGCTATCATTCTATGGGTTATAGCACTTTTCATCTACTTGCACCATTTTATTAAAAATGTGTCCATTACCACAGTACAACGGTTGGCGGCCATTTTGTATGTTGAACCAATCCTCAGCCTATCCATGCACTAAGAACCAGTGACCTCAAATTACAAACACTTCTCATCAGTATTGGTTCAACCCCACACAATAGCTGTCCCCCCGTTGTTTGGGCACTGGGTACACCATAAGTAAGACGTCATGTGCTTTCCGGGACTGGTTCATTTTATAAATTGCATGGAATGCTGTTGTGACCTGCAATGCAAATGTGACCTAAAATATTGCATTTTAACTTGAGGGGACTAGCAGGTTTTATGTTTTTTGCATGTGCTTTCCCCTAGACTCTGGCTGCTCTAACAAGAAATTCAATAAATCTGCTTCCAAACCATCTTGCACAAGCTTTGCATGTCCAGTCTGGGCCTGAGGAGATAAACAAGCGAATAGAACACACCATCAACTTACGGAGTGGAGATAAATTGAGAAGAGTGCATATCAAGCCTTTCTCACTGATGTTTAAAGACTCCAGCCTGGAGCATAAGGTAGCTGGGTCTCAAGAACAAAACATCTATGTAATGGGTCTTTATTTTAATAAAAATATATATATATATATTTAAATGTCAAGCGTTCAAAAGATCCATGCTGTTTTGTCAACTATTTAATCCATGCTGTTTTGTAAAATATCCACCCCTTCCTCTGTTTTCCTCATGCTTCATGTTATACAGATGGAGCCCTGCTCATCTGTCCCTTTAATAGGATTAATTGAGGCAGTGCTATCGGACTTAATCCCCTGCTGTAATGATTTAATCCCCTGCTGTATTGTTCTCTCTGTATTGTATTGCAGCTGAGAACAATAGATGAAAGGCTTATGCTAATAAACCTTGGTGCACCTAGGCACACCAGAGCTCCATCTGTAGTATGAAGCATGAGGACTTTCATAGAAGTATGCCAAGGTTCTAATGGGTCACAGCTCCCGACTCTGACGTTAACATCCCACAACAATAGGTTTTGCTGCATATTCAAAATAGGTTTTGGACAGATGCTGTTTTCCATAATACTAGTACAAATCAATTGGGACACTTTAATGAACATTGAAAATTAAAAAAAAGCACAATAAAATTATAATATTACAACATTTGAGATCTTAAAACTCCAGCGACCACTTTTACTCTCCCCCTTATTGGGGTTGCCCATACGGACTCTACTGTATGGACAACTGAAGAGTCTGAAAGACCTAATTCCAACTTTGATACTAAGGTTTCAGTCCAGAATGGGTTGTAGTCACTAGATAAGATGATGTGTACTGTACCGGTGAATATTCTCTGTTGGCTGCTAATAGCTAAGTACTGTATTGTAATGATTATTAAAATTCACTTTTTTTATTTTTAAGTAGGGGGACTTTCGTATTTCTGTGTCGATAGCACTATAAGCATGAGGATATCAGATTGCATGGGGAAAGGGGGGGTTGATTGTGTTTGGTATGATCTAGGCTGGTCACATATGTGCATGTTTGGTTATTTGGTCAGTGCTTTGATCAACCGCATTGATGGACTAATGACCCAAGTAGAACTTCATATGGTGATAGACCAAACAAGCAGATTTTATTTATCAACCAAGCAGTATATTACCACCATGTCTGATAACAATCTCATTGGTCAAATCTGATTGTGTATTCAGTTGGTTAGTGGTTAGTGGATTGGACAATCTGATTGGACAAAGGTAAACAATTAGGTCGATTATGAAGCTATTGTAACTTTGTAACTCAATTCCATCTACCCATAGAAAACCCTGTCCTGCATTAATGAGCTCTTACAAAAGATTACCAATATTTCTGTAATTTGGAATCTGTCTATAACATTAACTCCAAATGTTGTCATGCAAATTGACGTTTTTACATGTCAGTTCTCCTAAAAATTGACCAAATTGAGAGATCTGACCATTCCATGTGTGACCAGCTATAGATAGAAGCCCCCATTGTTTGAAAGCTTAAAATGATTATTAAAAAGGTGTATATATTAATTATGTTTTAGCAGTATATATATTTATGTAGATTTGAGTTTAGTTTAAGAAGAGTTTCCATTTAATTTAGACATACAGATCTTGTTTAGCGGCAATTGTCCTTCTGTTAGATGTATATTGGCCCTCATTCCGAGTTGATCGCTTGCTGACATTTTTCGCAGCGCAGCGGTCAGGTTACTAATGCGTATGCATATGCACCGCAATGCGCACGCACGTCGTACGGGTACAAACAGCATCGTTGCTGTGCAATGCTTCTAGCGACTAATCCATTCGCACAACCGATCGCAAGGAGATTGACAGGAAGAAGGCGTTCATGGGTGCCAACTGACCGTTTTCTGGGAGTGGTAGGGAAAATGCAGGAGTGTCCAGGCGTTTGCAGGGCGGGTGTCTGACGTCAATTCCGGGACCGGACAGGCTGAAGTGATCGCAAGGACTGAGTAAGTTCAGACCTACTCAGAAACTGCAAAAAACGTTTTTCGTCCCGCCTGGCTGCACAAGCGTTCGCACACTTGCAAATCGAAAATACACTCCCCCGTGGGCGACGACTATGTAATCGCTGCTCTGCAAAAAATAGCTAGCGAGCGATCAACTCGGAATGACCCCCATTGTCTCTAGACCTTTTACAGAAGGTATCAGCTCCATGTTATATCAAACACACTCAGCTCAGCAATGTGCACTTTTCTGCATGAATAACAAAAGGAAAAAAAGCATTTTGTTGTCTGTCAGTGTGTAGACATTTATTATATCCTGTTACCCTTTTATTTCAGGAATGCTGTCAAACACTAACCTAGATGCATGTATTTAATATGTGTATTTTCTTTATAGTGAAACTGTCTGTGTAAGGAGTAAGAGCTAAGTATTGTCTGAAGCAGTCTGTGCTTGTGCATGACATGCAGTACAGTAGTGATCATGATTAGTGCCCCAGTGGTAGTGTGCAATAGGTTATGGCAAGCGCGATAGATAAAAATTGCCTTATAGTGTCCTAATTTTTCTATCATGGCTTATAGCTAGTACAAATGCGGAAGGATCCTGCGGTTATCTGCAAACAGCAAATGCACCATAGAAAACAATAAGCAATTGCAGATTGCGTATAACAGCTCCATGCGTACGCACACAGATGGAAAGTAAAAGAGCGGACAGTCTTATATGTCCATTGACGGGTTACTGTCTTTCTGGCCAGTGACCATGCAATCGTACGGAACTGATCTGTCTGTGTTAGATAGACTAGTGACAGGCAACAGGTGGCCCTGGGGCCACATGCAGCCTGTTATGCCTTCACTTTCTTCCCCAGCGCCATCCAGCTTTGCTGTTATATTTTGTTTGTTTTAAATTTGATATATTATTTTTACATACAGGCATATCTTTCAATAATTAAATGTATTCATTTAGCTTATCACTAAGATTAAGGGTAAAAAGACTAATTGAGATCCCGTCGGATCTGACTGGCATAGTGCAAAGTATGGGTCCTGCATCGCTGGATACATTATGGCTGCCGATGACACTAGAGTGACAGTCGGTAGCCATTTTTTGACGGGGAGGCGCCAACGAAGGCCTCAGTTTCCCAAAACAGAGCTCTATTGCCTCCATTTTGGGAGAGTTCCGAGACCAGAATCTCTGCCTGAAGACGGAAATTCCCTGGCGTCTTTGTAGGAACTGCGGCAAGTGTCATGGCTCACGTAGCCAGCCGATGGTGTCATAGGTGATCCAATGCCGCTTCCAAGGCCGAGGCATGAATCACTACGTATGCAGGAGGCGTCTACTTATATCAGACACCTCCTGCTGCATCACCATACTAGTGCATCGCTGCTGATTACAAATAAGGTGCAGCGATTGCACCTCCAACCACATCTGAATTAGGCCCAATGTGCATCCATTTTGAAGGTACAAGGTCTGCCGGGTGCGGCCCTGAAGTATATCAGGTTATGTACCACTCAGAGAGGCGGATAATCGGCAAGCCAAGTGGATACTGGCATTAGCATTAGCATAAGGTAACAAGCAGGTTACCGCAGATGTGTCCGCCTCAGAATTAGACCCTTTGAGGTTACAGAATGAGGCTGTATCAGAACCCGCGTGTGACTGAGAATCAGGCCATTAACACAGGGGCCTGTTTATCAACAAGTAATAACTCGATGTGTATGATAAAATGCATTGTGTATGATAAATGGTACTCCAACCAATCAGCTCCTAACTGTCATTTTTCAAACACATGACAGTTAGGAGCTGAACACATGACAATTGGGAACTGAACACATGACAGGAACTAAACACATGACAGTTAGGAGCTGAACATATGACAGTTGGGAGCTGAACACATGACAGTTAGGAGCTGAACACATGACAGTTGGGAACTGAACACATGACAGGAGCTAAACACATGACAGTTTGGAGCTGAACACATGACAGTTGGGAGCTGAACACATGACAGTTGGGAGCTGAACATATGACAGTTAGGAGCTGAACACATGACAGTTGGGAGCTGAACACATGACAGATAGGAGCTGAACACATGACAGTTTGGAGCTGAACACATGACAGTTGGGAGCTGAACACATGACATTTGGGAGCTAGACACATGACAGGAGCTGAAGACATGACCGTTGGGAGCTGAATACATGACAGGAGCTGAACACATGACAGGTAGGAGCTGAACACATGACAGGAGCTGAACACATGACAGGAGCTGAACACAGGACAATTGGGAGCTGAACACATGACAGGAGCTCAACACATGACAGGAGCTCAACACATGACAGTTAGGAGCTGAATGGCTGGAGCCCGATTTATCATACGCAACGAGTATTATCATTCACACCGAGTTTTATTACTCGTTGATAAATGAGCCTCCTAAGAATCTGTGTCTGTATATATACTGCTTTGAATGCAGTATATATATAGATACGAGACACCATGTGACTTTTTGTCACATATGTGCCACACAGTGATAGATGTCCTGACTGGGGGGGGGGAATCAAACACCTTGACCAAAATTACTAGCTTGCACATTTAAAAAATAAGCCTGTTCCGTCTAACCAACCCCGATCCCAGTTACCAGCAATAGAATGTACCCAATGAGCCCTAAAACTATTGAGCCCAATACGTAATTCAGAGACCCTACATTGCATTAAAAGTCCCTATAATTTATTAAAAGTCCTCACCAATGCCACATTCCATTCGTAGCCCCCATTTAATAAATATCCCAACAGTAAGTTAATACACCTTCCACTAGACCACACTAACATTAAAATAACCTTACCAGTCCCTTTATAACATTTACACTATTCCATCAAACATTCACATAACATAATTACACCATAAAATGGCTCTAGAATGCTGTGACTGTGTAGGCTGTTCTGTCTGCCCCCTTTGAAGTTTTCGCACAAGCCTTGCGAAGAGGAGTGAAGAGAATGCAAGAATTGGGAGGTTAATGAAGAGGAGGAGAATAGTGTTAGGACAAGAGAGATAGGTAGAGGAGAGGAGAAGAGCAGAGAGTCATATCTTTGTCTGTACTCTTACATGCATACTATAAATTGGCTAATCCCAGGGGACAGAGGTACGTGGCAATAGAAGAGCTGACCACACTTTGGTTAGGACTGGGACCAATACCTCCCAACTACCCAAAATTAGGCAAGATAAACTAAATTGGAGGGCTCTGTCAAGCCATCCTGCTCATGAACAAATCTGTCTTGGAGTGGGAAAGTAGAGAAGTATGTCACATTGACTGCTGCAGAGAATAAAAACTACTGGCGAAATGCGCATTGGCATTTCAATCCATTATATTACAACATTCGAGTCCATTAAATGAGGAATGTAAATGATTGTTATGAATGATTAATATTACTGCTTAGAATCTTCCGCTGGAGGCAGGAGAGCTACAGTAGATATATATGCACGTTTCACAATTAACTGCTTGAGTAGTTAATGAGTTATACAAGCAATAAGTAAACTCACGTACTGGCTAGCTGTCAGTGGGTTATTAGGAGACAGATACATCTGTCTGTCTCCTGTCATGCGATTCAGAAGGATAGTCTGCTATTAACCATACAGTAAGTGATAGTGGGTGCAGTATATACGTGATATAAAAATGTATTTAGTAATGTAATAAAAACCTTCAAACACACAAAATTAATATAATAATGAAAACCCCTGATGCTCCCTCAAACTAAAATGAAGTCATATTTGGTGATAAACCGGGGAGTATTTTAGAAAAAAATGTTGGTCTTTCCACATTTTCAAAATGCCCCAATTTACGTGCAGATTGATTTTCCTGGTCCAGTTCCAAGGCCCAGGACGTGAGCGTGCAGCTAGGAATGCGCTAGGCAGACTTTTAAGAGCAAATGACGTGGATTTGCATTTTTTAATGTAGGTCATAAGAGAGCCTTTTTCCTTCCCCTCACTCCATACAGGAGTCAGTCAATTTACCGGTTGTCGGGATCCCGGCTGTCAGGAGACCAACGCCAGAATCCTCGACGCCACCACCCGAGGGGGAATATAACTCTTTGGTCGCCACCGGACCCGAAGCGTGGCAAGCGCAGTGAGTCCACGAGGGGACTCGCTGCACTTGCCGACGGTATTCCGGCTGTTGGGATCCTTGCGTCAGCCTCCTGGCTGCTGGGATATCATACTGATCCTCTTCATTCATACAGCGACATTCTGGCCTTGGTTTAGATTTACCAATGCAGAATTGTGCATTTTCCTGTGTTAATGTCTATTTTGGGATTCTTCCAAATACACAAATAAATAACTAAAAAAAGTCCTCTCTCCCCCCACCGGGTCTGGGACTCAGGATAGACAGCAAAAAGGTCGACAAACCTTAGGTCGAGCCAAATTGGTCGACACACCTTAGGTCGACATGGACAAAAGGTCGACAGGAACAAGGTCGACATGGAAAAAGGTCGACATTAGTTTTTTTTTTGGGGTGTCGTTTTCTTCGTAGAGTGACTGGGAACCCCACTTAGTGCACCGCATCCCCTCGCATGGCTTGCTTCGCTCGCCATGCTTCGGGCATGGTGCCTTCGCTCCGCTACCGCTTCGCCCGGCACAGATTACCGTTCCAATCGTAGCCCACGTGGAACGTTAAGTATGAAAAGGTTCCAAAAAAGAAAAAAATCGTGAAAAACTCATGTCGACCTTTTTCCATGTCGACCTTGTTCCTGTCAACCTTTTGTCCATGTCGACCTTTTTCCATGTCGACCTAAGGTTTGTCGACCAATCGGCGTCGACCTATGGTTTGTCGGCCTTTTTGCTGTCGATCTGGAGTCCGGATACCCCCCACCAACCCCCCAAAAAATATATACACAAACATGATATGTTTATAATACATTTTTACAATGTCATGAATGTGCCATAAGATTCAAAGCTTTCTTAGTGCTTCAGCTTGTGCCGTTTTCTTTTCCAAATCTCAGCATTGGATATTTATGCACCAAAGTTGGAGTTAGACAGACCTAATTTACGAAGCATAAAACACCTTTATTTTGCATCAGGAACACTATATAGATGGTCCTCCAAGTTCATATCTTGAAACGTGCCAGCCCAGTTAGCCACCCTTGGATACGCTTCCACAAGCTAGTTAGGGTCTAGGGATGATAGGAATCGGACAAATGAATGGAAGAAGTGCACTGTGTAACATTGTAATCATTACTTTAAAATACTTGAATACACATGAATCCTATGATAAAGGCAATTTTCACATGATTTTCACAAGTAAAATTGCTATTTCATATTCTTCTAACACTGGACATATTACAGATATCTCTGCCATTTACTTAAGTACTGGTTATGTTACTAAAGAATTTCTGCCGCCAAAGCCCTCCAAAAAGCTTGGCTGTTCTGTGTATAAGAAGACTTGGCCACCGATGGGTCTTCTGAACCCTACCAGTAAGCTGGGTAATCCTCCTCTACCTCCCTTGGCCATATTATGTTTGCGATCATCCATGCACTAATAGTAAGCCCCATATGTATAGTAAGGACTGCAGCCCCCCAGTAAAATCTACCACCCATAGGGACTGCCTAGCCTGGAAGTAGCAATGACTTCCCATAGAAAGCTCTCCCTCCAAATCACAGCCAGATAGGCAGTTCCAGGGAGGCTGCAGTGTTTTCTTCCGCAGGGACTGCCAGTCCATGTACAATAGCTGAGAGATCGCTTCCCATGGGCAGCCATTCCACTGCTATAATGTCAGCCCTTTCTGGCTTCTTTGGGCTGCAGTTGATGCAGTCCTTAGAAGCCAGTCTGTTACGCAGTGCCGGAGTTAAGCCCAGCCCTTATATAAGCCCGGCCTACATTTCCTCCAGACCAAGGCCCATCTCCCAGTGACGTCAGCAATCAGTCACCAGGAGAGCAGGGAGGAGAATGCTGCAGACCTATTTATTGAATTAATTTAATATTAAACTTAACCAGGAAGGGTGTGGGGGTCAATTGAATGGGATTCTGTAATATCTAAAAACTTTCTTACCATGCTATTTAACAAAAACTGAACGCAGGAGATAGTAGAGTTATTTTGGTAATGGGAACTGCGGTCTCCCCCAATTTATCAAGCTCTGCTAAAGAGTTTAATCATAAGGCCTAAAGGCTACTATACAAAATTTCTTTTCACAGACAGGGATCTTCCAGCTCTGAGTCCGACGGCCATACTGAGTAAACTTCGGCTTACGCAGAATAGCAGATGGCTCCGGTCATTGCAATCGATGGTCACAATGATAATCGTGATGGTGATCTGATAAAGATGCAGCACTATCTCCCAGATTTATCAAGTCTTGAAGAGTGATAAATTTCACTGAGATAAAGTACCAACCGACCAGCTCCTAACTGCCATGTTACTGGCTGTGTTTAAAAAAATGACAGGAGCTGATTAGTTGGTTCTTTATCACCATGCAATTTATCACTCTACAAGGCTTGATAAATCTTCATCCAGTATTTCCACAGTCACGTTATAGAGTCTGTAATGCTAGGATAGCAACCCAAATTAGGCAAAATTAGCACCATCTGTAAAGCTCAATAAGGGGGCACACTGACCAGTCTAGAAAAGCAGCAGTTTATTCAGGGAAAAGCCATCATACTATACAATAGTTCAACTTTTCGACCCTAAATAAGGACCAAAACTTCGGTTGAATTGTATGTGACTTTTTGCTGAATAAAACATTGGAAGCCTTTTAAAAACTATCTATCTATCTATCTATCTATCTATCTATCTATCTATCTATCTATCTATCTATCTGTCTGTCTGTGTCTGTCTGTCTATTTATCTATCT
This sequence comes from Pseudophryne corroboree, assembly GCF_028390025.1. Classification (NCBI taxonomy): domain Eukaryota; kingdom Metazoa; phylum Chordata; class Amphibia; order Anura; family Myobatrachidae; genus Pseudophryne; species Pseudophryne corroboree. Next base: position 53,583,382 of record NC_086448.1, read on the forward strand.
GTCTGTCTGTCTATCTGTCTATCTGTCTATCTGTCTATCTATCTATCTATCTATCTATCTATCTATCAGTCGTCTATCTATCTATCTATCTATCTATCTATCTATCTATCTATCTATCTATCTATCTATCTGTCTGTCTGTCTGTCTGTCTGTCTGTCTGTCTAATTATCTATCTGTCTGTCTGTCTATCTATCAGTCTATCTATCAATCTGTCTATCTATCTATCTATCTATCTATCTATCTATCTATCTATCTATCTATCTATCTGTCTGTCTGTCTATCTATTTATCTATCTGTCTGTCTGTCTGTCTGTCTATATCTGTCTATCAATCTGTCTGTCTGTCTGTCTGTCTATCTATCTATCTATCTATCTATCTATCTATCTATCTATCTATCTATCAGTCTATCAGTCTATCAGTATGTCTATCTATCTGTATGTCTGTCTGTCTGACTGTCTATTTATCTATCTGTCTGTCTATCTATCAGTCAGTCTATCTATCTATCTATCTATCTATCTATCTATCTATCTATCTATCTATCTATCTATCTATCTATCCAGCTGGCTATCTATGGAAAAAGAAAAATGTACTTTTGTGAAAACAATGTAAATAAAAAAACAATGAAGCCTCTGCCTGATTCTGAGTCGCATGCAATTCTGAATGCAATTCCGGAAGCGAACGGAATGCTAATGAGGCTGTATGCCTGTATTCAAAGTATGCATCTAAGCTGTGGTACTGCCCTCCAGTCCTCCGTCGGCAGGAGCAGTGTCATCATTATAAACACATGTTGCACCTATCCCGGGATGTGTTTGCTTTACCAGTGTTCAAGGTGCTAGCAGTCAGAAGTCCGACCGCAGTATCCCGATGGAGAGAATCCCAACAGGGGCCAGGTTGCGTATGCAGACTGCGATGCCTGCGCCGTTGGTAAATGTCAGTAGTTGCCTCTGCATTCGGAACTGCATGCGACTCAGAATCAGGCCATTACAGGTAGGCACCATGCACTGTAACATTACATTTAAAAATGATTTTGTTTGAGTAACAGAAAGAAGGAGACTGCACTGCCACCGGCAATGTACTATAATTATTATATGTGTGGGGGGAGGGGGGGAGAATCACTTTCAGACCATTTTAATTTTTGCTGTTTGTTTACTTTTCAGTATTCTCAAATGCGGGATGAAGTGTTCAAATCGAACTTGGTGTGTGCGTTTATGGTTCTTATTTTTATAACGGCGATCCAAAGCTTGCTTCCTTCATCAAGGTAATTTCCACGCGCCTTTTTTTATGTCTCTCAGATGTATGTTCAGAAAATGTGTCTATAACTATTATACAGTACTTCCCTATTCCATGACTTTGCAGAGGAAGGAGTTCATTGGTGATACTATCAATTTCACAGCAGTGTGTCAGACCGTTAACTAAGTTCCCCGTGAGCAGTATTTAGCCAAACTCCATTCTTTCAGGAATTGATGGTTTGACTTCCTGCCTTGGGGCCAATAGTCTAGCAAATGCGTCACTGCCTCTTTCAGCTGTCTGTCGTCAAGAAAAAAGAGAGTAGTGCTCATGATTCTCAAGTCAGAGCAGTTTGATAGCACAAATAAAAAATAAAAATTATATATATATATATATATATATATATATATTTATTCTATGATGAGAATTAGGGGGTCTGTAGAGCAGACCGGTTTACGTTTAACCAAAGACACACACACACATACACAGTTTTAGCAGTTCTGGCGTAGGGTGGGAGGAGAAACATTTGCAGTTGTAGCAGAATGTATGATTCTATGTGGCCATATTTGGTGAGGGTTCAGTATGATTTGCCGATGGACAGGATGCCGGCTGTCAGTATACCGACAGCAGCATCCCGTCCATCAGAATCCCAACATATCCCTATTATTCCCCCCCACCCCCACTTTTTCCCTACCGTAACCCTCCCTTGTTGGTGCCTAACCCTAACCCTCCCTTCCCCGCTGCCTAAACCTAACCCTCCCCACTTGATGCCTAACCCTAACCCTCCCTTCCCCGCTGCCTAAACCTAACCCTCCCCACTTGATGCCTAACCCTCCCTTCCCCGCTGCCTAAACCTAACCCTCCCCACTTGATGCCTAACCCTAACCTCCCCTTCTAAGTGCCTACACCTAACCCTCCCTCGCCGATCCCTAACTCTAACCTTCCTGTCCCTGCTCCCTAACCCCCCATTCTCCTGCCTAAACCTAACCTCCCCCCCCTCCCAAGGCAGGGCCCCAGCACATCCCGCTGTGTAGATGATCGGTATGCTGGCTGTTGGTAATGTGATGCCAGCATCCCAAGCGGCGTCGATATGTAGATGCCGGCATTGCGTCCTCCTTCGGGATCCCGGCGTCGGTATATTGACCGCCGGGATCCCATCCGTCGGGAAGCTACCCGCTTCCCCTTGGCAAAGGCGCCAATAATTTTAAAAGAAGCACCCAGGTAATCTGTCATTTTGGCAGCTGCTATGAGTGTACTGGCCTGTGACGGTCAGGGCATGGTGGAGCGGCTAGTAGCGTGGCCAGTAGCTGATTGATGCATGTGGCTAGTAGTAGTGGCAGCAGAAACTGGTAAGTAAAATAGATCGTGTCTGCAGTATGTATGTACGCTTGGTGCTGTTTCTGTTCAATGCAGCCTTTATGTACATTCTCTATAAATTCAACAGTAGATCATTCTGTATAATAAAAGGTTTATTAACACTGCCTAGTTTGTATTATGTCACAGTGATTAGTCTCCTGTATTATTTATATGCATATGGCAGGTTCCATTTTTTGCAGCACTATAATTACACTTGTCTGGTGCAATGTGCAAGGAGGATATAGAAATGGCTAAAAAGACAAAACACAGCTGTTTTGTAACTACTACTAATAATAATACCAATAATATAATAATGACATTAATAGTAAAATGAAATCACATTTTAGCCATATGGTTATGTCTAGAAGTATAATGTTTAAAAAGCCCATTCCCTCATAATGAGGGTCATTCCAAAGTTGATCGCTCGCTAGCTGTTTTCAGCAGCCGTGCAAACGCATAGTTGCCGCCCACGGGGGGGGGGGTGTATTTTCGCTTTGCGTGTGTGCGAACGCCTGTGCAGCCGAGCTCTACAAAAACATTTTGTGCAGTTTCGGAGTAGGTCTGAACTTACTCAGCCCTTGCAATCACTTCAGTCTTTTTGGTGCTGGAATTGATATCACACACCCGCCCTCCAAACGCCCAGACACGCCTGCGTTTTCCTTACCACTCCCGGAAAACGGTCAGTTGACACCCATAAACGCCCTCTTTCTGTCAATCTTCTTGCGATCGGCTGTGCGTATGGATTCTTCGTTAAATCCATAGCTCGGCAACCATCCGCATGGTACCCGTACGACGCGCGTGCACATTGCGGTGCATACGCATGCGCAGTAGAGACCTGATCGCAGTGCAGTGAAAATCGGCAGCGTGCGATCAACTCGGAATGACCCCCAATGTACGTTAATTTTTTTTGCCAGAATCTATAGTGCTGTTCATTATAATAATCGCCTAATGTGGTATGAGAGGTTGGTTTGTGGATCTGGGCTGCCCAACTGGCACTTTACATGCCTCATATGGCTCGCCGTTAGTCCAGTGGGGAGGCATTCAGTTTGGCGGCTGTTGGGATCCCTTCTGTCAGGATTTATTCAGTGTACCTGGAATACCCGCCACAATTGCAGGCTTAGGAAACTTATGCTGCTATGTAACTTTGAGGTCTATTTACTAAGCCTTGGAGAGAGATAAAGTGCCAACCAACCAGCTCCTAACTGTCATTTTTCAAACACAGCCTGTAACATGGCAGTTAGGACCTGATTGGCTGGTACTACAGGCTACTTACTAAGCCTTGAAAAATTATAAATGGAGAGAGAGAAAGTACCAGCCAATCAGCTCCTAGCTGCCATGTTACAGGCTGTGTTTGAAAAATGACAGTTGGGAGCTGATTGGTTGGTAGTTTATCTCTCTCCACTCTTCAAGGCTTCGTAAATACACTCCTAAAAGTTCCAGAATTCTCTGCAGCCAGTCTTCGAAACCGTAGCTTATCTCTGACGCCACCATGTCCTGCAGGCTAAGGCTAGATTTTGCTGTGGAACTGCAACTGCCAGAATGCCCTGTCAGTCATAATATTATGAGATCCTAGAGGGCTTGGTATATTATTTCTCATACGTCCTAGAGGATGCTGGGGATGCTTCAAGAACCATGGGGTATAGACGGGATCCGCAGGAGACATGGGCACTTTAAGACTTTAAAAGGGGTGTGAACTGGCTCCTCCCTATATGCCCCTCCTCTAGACCCCAGTTAGATCCTGTGCCCAGTGAGACTGGATGCACACTGAGGAGCTCTCCAGAGTTTCTCAGAAAAAAGACTTTGTTAGGTTTGTTATTTTCAGGGAGACCTGCTGGCTACAGGCTCCCTGCATCGTGGGACTGAAGGGAGAGAAGTCAGACCTACTTCTTCTTAGTTCAAGGTCTCTGCTTCTTAGGCTACTGGACACCATTAGCTCCAGAGGGTCCGATCACTTGGTACGCCTAGCTGCTCGTTCCCGGAGCCGCGCCGTCACCCCCCTTGCAGAGCCAGAAGTCAGAAACCGGGTGAGTAAAAGAAGATCAGAAGACTTCAGTGACGGCAGAAGACGGCTTTTGAGGTAACGCGCTGCGCGCCATGCTCCCACATACAGAACGGCACTGCAGGGCGCAGGGGGGGCGCCCTGGGCAGCATAATTCCTCAAATAGCTACTGGCAGAAGAGTGTAAATTGCCTAGGCACTAATTACAGACCCCCGCCAGTATAAAGATGTAAAATTAAGCGGGACTGAAGCGTGCCATTAAGGGGGCGTGGCTTAGCCCTCACAGCTCTGACCAGCGCCATTTTCTCTTCACAGAAGCTGCAGAGACGCTGAGCCTAGCCTCCCACACTACTGTACAAGTAACAGGGTGCAAAACGGGGGGGGAGGGGCACAAGAGATTTGGTGCTAATTATTTGAAAGTAAAAGCGCTAACAGGTCTGGGCAGTATTTTACTTGTTTCAGAACCGGGAGAGGCGCTGGGTTGTGAGCTGGCAGAACTCCCTCTGTGTTTCTCTAACAGGCTTTGTTGTGGGTCTTTCTCCTATAGCCCCAGTGTGGTTGTGGTGTCGGTACGTGTGTGTCGACATGTCTGAGGCTGAGTGCTCTTCCCAGGAGGAGGCTGGAGTGGGGACAGAAAAGGCTGTGGGAGTGACCATGTCGGCACCGCCGACGGCTGATTGGGTAAATATGTTGACTGTTTTGAATGCAAATGTGGCTCGGTTGACTAAGAGATTAGATATATCTGAGTCTAAGAACCAGACATGGAGGAAATCCATGGAGGATGCATTGTCACAAGCTCAGACCCCTTCGGGGTCACAGAAACGTGCATTTACCCAGATAGCAGATACAGATACCGACACGGATTCTGATTCCAGTGTCGACTATAGTGATGCCAGATTAAATCCTAAACTGGCTAAGAGCATTCAGTACATGATTGTGGCGATAAAAGATGTATTACATATCACGAAGGACCCTGCTGTTCCTGATACTAGGGTCTGTATGTATAAAGGAAAGAAACCTGAGGTAACATTTCCGTCCTCTCATGAACTGAACGCTCTTTTTGAAAAGGCTTGGGAAAATCCTGACAAGAAGGTACAGGTTCCCAAAAGAATTCCAGTGGCATATCCGTTTCCTTCTGGGGACAGGGAAAAGTGGGAGTAAACCCCCACGGTAGACACGGCAGCCCTAAAGGATCCTGCGGATCGTAAGCAGGAAAATACAATAAAATCCATTTATGTCACTACGGGTTCGTTACTCAGGCCTGCCGTTGCTTCGGCGTGGGTGAGTAGTGCTATTGAAAAGTGGGCAGATAACTTGTCATCTGAGATAGATACTCTAGACAGGGATAGCGTGCTTTTGACTCTGGGTCATATCAGGGATGCTGCAGCATATTTAAAAGAAGCTGTAAGGGATATTGGCCTTTTGGGATCAAGGGCTAATGCCTTGGCAGCCTCAGCTAGGAGAGCATTGTGGATTCATCAGTGGAATGCTGATGCTGACTCTAAGAAGGCGATGGAGTCTTTACCGTTTAACGGTAGTGTCTTGTTTGGTGACGGCCTCACTAAACTGGTATCTACGGCTACCGCGGGTAAGTCGTCATTTTTACCTTATGTTGCTGCACAACAGAAGAAAACTCCCCACTATCAGAGGCAGTCGTTTCGGCCCAATAAGTACAAAAAAGGACGAGGGTCCTCCTAAGATCCCAAGAGCAGAAGTCCTCTCCGGCTTCTACCAAATCCACCGCATGACGCTGGGGCTTCTCTGCGGGAGTCCGCACCAGTGGGGGCACGTCTCAGACTCTTCAGTCAGGTCTGGGTGCACACGGACCTGGATCCTTGGATATTAGAAATAGTAGACCAAGGGTACAAATTAGAGTTCCAAGACGTGCCCCTTCACCAATTTTTCAAATTGGCCTTACCAGCTTCTCTTCTAGAAAGGGAGGTAGTATGCGCTGCAATACTAAAGCTGTGTCAAAATCAAGTCATTGTCACGGTACCCCCGTCACAACAGGGGGAGGGTTTTTATTCGAGTCTGTTCGTGGTCCCGAAGCCGGACGGCTCAGTCAGACCGATTCTGAACCTAAAATTCCTCAATTTCTTTCTAAAAAAATTCAAATTCAAGATGGAATCTCTCCGAGCAGTGATCTCCATTCTGGAGGAGGGGGATTTTATGGTGTCGGTCGACATAAAGGATGCCTACTTACACATCCCCATATATCCTCCACATCAGGCATACCTGAGGTTTGCTGTTCAGTATTGTCATTACCAATTTCAGACGTTGCCGTTTGGTCTGTCCACGGTTCCAAGGATTTTCACCAAGGTTATGGCGGAAATGATGGTTCTCCTGCGCAAGCAGGGAATCACAATTATCCCATACTTGGACGATCTCCTCATAAAGGCGAGATCCAAGGAGCAATTGATGAAAAATGTTGCGCTATTGCTGACGATTCTGCAACAACATGGTTGGCTCCTAAACTTGCCAAAATCACAGTTGGTTCCGACGACACGGCTGTCGTTCCTGGGCATGATTTTGGATACAGAATTGCAGAGAGTTTTTCTTCCAGTGGAAAAAGCTCTGGAAATACAGAACATGGTAAAACAGATTCTGAAACTGGCAAGAGTGTCGATTCTTCAATGCACTCGGTTGCTGCGGAAGATGGTGGCGGCCTATGAGGCCATTCAGTATGGCAGGTTCCATGCCAGGGTGTTTCAGTGGGACCTGTTGGACAAGTGGTCCGGGTCTCACCTGGACATGCACCGGAAAATAATCCTATCTTCCAGGACCAGGATCTCCCTCCTGTGGTGGCTGCACAGTTCTCACCTTCTGGAGGGACGCAGGTTCAGGATTCAGGATTGGATCCTGGTGACCACAGATGCAAGTCTCCGAGGCTGCGGAGCAGTCACATAGGGGAGAAACTTTCAGGGAAAATGGTCAAGCCAGGAAGCTTGTCTGCACATAAACATTCTGGAATTACGGGCCAATTACAGCGGCATTCTGCAAGCGGAACATCTTCTTCATGGCCTGCCCGTCTTGATTCAGTCAGACAACATAACAGCAGTGGCGTACATAAACCGCCAGGGCGGAACAAGGAGCAGAGCGGCGATGGCCGAGGCCACAAAACTTCTTTGCTGGGCAGAAAGACATGCAAGTGCTCTGTCAGCGGTCTTCATTCCAGGAGTGGACAACTGGGAAGCAGACTTCCTCAGCAGACATCCAGGAGAGTGGGGTCTTCATCAAGAGGTCTTTGCAGAAGTGACAAGTCGCTGGGGAATTCCTCAAATAGACATGATGGCATCCCGCCTCAACAAGAAACTTCAGAGATATTGTTCCAGGTCGAGGGACCCTCAAGCAATAGCGGTGGATGCCCTAGTGACACCGTGGGTGTTTCCGTCGGTCTATGTGTTCCCTCCACTTCCACTCATTCCAAAGGTGATAAAGATTATAAGAAGAACAAGGGTTCAGGCGATACTCATTGTTCCAGACTGGCCAAGGAGGGCCTGGTATCCAGATCTTCAGAAGTTGCTCATAGAAGATCCCTGGCCTCTTCCTTGACGAGAGGACCTGTTACAGCAAGGACTGTGCGTGTATCAAGACTTACCGCGGCTGCGTTTGACGGCATGGCGGTTGAACGCCAAATCCTAGCCCGAAAGGGTATTCCCAGTGAAGTCATTCCCACACTACTTCAGGCTAGAAAGGAAATAACGGCAAAGCATTACCACCGTATTTGGAGGAAATATGTGTCTTGGTGTGAATCCAAGAAGGCTCCTACGGAGGAATTTGCTCCATTTTTTGCAAGCAGGTGTGGATGCGGGCCTAAAGTTGGGCTCAATTAAAGTACAAATTTCGGCCTTATCAATTTTCTTTCAGAAAGAATTGGCCTCCCTTCCAGAAGTTCAGACCTTCGTGAAAGGCGTACTACACATCCAACCTCCCTTTGTGCCCCCAGTGGCACCATGGGATCTTAATGTGGTGTTGCAGTTCCTGCAATCTCATTGGTTTGAACCTTTGCATAAGGTTGAGATAAAATTCCTTACTTGGAAAGTAGTCATGTTGTTGGCCTTGGCATCTGCAAGGCGGGTATCTGAATTGGCAGCTTTGTCTCACAAAAGCCCCTATTTAATCTTCCATGCTGATAGAGCAGAGTTGAAAACTCGTCAGCAATTTCTGCCAAAAGTGGTATTATCGTTTCAAGTGAACCAGCCTATTGTGGTGCCACTGGCTACTGACGCCTTGGCGGAATCGAAGTCTCTCGATGTGGTCAGAGCTTTGAAAATCTATGTCGCCAGAACGGCTCAAATTAGGAAAACAGAGGCTCTGTTTGTCCTGTGGGCTCCCAACAAGATTGGGGCTCCTTCTTTTAAGCAGACTATTGCACGCTGGATCTGTAATATGATTCAGCAAGCTCATTCTATGGCAGGATTGCCGTTACCGAAATCAGTGAAGGCCCATTCTACCAGAAAGGTGGGCTCATCCTGGGCGGCTGCCCAAGGGGTCTCGGCATTACAGCTTTGCCGAGCTGCTACTTGGTCGGGATCAAACACTTTTGCGAAGTTTTACAAGTTTGATACCCTGGCTGAGGATGACGTCCTGTTTGGTCAATCGGTGCTGCAGAGTCATCCGCACTCTCCCGCCCGTTCTGGAGCTTTGGTATAAACCCCATGGTTCTTGAAGCATCCCCAGCATCCTCTAGGACGTATGAGAAAATAGGATTTTAATACCTACCGGTAAATCCTTTTCTCTTAGTCCGTAGAGGATGCTGGGCGTCCGTCCCAGTGCGGGCTGTATCTGCAGTTTTGGTTATGGTTACACTCAGGTTGGGTTGAGTTCAGTCAGTCTGTGGCTGATGTTGGTCATGCCGTTGCATGCGTTGTTGTTGAATGCCATGTTGTACGGCGTGTTTGAGGTGTGAGCTGGTATGTATCTCACCTTAGTTTTAAAAATAAATTAAATCCTTTTCCTTTAAATGTCCGTCTCC